>NC_137205.1:8393025-8515525 GCF_960531495.2 Zeus faber
GTGGCCCGGGGGAAGCTCGCGCACCCGTGGTAAACAAAAGACATTTGGGAGTTGTGTAATGTGGCATGTCCAGGAACACATTTCTTGTGTCTTCCTTCTGTTGAGCAGAGCTTGTTGGCCAACGCACATGTCCACTGGGTCTTGACAGAACTCCCCCCATTGAATCGTCATTACAAACAATTAGCTGTAGTTTTAGGAAAAAAATATTGTTTAGTATCAAACGTGTGGGGGCACCAGACTACATACATAACTGCATAACTACGGCCCTGTAGGTGGGCAATGTGGGAAAACTGGTTTTGGTTTCGGCGTTTATGGGTTTGATTCCCACCTGTGGTGCTGTTGGCACAACGCTCCGGTGGGTTATCTCTATCTCAGTGGTATTTTCAGCAACAAACTTCAAAGACATGTTTTGTGGACCTCAGAGACCGATATTAACTTGTGTAAAAAAGGAGCATAATAGGTCCCCTTTAACGGGTTATTGTGCTTTGCTGCCCCAAGCAGGTCAAGACTCAAGATTTCAAGATTCAAGAGGTCTATTTGTCACATACATATACATACGTTCGTAGATATATGCAGTGAGATTTCTTTGCAACACACCCGGAGATCATGCACAATAGTTACTAAACCGAACATAATAGCTAGCATAATTCCTGCCTAACTAACTGAAACTAACTGATTCCTAAAATTTAATGCAGTTAGTGAATAGAGTAATATTAATAAAATAAAAATAAAATGAGACTCAAAAAGGTCGGCTCCTTGCCTGTGCCAACAACTGCAGCCAACACATCTGAAGTGCACAGATCAATTCCATTGATCTGCGTAAAATGTGTCATATTACCAGCGAGGCCACACAATAGGACAGTGATTTAGGTTTTATTTTACATTCATTGCTATTATCAGACATGAATGTCATTATGTTGCGGTCGTGTCACTGTTGAATGCTCACTTGTGCGACCAGTCAGACGGTCCAAATGGCTCTGTCTCACGCTTTTTCTATGGTTCCTATAAGGCTGGTGGATACTAGTTGCACTGAGCGCTGTTTGAAACACTAAAATCAATTAATGCCTCAGGGGAATTACCATATTGGGAAAAATAGCGTTTCAATCCTATTGATTTTCATTATTGTATCAAGGTGAGAGGTGAAATCCCTCAACAGCCAGCTGGTGTTGAATCTAGACAAAATCAGCATGAACACGTAATGCTTTCTCACTTCTGAGACACTTTGTGCAAAATGCACAAAGCACCAAACGTCCGACACCCGGTCTCCGAGATATTCCGTTAACAAGCGGGCGAAAGGGAATTTGGGGGGCGAAATAAAGTGACCCGATCACAAACAACCGATGGTGAAGGAAGACAAGGGTCAGAGAGTCCTAATCATGTTGGCTTTTTGTTTTGTTTTGTTTATTTGTTTCTTTTTGGGGACCTGTGGGGGTCTGTGGTCCAGTTTTCGTGGCTTCTATTAGTTTCTTCTCCATTTCTGTTTTGTTTTGGCCGCACCTTCCTGGCTATTCGAGAATGTTTTGTCGAAAAAACAAATCAAAAATGTCTACCTGTAACTGGATGTGGTGTCTAGAGGCGGCAGGCCTTGAGGAGTCTCCTTGTGGCCGTCACACAGAGGAACGCAGGGTTTCTAAAAAGGGAGGAAGGGTGCGTCACTGATTCACACGGTGGATGGATATACGCAGAGCCAGTTGGTGTGCGAGCGGAGGAGAAAGAGTGGGAGGATAGGATGGGGAGGATATGATTTAGGGCGGAGGGGGGATGGCGAGGAATGTGAGCGAGAGAGAGGGGGGGAGGAATAGAGAGAGAGAAGGAGAAAGAGGGAGAGAGAGGGGGGGGGGGTGATTAAGCTGTGGGGGTGGCGAGGGAGGCGGGGGTGGGACACATCCTTGTCAAAGATGTAGTGCCGTTTAATGCGGGGGCGCGGGGAGGAATTACGGCAAGTCGCTGACGCCGGGCGACTGCAGATGCGGCGCCTATAGCTCATAACGCCGCCATCCCCCCGCTGAATTGGAATCACCCCATTAGCGGGAGGCTGGGCGGCTGGGCGCTACCTCGGAATTGCGCACGCGACGGGGCCGGATGGCTGATGGCAGGATGTCGCCGTAATTACACTTAACTCCCGAGTAAGCGTCCCCCCCACCACCCCCCTCCAACCCTTCCCCTTCCTCAGTTGTTGCTCCAGAGGGAGGGGAAGTGAGGGGGGTTGGGGGGGTGACTGCGTGGACCGGACCGCCGGTCTTCCTTGCTCTGCCGCCTCGGAATGACCTTGCCAAAGTGTCGGCCCCTCGCCCCGTCCGCTTTTCAGGCTCGGCGACTTGCGTCCGTGCTTCGGCGTCCGGCGCTCGGCTGTTTTCCCTTTGTTTTGCACGGAGGGGGAATCACTCGGCGGGGTGAAAATGTCCCCTTTCTTTCCACCACGGCGACCGCTAACGCCTTCGTCCCGTTCACCGTCGCATTGACTTTTGCCGCTTAATCGTTATTCTGAAACGCTCCGAGGGAACAATGTCCTCTTTAACGTCCGAAATGCTAAATGGAAATTTTATAGCTCGAACTGCCGTATTTTATCTCATTGCGGGTTTTTTTGGGGGTTTTTTTTTTTAGCAAGGCCGCTCTTGGATGAAGGACAATTGGGGCCAACATCCATTTAAGTTGAGTGAGAACAGTGAGAACAGGGATTTTTTTCCCCCCCACGGCAGAAAGATTTGTTTTTTACAAATAAAGTGCTTTTATTGAGGGGAGATGGACGGCGGTTTTAAACGTGGGTCTAGTGTGCTTCTCACTTCCATTCAGGCCGTGCCTCCAAAGGACTGGATTAACATTAAAGTATTTATTCGGCATTTCATTTTAAAGTGGCAATCCATTTACTCATCATGCGTTGGACAGAATGCACTGCAGAATGCAGGATTCCGTTCCAAATTATAACGTTTTTCCATCAACCCTCTTTCTCTTCGCTCCAAGACGGTTCAATTGTTTTCTCCAAAGTAGGTGGTGCTTTTCTCCTTTTTGCGAACGTTCATCCATATGGACAGTTTATTAATCTAATTCACGGTTCCCCTTTACATGCATCCCGCAACTACATTGAACGGGTTCTTTTAAAGTACCGGCTCAAAGAAAGTTTCAAATATGGGAGTTTTTAACGACATAATCTTGGGGATTACCGCTTTGAGGCTAAAGACATTCCCACGGAGCAGGGCGGCATAAAAAATAAAAAGCACTGGCACAGTTGTAACTTAATTATGCAGATAGTTTGTGCTCCTCGCTCCTATGTCGGAGTGCCAGTGGGTTTGTAGCTAATTTGAAAAAAATCGGCAACAAAATGTGCTATGCCAGCAGCGATCAGTGTTGCCAGATTCGGCGGGTTTTAAAAATATATACATCATTGGGTACATACAGTTTGGGCAGGTTTGTGAGCGTCAACGACACTTTGTCAGTCACCCCCTCCCCTGTCAACGGTTTTCTGGCATAGGGCTTGTTTTTGTGGTGGATTGGGCTACTTATAGAATGTCGTCGGGCTGGAAATTGTCAATCCGATCTGGCAACACTAGCAGCGATTAAGCTTCAACTTACACTGACAGAACTTGTGCTAAATTAAGTATGACTCTATACAAGCCTTCTCGGGTCATTTTTCCGGCAATCGCCGAATTGAGAGAGGGCGGGGTGGGGGGGGTGGAATTCCTAGTTTTACCCCCGGGAGCATCTATCAATCCCAAATATGGAGCACGAGCCTGAAAGCATTAGGCGATCTGTCATTCATGCTATTAGTTCATGGTTATCATCCGCGGTGGCCAAGGCCATTAGCCCAAAGACATTAGCGGCGGCGGCTATCAGCAAAGCTGTTAGTAGCTGTTCGCTCCTCCCTCCGCTAAAAGGCCACTGTCCCTCACAAAGACTCATTAGGGAAGAGGAGGGGTGAGAAAAGGAAGGAGAGAGAGATAGATCGAGAGGTGATAAAATGGGTGGTGGGGGGGGGGGGGGTTAGAAGCTGGAGAGAAAGAGAAAAAAAATTGATGGAGGGGAGGAGGAAGGGAAACAGAAGAGGGAGAAGGCTTAGAGAAGACGGATAGAGATGTTAGGGCGGAAATGGGAGCAGGGGAGGGTTAAATCACATTTTTTCCTTCCCCCTCTTAGCGCCATTTGTTCCTGATCTGTTTTACCTGGGGACCTAACGTGATTTGGGGGAATTAACCGCCCCGTGTGACGCATTTGGCATTCGCGAAATTAATACGCGGGGTCTGCCGTCGCCTAAATCTACAGACAAACCCTGTGGAGAGCGAGAGCGCGAGAGAGGGAAAAACGTCTCCCTTGATGCTGGCTCTTTTTCGCGAGCCCAAAAGCACATTAAAATTGATTATGAATGATTAAATGAATTCCCACTGTAACCTCCACAGCGTTCTACCAGAAATAGTTCCGATAAATTAGTGGACGGAATCCTTGGTGGAAAAAAAATAATAAAATGCATCGCAACAAAACAGGAGGTGCCCAGTTGCACGGTTAAAACAAAGACTTTTCTCTCCATATCAAGGGAAAATACAGTAGGTAAATCCCAACTTCAAAAATGGCGGATGCGCAGGTGATTGAGAGCACTTAGGACCTCACAAATCATTAGGCGCCGCTGGGTGAAACCGGTCCAGTGCGGAGGGAAAAAAAAAAGCCTTTTAGTCGTCTTCGGAATGCCTGTACATATGGGCCGCGGTCGCATTATTCACACATCGCCGCGGGCGAAGCATTGGGTAACGGTAAAGGTTAAAGGGTAAAATTAGCCCTGAGACACATTTTAGCCTTCAGAAAAGGGGGTCAAATGAAAAGTCACGATGGGCCGTTGAAGAGCAGTACGTCACGCCTCGGATGAAACGGTGGCACTTGTCGGCTGCATCGCAAGGCCATTTTGTTTTTGAAATGTCCGCGGTGGATCTGGTTTTCGGTCTTTCAAGGAGAGGCGATGACGATATGGAATGATGATGATGATGGAAAGACAGTGAGATAAAGACCCTTCACTTGTTCCTGTTGAGGGTCACAGGGACTGGAGCCTTTCGCAAGTATTGAACACATTCAATATGTACGATGCGATATCCTGTAGTGCGGAGCCAACCCGGAGGTCGGCCCGGCGACGCGGGCTGGGATTGTCTGGTGGGAAAGAGGGAGAGCCGATTGGGAGCCAAGCTGACTGAAAGGGAAGAAGTGGCGGCCGTGGCGGCAAATGGAAACATTGCAAAGCACAAAGTTCACTCCACGTTCACGCCGTCGCCATGACTTTATCCCATTGTAATCCCTGTAACATCATAGTCCGGCGTGTATGTTTACCCTCAATTCACGTTTGATCGCCTGAGATTTTCTGGTGTCGAGATCAGGACTCGGGTTGTTGGCGAAGGGAATCTGTTGGTGTGTGGTGTTTGGGCAAATCCTCGCGCTCCGCACACTATAGGAACAAAACTGTGAAATGATCATGATCCTGATCCAGTATGGATCCAGTATGTCGTTATGCGTGGGATCAGATCGGGCCAGAAATGCAAACTTTCAACCTTGATCATCCCAGTGAGGACGCGTCTGGCATTCTAGACTACAACTTGGAGCTTAAGATTTCCACTGGAGGCATGATTCGCATTCCCTGATGCTTTTTACATGCCGCGCCGTCGAAGACTCCAACGACCTGAAAGGTGTCAAGGAGAGACAGCACGAGTTGGAATCCCGACTCGTGTTTTACTTGTGTTTTCATTTGACGAACACTGTACCTCATGCCGTTTTAAGAGGACGTAATTACCTCTGACATTGAACATTTGCTCTGGTCCGGCCAAAAAAAACCCCAACAAAAAATACACACACACACCCCTTCCCCACCCCATGGCCAACAACATTCCCAGACCAAACGCCACTCCATCTCCCGCCACTATTTGGCCTGCGCTTCCCTTTAGGGACCCGTGCTGTCCCTCCGTGTCTCGCTCTCTCTCTCTGTCCCTCTCTCTCCTGTCCCCTCATCTGGTCCCCGCCTCCCTCCTCTCCCCCCCTCCGCTCCTCCGTCGCCCTCTTCTCTAAGTAGAACTGTCACATGCGTGGAGGGGCGGCGGCGCAGGCGGAGAGACCGCAGGTAATTCTGAAGGCGAAGAGCATTAGCGGCGGCGGGGCGGGGGTATTTTGGGAAGGGAAGGAAGAAAGGAAGGAGAGGAATGAGCAACAGAGAGAGCGACGCAACGAAGAGAACGAGTTGGGGACAAAGTCGGGAGGCTGCGCTCGACCCCTGACCCAACGTTCCCTCGGCCGTGAACCGCCGTGCCTCGGGTCCGGCAGGCGACGCTAAAGCCTCGCCCAGCCAGGCGTGATCACAGGCCAGCGTGCACGTGCGCACACACACATGCACACACACGCTTGTACATTAAGACACACACACGCACGCACGCACGCACACACACACGCACACACACACACACACACACACATGCAGGCAGCTAATCTTTGAAGTGCTTATGGGGGCGGTTGGGTTCATTAGCCAATAGGATCAGGGTAGTAAACCATTAGCTAGCTATGGCTGATTCCCATTGTGTAATGTGTTGCTGGGTTTTATAACATAGAGGCCCCGTTCCTCCATCTTTTTCTGCCCTCTCTCCATTCTTCCATCTTTTTCTGAGCTCTCTCTCTCGCTCTCTCTCTCTCTCTCTCTCTCTCTCTCTCTCTCTCTCACTCTCTCTCTCTCTCTCTCTCTCTCTCTCTCTCGCTCTCTCTCTCTCTCTCTCGCTCAGCGCCGTTCCGGAGCGTGCACAGAAGACGCCCCACAAATGTGCAGAAGCCCCGTCAACAAGTTTGCGTCAGCGAGGCAGACGGAGAATAGAGGGATCAGGTGATTCAGTATGTGGGTCAGACAGAGAGAGAGGGAGAGAGGGAGAGAGGGAGAGGGCAACAAGAATAAAAGCGCGGAGTGGAGGCAGTGCCAGTTGCCCTCAATAATTAATAAGTCCCTTTTCTTTCTCTGCATCCGTCCGTCCGTCCATCCATGCATCTGTGTCCCTTGCTTCACCACCAGCGGGGGAGACACACTCGAAAAAACAACCTAAAAAGACCCGGGGCGACGGACTTGCATCTATTCACAGACAGGGCGAGGGGCGAGTGGGATTTGCCAAAGGAGCAGAAAATCTCTCTATCGGCACAGGGAAATGAGGACTTTATTTATTTATTTGTCTTTTTTTCTCGGAGGGAGCGAGTGACTAGTATCCAGCCAGCTACAGCGGTCAGCAATGAGTCCGATTCCAGATTAGGATTAGACACGGACGTGGATGTGTTATCCTTTTGAAAATCCGCACACCGCCTTGCCCGGCCTTGACTAGTTAGAGTTGGTGCGGCCGCGAACAATAACAACCCCGCATTTGTGTGCGGGCACGTGCACTCACGCATGGGCGCATTTAAGGAATGATGCTGTGTACCCTGTATTTTTATTATATTTTTACAGCTGAAGTATCCTCATGTGATCTCAGAGAGAGAGAGAGAGAGAGAGAGAGAGAGAGAGAGAGAGAGAGAGAGAGAGAGAGAGTGAGAGGAATGAGCGTGCGAGAGGAGGGCGAATGAGGGAGGGAGGAGAAAGGGAGAGGGATGAAGAGGTCAGAGGGGTGAAAAGATAGACAAGGAGGGAGGGGAGAGAGAACTGGGGTTGGGTTCTCTCAGGGTCCGGAACACCCAAAGGCACACACACACGCGCCCGCACGCACGCACACACGCACGCACACACACACACACACAGTATGGTGATTCAGGATATCCTGCTGTGGGCATCAGCCTACGGAGAAACAGGAACAGTGACGCTGAAGAGTTTTATGGGATCAAATGTTTAAATGCATATTTATCAGTTATTTATATTTATATTAACACACACACACACACACACACACAAACACACACGCACATACACACACACACACACACACACACACACACACACACACACACACACACACACAAACTCAGATTTAATACAAACAGTGGCAGAGCGTTGATCAAAACAACAAGCTGTTATTGTGCTGTTATTACGACAGCAACAGCCAGCATATTTTAAAGCGTCTGACAAAAAGCCAACAGTTTTCGGTGACTCACAGCAGGGGCGGACGGGGTGGCCTGTCTTTCTTGCTTAATACCACAGCGAGAACTGTGAGACAGTCTGCACAGGACGAGAAAAAGACCCTAACTAAATAGAGAGGGGGAAAAGCACTTTTGAATCAAGCAAAAGCTATCAGTTGTCATTTGATCATTTTCGTTGATAAGGAAACGAAAAAACGAAACAACTCTCGGATACAAAATTATTTCATGGTCTCAAAAGGCATGTCCACGAGATGTTGTTTTCTTAAAATGAGAAGATGTGTAATACTTTGTGTGTTGAGCATCAAACGTCTGCGTGTGTAGTTTACTGTATATATATTTTTGTGCAAACTTGATCAATATCCTACTTTTGTCCAAATGCAAATTGTTGATAAAGAGGTTTATTATTGATTTATTTATTTATTTATTTATTTATTTAACCTGTGCTGTCAGCATTCTGGGCATACAACACAGATGATTTATATGCCATTGCATCTAGGACAGAGTAAGTCTGCAAGTGAAGCTCAAGTTCTCAATCAGCAATGCAACTCTTTATTAATTCTTTAATCATCAAGAACTGCTGCAATAACTCTGTCCTGTGGACGACCTGTAGAATGACAAGTTACACAGAACCACCACCAATCACCCTTTTTGGAGTACGATCTCTAGCATGTTCGGTCTTGAAACAACTAATCACTACTCCAAGAGGGGGAGAATCACCACGGGTGAGACAATTAAACATAGAACCACAGAATATGTACACGGAAAAACATAATCATCGGAAAACAACATGTATCGAAATATAACATCTTCCTGTCATAGTTATGGCAGTTAATGAGGAAGAAAAGGAGAGGGATGCAACCAGAAGGTGCCGGTGGTGTGCGCGTGCCTTTGATGACTTGAGAGATGCCTCTGTGTGTGTGTGTGTGTGTGTGTGTGTGTGTGTGTGTGTGTGTGTGTGTGTGTGTGTGTGTGTGTGTGTGTGAGAAGTGTCCACCGGTGAATGTACAGGACTTATTCCAATTGGTTCTGGTGTATAAGGTCGGTATTATGTGAGCAGCATATAGGGCCCTGAAGCCACCCCTGAGTCCCGCAACCATTCAGACACCTCACGGCTGCAGGAAAGCCCTGAGCACAATGCCCTGCAGCCACAGAAGACCCCCCGGCCCCAGAGAAGTTGGAAGCTGCGGAGCAATCCCCACAGCAGGCCCCGAGGAGCATAACCCAGTTCCAGGGATCACGGGGAGACCCCGTACCCCAGAGGCGCACACATACAACCCACCCTCAAGCTCAGGCCCAAAGCCAGGTCCCGCGCCAACAGACCGACCCCTGGCATCCGGGGCAACCGAAGCAGAGAAGCTGCACAGGCCAACAGTTGCCCCCCACACCCTAACCCACACCCACAACAGCAAGCGGCCTCCCCAGGGGGCCCCGGAGGGCACCCGGCAGCGCACTCCACAGCCCCAGAAGGTCGCAGCACACCAGAAACCACCAGGTGCAAGCCACCAGGACTAGAGCCCACAGGGGGCTCACCCAGCCAAGTGAGTCCAAGCATGTCAAACTCAAATCACTTGCATCCCTCCTGCCCCGCAGACCCTGGTCTGGTGCAGTGTTGTTCGGAGTAGGATTTGTGTGCAAGTGTATGTGTTCTAAGCTAATATGAGTGGAATTAAAATTTTGGTATGGACGAGGAGCACGTTGGGGCACGTTAGGCACGCCACATCCCCACCCACATAGCTTGCACCCCACCCCTAGGCCTATTGTGTGGTGTATGTGCTGAGTAGGAGTTTTGGCACTGGGAGAGAAAGGTGAAGTGCAACCAGATCAATGTACGGGTGCAGCAGGCCACAGAGTGGCCACGCAGACTCCCCCACCCCGCCGAACCAGACCACGCCATAACGCACCCATGTGCCGTACCCAGAGGCACCGAACCTAAAGCGACCAGCCACAGGCGCAGAGTGGCCCCCCATGCGCCTCTACTATGCTGGGCCCCTACACTCCCCCGTCGGGTCCCTGGTCAGCTCCCAGCCGCCGCACATGTGGACCACAGAACAGAGGGCAACAGACAGCCTGCCCCCCCCATCGATGAGCGCCCCGCGCACCGCGAGCACCAGGGGACAGGTACCCAGGCAGCCCGGTGCGGCGACAGGAGACCACATGGGGAGCCCCGTGCCGAGCACATGCGGCCAGGCTCAGGTCCCCGCCCCGGTTACAGGCCCAGACGGAACGCCTGACCAGCCACAGCACGACCCCCCCACAGATGCTTGCAAGCTTGTGGACGACAGTGCCCCAGTGCCCCGCCGACCACGGGGCCATGCTCTGAACCCACCCCCCGCCGCCAACCCGAGCCCCAAACCTGCAACCATGCCTCAAACCAACACACTGACACCCCCTGCATAGGAAAGTAGTGAAAGTAGTCATCTCTGGTATTAAGGGAACAGAGGAAGCAAATGTCATTATCCACAAAACCCATTTTGAACATTTTGCGTTGGGTGATATGAGCTCTGTGCAGAATCTTATATTGGTCATAGAAAAGGTGATGTTGCCAATAAGCTTCTACAGGTTGATATCGGCGGAAACAGCAAGGTCTTTTTCCCATTCCATGGTAGGTATAGATAAAGTCAATGTTGTTCGTCAATTTGATTTTAACTTTTAGAGACTGCTGAAGTTGAAGGAATTGAAGGAAGCTGTGGCCACAGATATTATACCTTTGAGTTAAGGTTTGGAAGGATATAAGCAAATTGTCTTCAAATGTGTTCCAGATGAGTAATTCCTTGTCTCTTATTGGTTGTGGATTGGAGATTGGAGTGGATTTTTTTGGAGATAGAGTGTGGCCACTGATTTTGAGGAATCTCCATCGGGCTGACAGAGTTGTTGCGATTAATGTTTTTTTAAAGCAATTATGTTTCCTTATTGATTCAGTAAGAAATGGGAAATCAGATATTGATGACTACTGACATTCTGTTTGTTCAATGTCTCACCATCCATGGCCCAATTCTTGATCTGGTTGTAACCATTTAATTATAAATTGGAGATGGTTTGGGGCTGCTAGGCCTCCACAGTCTTTGTTTTTCTGTCTTCTTCTTCTGTTCGTGTATCATCCTCAGATGTCCAACTCAGTGTCGTGCAGCCACGTCCTCATCTCTGGTCCCACTTGGAAGAGGCCGATCTCTGATGGTGGTTTGTACAGAGGACAGGTGGTGGTTATGTGTTCGGCCGTCTGCTCTGACTCGCCACATTCACTTGCTGCTCTGTCTGCCAAGCACCATCTCCCTGGTCCTGAATGCATATGTGCATACGTGATGGCTCAGCCGACGTCCAGGATGCCACCAGCCATGCACTGGTCGACAAGTCCTCTGGGATGGAACGGAACATCTGTTGTGCCACCTTGTTGTAGGGGTGGCGGGTCTTGAGTCTGTGTGGGGGCGCTGATTTAACGGTTTAATCAGGCAGGATATGCCAGGTGTATATTTGGGCTTTCCTGGCAAGGTTGATGGTAGCAGCCTCTCGTCGAAGTCTGACCGGGGAAATTCCTGAAAGGACTGGCAGGTAGGACACAGAGGTGGGCTTCAGGCAGCAGTTTCTGTCCGGAGACAGTTGTTGATCACGGTGTCGACCTTTTTGACATGTGGGCTCCTACACCAGGCTCGGGCACAGTGTTCAGCTGCAGAGAAGACCAGGGCTTGTGTAGAAATCCGGAGTGTCTTGGCAGAGGCCCCCCATCTTGTACCAGCAAGACGTCGGCTAAGCGAGGCCCTTGATGTCACCTTGGCCCTCACATCTTCTAGGTGTTGCTTGAAGGTTAGTGTCCTATCCAGGTGTACGCCAAGGTACCTTGGGGCTTGCTGGAACTCCAGAAGCTTGTTATCCCCAAACACATCCATGTTTTTGTGTAGTGTTGCTAGTTTAATTCTCGGTTTCTTGTATTTCCAATATAATTGATTGATTAGTGATTCTAGAGTATTAAACCAATATACGGTTGGTTGAACTGGGGTAATTGAAAATATATAGTTTATTTTTGGTAGTATATTCATTTTCACCGCTGCTATCCTTCCAATTTGTGAGAGGGGTAGATTGTTCCATCGAGTGAGGTCTTCTTCAATGGATTTAAGCTATGGAGTAAAGTTGCTTCTGTTATTTTTAGGTTTCTGGTATAGAGCCTTGTTTTTTATCTTTTGGTTATTAGTATGTTCATTGTAAATATCAATTATGAATAATTGTGCACGTCTAACAAAATTAAATTGCACAATTCCTCCTTAAAGACAAAATATATCAGTCAATCAATCAATCAATTATTTATGTTCAGCATTTTGTAGCTTAGGTAGATTTTGTTTTTCAAACTGGTGTGTCTCATTAACCTCTGACCTTGACTGGACCAAATTAAACAAAAATCTTTAAATGAACGTCAACTCCGAATCGAACGCAAACTAAACTCAAATTGCGTTTGAGTGGAACCACTGAATTTAAAATGACATTGGGTGAAAAACAAATCACACCCTCAAATCACCGGGGGAGGGGAGGAAGGAAGAGAGAGGAGATGAAGTGAGGAAAGACAAGAGAAGGCAACAAGAGAGGAGTCAGCCACTGGGGGTTTGAGGGCAGAAATTAGTAAGGAAGGGAGAGAAAGAGGGACAGAGAGAAAGAGATAGAGAGAGAGAGAGGGGGAGAGAGAGAGAGAGAGAGAGAGAGAGGGGAAGAGAGAGATTGGGAGGGAGGGAGGGAGGGAGGGAGGGAGAAGGAGGGAGGGAGAAGCCGGCTGCTCAGAGCGGACACTAGGGCCAAACAATGGAGGGCTTGTGGGCATGGGATTCCCCTAGATTCCCCTCTGCGACCGCCCCGGGAAGACCAAGCCCCGGGCCATGCACGCACACACACACACACACACACACACACACACACACACACACTGTACGTCTATACATAGCCAGAAACATCCGCCGATGGACAAATAGCTTGATTGTCTCAAACTGACCACATGACATCGGGGTGAAGTATTCTTAACTTGACTCATTAAATTATCACATTACCTTTAAACTTTGTATTTATCATTAAATTTTCAATGTTGTTGTTTTGGGTTAGTTGTGCCCCTGTGTGTTATTTGTGCTTCCATGTCTCTTCTCTGAGTGTAAAAATCCCTCCGAATGAAGATAGTTAAAAAATGTCGGTTTCCATGGGAACCGCACGGCACGCTTTGACACCTACTTTTAGAGACTTGCTGTTGTGCGTATTTGTGTAATTACCAGTCCGGTAATTCAGTATGTATACCCACACATCTCTGCTATCACTTACAAGCTGATCTCATCTGTGTGTGTGTGTGTGTGTGTGTGTGTGTGTGTAATACTTTAATTGCATTGACTCACACATAGACACACACCCATTGCACACACGCACACACACATATGCACACACACACACGCACACACACACACACACACACACACACACACACACACACTCCACATTGTGTGTGTGTCTGTGTGTGTGTGTCTGTGTGTGTGTGTGTGTGTGTGTGTGTGTTTGCCCTTTGCGTGAGAAGAGAAAGAGATCAAGTTAAATTTGGTAATTAAACTTGATGGGTATGAGGATATGCACGCGCGCGCACACACAAACACGATCACACATACACACACATAATGTAATAAATTTGCAGGGACAGTTGTCCCCCATTACCCTGAGAAATGACTGTTGGTGTGCATGTTGGAGATTATGCATGTCTAACAGTGTGTATTCTCACACACTCACCACAGTTTTTTCCTCCGTATCTGTGTGTGTGCGTCTGTGTTCCCTTCCGAAGACTATCTCTGTTTTATTTCTCCTCACGCTCTCGATTATTCTCTCACCCTCACCTATCTGCAGAGGGGTATTTCCCAGGAAACCCGAGAGCAATGCTTCCGCTCTCTTCTCCCTTTACCTCCTCTACCTCTGCCTCCTTTACGTCCATCCTCCCCTGTTCTCCAGTTCCTATTTTAGGCAATAGGAAAAAAACACACACACACACACACACACACACACACACACACACACACGCACACGCACACGCACACGCACACACGCACACACGCACAGATGCACACATGCACACAGGCTGGAGGGCGAGACCAAAACAAGCCAAACCCTTAAGGGCATTTCTCAATTGAAGAATTTTAACATCAATATATATTTTTTTCTACAATGATCCAGCTAATGCAATGGAAGTTGAATTACTTAGAATACTGTGGGGGTCTCTGCCCACCGGGAACGGTTTAGAGAGGGAGACGGAGCCTCTTTGGCCTTGGTGCGCCAACATGGCGGTGCTTAATCATACCCCTTTGTCCGCCACAAATACATGTATTTGTTTTAGGGCCGTAGTGTCCTCCATATTGAGTTATTCAATAAAATATGATCTGAACGTTAACCCTCTTTCATCCTATCTTCGTGATGGTTCTGCCATCTTCTAATCTCCTTGTCATCTCTTTAAAGCAGTACTATGTAACTTTTGGTATTCGGGATTTGGCACCCCTACAGTTTGTGAGTGCAATTGCACTTTAACGCCACTGTGTAAAACTGTCCGTCCGGTGTCAGCAAAGATTTTTATTTGAACCTTATCGGTCTCATTTCAATTACAGTCTTTGTTATAAACACAAATATGTATACCAAGGTTACAGCGCCCCTTGCAAGGACCTCACCGCTTCCCGGGATTTAGGAATTTTGCCCCTTGCTGGGGTTTTGCCCCTCGCTAACCCATGACTGATTGGATCGATGGGATATCCACAAGCAGGGTGGAAGTACACAACCACACAGCAAGTACGACCATGGGCTATAAATACACAGGTCACACGGTCACATACAAATGCCCCCGGCTGTGGCCCACATTTGGCACGCTATGTCATGTAACATGTTGCATGACATAGTTCACTTGACGTGCAACCCTGATGCACTGTGCTTACTGTGTCCCCGCCTGGGAACTCATCATCGTTAAGTCAAGTATGAACTGCATTAAAAGACCTTGTAAAGTAAAATCTTGTTAAAATGTTTACAACTCATGGTCCTACGCATGAATTACAAAAGTGCACTTGTGTTGTAAATAACGTCATCACGTTTTTCAAAATTGGACTATTCTCCACCACTGTCACAACTGTATACACCATTGCATATATTTTTACTGTTCATAGCCACTCTGCTTGTTACCCTGTGTACATGCATATACATACATATATAGAACATATATTCATGCATACTGTATATGCACAAATTACACTAAATTGTCGATACAGGGTTAGGGTTAGGGTTAGGGTTAGGGTTAGGGTTAGGGTTAGGGTTAGGTTTCTTTTATTTTTTTGTTCTATTTACATTTTTATTGTATATTGCCATTGTATTCTATTTCAGTTTCTTCGTGTTTTTTAATATTGCCAGTGCTTCATTATTATATAAATGTATTACTTCATTGTTATCGCCTCTGTTTTTGTGCCCATTCAGGAATTTAAAAAACTATGATCGATAATACTACAGATTTCCTAGTTGCTGAGTATTGTTTGCCTTGCTTCTTCCTGATTTATATTTTCACCAGCACTGCTCGGTCTTCGATGTTTCTGCATCGGAAAATGTGTGTGTGTGTGTGTGTGTGTGTGTGTGTGTGTGTGTGTGTGTGTGTGTGTTTGAACGCTGCACGTACCTATCTGTTCAATCTAATGATATGGCCAATGCCAAGGTCTGTGTGATTATTTATGTATTCATTATGTGATACTCTTAAATGTTCTGATGGAGATGTCACCAAACTGGTACTACAGGTCCCCATGCCAAACTACGGACACAGGTCGCAGCGGCAGCAGAATACATTTTAATTAATTTACCTCATTTACTAACCCCATGATTTTTTTCCCCTAGCAAGGCGGACTGAATGCACATGGCTCTTCACCTTTCTAACTGTGCATCACCCTATTTAATCGCATTATTTCCACCAGACTATTTTTCCAGTGGAAATCACACATGTTAAATTGACGTGTTCCACGATATTTCCAAAGCAACTCACTGGTGAAGCCTTTGCTGAGCTTCAATAACTCAATAACCGTCCAGTCGGGAGCTAGCGCAAAACTCTCAGCGCTTCATCAGTGCTGACAGTAGCTCTGATAGATTATTCATGTGACACAGATATTACCATGCTTGGGCGGGGCGCAGGTCTCAAAAAAACACAAGATGGGATCCTTCACAGTGACATGCTGCACATTACTGAAAAGGCTGAGTTGAGGTAAAAACATAAAGGTAAATGGCGCCACCGGGCAGGGAAGGGTCACCGTCTATATTAAGATCCAATATGTAGAGTTCGTTTTGAAAAATAGTTTTGAAAGGGTAATGAGAAAAATGCTGAATTTATGAGTTATATCGTTGCTAACTGCAAATTAAAGTGGTGAAATAAATTAAACATGAGCGAGCACATAAAAGAGTCATATTTAAAGATAACAAGCTCGACGTGAAATATGCAGCGCAGTGCATGCCTATGGAGCAGCGCTCACCTTGCGTGTTCATTCCGTGCCCTCGGGTCATGCGTGAAGTCAATCGTACAGTTGCCTACACGCCTCCATACATCGCTGATTTAAACCTCACATCGGTATGTGTGTGTGTGTGTGTGTGTGTGTGTGTGTGTGTGTGTGTGTGTGTGTGTACGTGTATGTTTATGTGTGTACGTGTATGTTTATGTGTGTGTGTGTGTGTGTGTGTGCGTGTGTGTGTGTGTGTGTGTGTTTCGATATCTGCGACGCTGTACCCTGTCCAGATCTCTCTCTCTCTCTCACTCTCTCTCTTTTTCTCTCTCTCTCTCTCTCTCTGGTTCTCTGTAAAGTTTAACCTACTTAGAGCACAGCTGGCTGATGAATAATGAAGGACAGTCACTATCTGTGTCTCCATCACCAGGATATCGTCTTTGATCTCTCCCTTACCATCTCTCTTCTCTCCTCTCCTCTCGTTCGTTTTTCTCCGCACTCCCCCCTTGTCTCGGCTCCCCCTTCCATTCTCTCCTCTCCTCTGAACTTCTCTCCCGCGCTGCCGCTCTCCCTCCACCCATCCTCCTTTCTCGCTTCTTACTCTCTCACTCGCCCGCTTTCTCACCCTCTTTTGCCTCTTTTCTTTCTTTCTGCTTTCCCCACACTTTCACCCCTTTTCTCCCCTCTTCTCTTGCCGCTCTCCATTTCGACAGTCCGTTTCCTCTGTCACCCACGCCGGTCTCCCCTCTGTCTCTCTCCTCCCTCTCTTCTCTCCTCCTCTATCCCTCTCTTCCCCCCTCACTGTGTTATAGTGATTAAATGTGACATTGAGCACTTAAGGCCTGTGACCACGTGAGCCTCACACACGTGCGCACGCACACCCACACCCACACACACACCCACACACACACACACACACACACACACACAACCACACACACACACTTTTGAGAGAGAGATAATAAAAGAACAGAAGCTACTTGTCATTGGTCCTCATCCTTGTACATCTGAGGGAGTATAGTGCAAAAGAATATACAGCGCTACTGTTCATCCCACCCTTCATTTTTCTTTACCTGTCTTCTTTCCTGGTCCGGGTCTGGGTCCGGGTTTTTGTGGCTGAATCTGGGATCCAGTCCATGGCAGGGTCACGCACATCAACACCATTCACACCTATGGGAGGGTTAGAGTTCAATTAGCAAAGTTTACAAATAGCCAAATATTGGTTCAAAAATCCACATAAGTAAAATAAAATACACTTGAAGGGGTTCACCTTCTAAATTTAACACCAGATGGGGTTACAAAATACTTCCAGCAATCTTAAAGATTCAACCTTATCATTGCATCTCTCTTTGTTTATTTATTTATCTAATTTATTCATATTGGATGTCCATCTTTGTCTTCTTATTGACAACAGGGCTTAACCAAACACACATTTAGCCTTTAAATTTACAGTTACAATTTTAATTAAATTTAATTTAATTCAGTTGTATTTTAATTTATTTAAAATTGTATTTATTAATTTATTTTTCATTATAAGTGGTTTCACTTATTTATTTTTCTCTTTTCTTATTGCCTTAGAGTAATTGTGTTATACGCTGATGTCTGGGTGGGAAGTGGGAGAAAAAAGCGGGCGTGGCTCTCCAACACGCTGCTCTAGTTGTGGCTCTTTGGTACGTGCCTGTGCTACTAGTAGAAATGCAGCAAAAACTAAACTGAACACAGGCAGGGTTGCCAGGTCCCCATAACAAACCCAGTCACCCCCCAACCCGTGCACAAAAAAAAAAACGACCCGCTTCAACACAAGTAGCCCAATCTTGCTGGAAAACTGCAGACCTGGCAACTCTGAATGCGGGCTTGTGTTTGTTTGCTCTTTGCTGATATGACCCTTGATTCAAACATGAACTTTGTGATAACTGGCTTCACTAACATCATTGGCTCTAGTTTTCTATTGGCTCCAATAAAGGTGTTCAGGGGAAATGTATTGGTAAGTTAGTATTTTGTTACATTACACCACTGAAAATGTCCCACGTCTTTTAAATGGGGGGGGGGGGGGATCTTGGATTGAATCAGGTTTGATTTAGGGGTCTGAGGCAAAAAAAGTAAATGAAAAAGTTAATGCTGCTATGACAGAAAGGTGTCAGAACACACAGTGCATCACAGCTTGCTGCGTATGGGGACCGGTCAGAGTGTCCATGCTGACCCCTGTCCACCACCGAAAGCACCTACAATGGACATGTGAGCGTCAGAACTGGACCATGGAGCAATGGAAGGAGGTGGCCTGGTCTGATGAATCACGTTTTCTTCTACATCATGTGGAGGCCCCACCTCACAACTCACAGGACTTAAAGGATCTGCTGCTCACGTCCTGATGCCAGACACCTTCAGAGGTCTTGTGGAGTCCATGCCTCGACGGGTCAGAGCTATTTTGGCCGCACGAGGGGGAGCCGGACAATCTGAGTGGTTATTAGTGGTCTTTTAATGTTGTAGCTGATCGGTGTATCTCTTCCCACTTTCCCACTCTCACACTTTTTAATCCCATTCCCACCTCCTCCCCAAGTTGGCACTTATAGTCTCTCATCTCCCACCTTCACCCTGCCACCCGACCTTTTCAAGCTCCCATCGCCACCTCTCCAAATGGGGTTAGTTTCTCCTCTGGACACCTTTGAGGTCATACATTGAAATTGAACTGTTGGTTTTTACAAACATCCAACAATTTAAAGGTTCTACACTTTTTTTGTACAACCTGATTTGACTCTTTGTCAACCATCTCATGCAGTCTGGTTATGTTAATATAAGCAAAAAGATTTCTTAATATAACCAAAAGTTGATGCGTGATTGCCAACTTGATAACCATTTAGAAAAGTTGTGTCTAGGGCCCTAATCTTTCATGGATGATGCCGTGCGGTTGTCTCCAGTTTATACTGGAGAAAACACAATGTCAAGCTTTCTCAAAGAAAAGTTCAGAGTTTAAAGCGCAATTTACCAATGTAGAAATACGAGAAACGGCGAGGGGAGAAAGTCTCCCCGTGGAGTGGATCGAATCAAGTGCCGACAGACCACATCTGGAAACCGGTTGCAGCCAGTTACTTGCAGGCAAGTATTATGTGTGATTTGGGTTTGCCGTGAATTGTGTTTGAATGCCCTCCGCCGAATGGATCTGACCCCCATTCACTTGCATTACGGTTTGTTGAAACTCCCGGGAGAAGCCCTCTCAATTCCTCGAGAGGGTTAGAATAACACCAGGAATATCTGGGTAAACATCAAGAATTCTGAGCTCCCCTCCTCCCCCGCTCTCCCCCTCCCCATCTACACCTCCCTCTCTCCGCCCCTTCCTGGCTAACTCCTGCCTTCCTTTGCCGCATTCCTTCACTGGCTGTGAGCTCCAGTGACCTGGATCTCTTCTTAAGCGAGGGTGAGGTGTCTGACCTGCCTCCCCACCACGCCTCGTCTATCTGCCGCTCCCTGTTTTGGTTTTTAACCCTCTCTTGTCGCCGCTGCCCCCACCCATTTGTGCGATTTCTCGTCTGTCTGTCTCAGACGAGATTATTTTGTAAACCTCTGCCTCAGAGGTCATTAGTCAGTGGGAAAGAAGAGCAGGCCTCGTGTTCTCTCTTGAGTCTTTTGAGTCTTGAATTTGGGAGTCCTGGATTAGGATTAGTTGAGAGCCGGTTTTTAGAATCTCCCAAAAATAACATTATTCCAAAAAATTTTGGAATTTTTATTTTACAAAATGGCTCAAATTAGTGTAATAAGTATAACATTACTGATTAAGCATTTTATCTGCCCATCTAACTGTCCATCTGTACGTCTGTCTGTCTGTCTGTCTGACTGTCTGCCTGATTGTATGGCTCATTGCATGAGCTCATTCACTCAGATTAACATGCCCTTTTTAGGTGTGTGTGTGTGTGTGTGTGTGTGTGTGTGTGTGTGTGTGTGTGTGTGTGTGTGTGTGTGTCTGTGCGTTGTGTGTCAGACACCAGTTGTTGATTTAATCCAGTGCCGCTTAGTTCAGTGCTTTAGGTTTGTTTGGGCTGCTGCACGTGCATGCGCGTGTGTTTGTGCGTGTGTGTGTGTGTGTGTGTGTGTGTGTGTGTGTGTGTGTGCGTGTGTGTGAATTGGCTTTGGGCCATATTGTTCGGGGTTTCCCTTGCTGGATAAACAGTATACCGATGAAGACAATAGCTGCAACATGCACACACAAACACACACACACACACACACACAGAATCAGACACACTCCTTCGCGGCAGCAGAGATGATCTATCCTCTCCGCTGTCATTGGTCCTGCCCCAGAACGCATTTCCACATGCTAATGGAATGCGTCTGATACAATGGCGCTATGTTTCGGCCGATGTAATGATTGGTCAATTATGGAGTGAGGGAGAAAATGAACGGTCAGCAGGTCTGAATGCGACCGTGTGTTCATCATCACAATGGACACACACAGCACCCCTCACCTCCACGTCTTCTGTGTGTGTGTCTCTCTCTCTATCCGTCCCATCCCTCAGTTCACCCATCCTCTTCTGGGGGGAACCAATGGTGATGCTTTCAAGTGAAAAATGGAAAGGCCGTCATTGCAGTTACCTACAGTAATATTGTGTATAACAAATGTGGCATAAATACACACACACACACACACACACACACACACACACACACACACACACTGTTGTGCGTACGTGTGTGTGTGGGTGTGTGTGTGTATCTACGCCACATTTGTTGCCTGAAATCACCCAGCTCAATGGACCGGTGCCAAATATCATCATTGTTGAGAACAATGGATTAGTTCACACAGAAAATGTACATACAAATTCACATGTTCATATATTCTCAACCCGATAAGAAAAACAATAGGTTTGACACTTACTATATCTTTCACCCACTATTTATGAAGAGAAATGTGCGTCAGAGAAATGTGCATGAAAATGTGCATGTGTCTGTTTGTGTGTGTGAGACAGTGACAGCGAGTATGTGTGTGCACATGGTTTAAAAATGGCCACAGAATAGCTGGATTCCTACCAGCATTATGAGGACACGTTAAGTGTTTAGTGTCCACACATGTACAAGCTCACAGACACACACACACACAAGCACGCAGACACACACACACACACACAGCAACGGAAACCATTTGAGGTGCGAGCATGCGTGTGTCCTTCACACCTCGACCCCCCCACCGACGCACACACACACACACACACTCCCACTCACACACACACCCAACCAACCCGTCTCCCGGTATTGATTAGCTGCTGTTTAAAATATGAGCGGGGTAGCGCGGAAGGACCACCCATCACATTCATCGCGGCCCTGTTAATTGATGTACGACGTTAAATCTATATTGACGGAGGGGGGGGGGGGGGGGGGGGGGTGCGGATGGAGAGAGGTGTGAGGGATGGAGAAGCGGAGATAGGGAGAGAATGGCGATTGTCATAATATGTACGTTTGCACGGACACATCAATCACAATAAGCTGAATAACCAGCACAAGGTAAATAAAGCAGCCAACCAACCCAGACCTTATTTTACATCAGAACTTTAGCGTCTTCAGACACTTCAGTGTCTTTTTGCCCGTCCCCAGCGTGAGTTAAAAGATGGCCTCATTAGTTATGAAGGAATGAGGAAGCCGGGGGTTTAACTTTGATTGAAGTGCTGATACAAAGCGTATACAAATTCTGACGGAGCTGCGCTTAAGTAATATTCAGCTCTTCATTTACCCAATTCGTACACAAGCTTTTTTTTTTTTTTTTTTTTTTTAAGTAAATGTTCAGAAAGGGCCTTCCCCATATGTCTGGGTCGGTCTGTCTCCAGATACCGGCCACAGACTGTCTCGCTGTGTCTGTAAAAAAAAAATGCTTCTTATATCACGTTTTGGATTTTTCTGTGTTTTTTGATTTTATTTGGTTTTTAGCTGCAGTGTCTAATTCTACTGTATAGTAACTCTCCTCCAGATATGTCAAATATCTCAACGTCTTACTCTCACGTCTTCTATCTGAAGTTCATCTTTCTGCTTCAGTGTTTATTTCATAAGTTATTGTGTAGGACCGTATAGGACATTTTTATTTTTTATTTTTGGTCTTTTTTTTATGATTTTAATCTTTTATTTGTATTCTTTTGTTTCCCTGTTCATTTTAGGTCATATATATTGTTTAGGTTTAGTGTATATTACCATATATCTTTTGTACAGTTAACTGTTACTGTGGTATATTTTCTAACTTGCATATATTGCTTTTTCTTTTTGTATTTTTCTTTTTATTGGATTTCATTATTATTATTCGGGGTTGAATAAAGTATCTATCTATCTATCTATCTATCTATCTATCTATCTATCTATCTATCTACAGCGTGGGCTCACAATAGGTAAATCATAAACATCTCACATCTTATTTTTTTATGGTTTCATTGGGGCTTCATACAAACAAACAAATTGCATTTAAAAGTTAATTCTACCACATAAAGGCAATCACACATGGCATTAAATATTGTTTATTAAAGTGTGCCAGCTAGTGCTGTAAATACATTCCTGGAAAGAGGAAAAGGACGCTACTGAAGATGAAGTGGTTAGACAAAAGACTTGAATAGGTTCAAATAGTAAAATGCAAACCTCCTTTAGAGCCATGATGTTATTATCTCAAGGGCCTAACATAGGCAGGATTTTTCCCGGTTTTTAGAAATTACCTAAATTGATTTATTTGAAATGGCAAAACACATAGTGGAGGTGGTGAATGCATTGCAACCTGCTGTGGTCCTCACCAGGGTCATCAGGCAGAAATGAAAAATATCTTGAGGGTTTTTGACAGCCTTGCTGAAAAGCAGAGAGCGAGGGTGGAAGAGTTTGGTTTCCTGTCGATGTTTTACCATCAAAGTGTTGAGAGCAAGAAAAGAGGAATAAAATGAGACCTGAGGAAGTAATTGGCTGTGATCTTGTGCATGTGTTTAACATGTGTGTGTGTGTGTGTGTGTGTGTGTGTGTGTGTGTGTATGTGTGTGTGTGTGTGTCTGTGTGTGTGTGTGTCTGTGTGTTTGTCTGTGTGCAGGTGCTATGGATGTTCCTCTCTCGTGAGCACAGGGGGGCGCGTGTGTCTTGGAGGGTGTTGTCAGGTGGAAGGTGTGTGTGTGAAGATGAGAGGGTGAGATGGTGTTGGGGGGTGAAAAGCCTTCTCTGTTCAGTGAGAGGTTATGTGGAGTTGAGCTCACCAAACTATTTCAAGAGTTATTAAGGCCATTATCTAACAAGGGCAGGTTAATTTAGGACGCCGTTCACAGGTCACATGTGACCAGGTCACCAGGGTGGGAAGATCAGTTCACAGACACACACACACACACACAGTGTATGTGTGTGTATAAACTGTATATACAGTGTATAGATAGATGGATAGATAGATAGATGGATAGACAGATGGATAGATGGATATTTTAGTAAATACTGTAGGTTTCTGTGTTAGGAACTTTAGGAAATTGTATCTTTCCTGCTTAGGGAAGGCTACAGTAGGTAAAACTATTTCACTTAACTAACTCACAGGTTATTAGGGGTTCAGCCCACAGCTACCTATTGTTATTGCTCAGATTTAAAATGTTTAATCTTCTTGGCGTTTTTCGGGCTAAAAGTATTGCGACAGCCCCAGTACGCACACATGGCTGGGGTCTTGTTAGAACCGGGGAGTTTCAGACATCTTGTAGTTCAAGTTTGATCAATATTGACACATATTTGGAGCAGAAATTTGTGGGAAAACTGTGGAAGTAGAGAGTATTTAAGTTGTTTTCGCCCAGATTTTCTATTTTTATTTCAAGAAATGTTTTTGTTGAGTTTCGAAGAAAATATTTTAAATGGAGCTGGGAAATTAAACTTTAATTTCTTATAGTTACAATTTAAATTTAAATTAGAGTTCTGCTTAATTGGTTGAGTATTCATGTGCAATTTGTTCAATAAAAGCATGTTCAAAATAATTTATTTCATCTCTTAATTCATTCTGCATGGGCAATTCAACGTTTGGGGTCTATGTTAGCAGTGTATCTATGAAAGCAGAAAGACATAGGGACCGTATAGCCAATATGCACACTACAATATTTGTTTATTTATCGTAAGTCATATTGTTATCGCCATCTTTGATGTCGTCGACCATTGTTTGGTGCTTTTAAAATATTTTTAAGCATTGGTTCAGGCACCGTTTAAGCACCGGTACCGTTCGAAATGTATCTGTTTAACATCGGTATTGGGAAAAACACAAAACAATACCCAACCCTAGTTGTAAAGACTGTACGAGCTGATGATGCATTCCATGGGATTTAACTCGTGTTAGTAATAATTCTGCATGTCACCAGGACTCGGAAAACTATAAATACAGTAGTCACAGAGTCGTAACCGCGTCGTTACGTCAGCCGACGCTGCGTTCAATGGAAGTGGAAATTGTAACTCGTTTTAGTAGTAATGCTGATGTAAAGACAAGCAACAGCACAAACTGATGCTATGTTCCACGGGGGCTCGGGAAAATTTATAATTGGGGTCGATATGAAGTGATGGTATGTTTTACGGGAACTCTGTAATTCGAAAACTGTACTGAAATTCGTATCTAATACGACGACTAACCTGAACGCTGTGTATTGATGCCTACAGCTGTATTTATTATTATTATTATAATTATTATAATTATTATTATTATTATTATTATTATACTGGGGGGAAATCATTAGCTTGGAGTCCTTGGATCAACTTTTTAAATTAAAAAGGTGCTTAAATTTTTTCAACTTACATCTTTTTCAGAAAAAATATATTTTTTTTTATATTATTCCACCAGGTACATTTACATGTACGTTGAATTTGTCGTGGTGATGTTTGGTGCGTTTCACTACAGACGATTGGCAATAAAGAAATAAACAAATGGTCCAATATATACAAATTGCCAAACTAAAATAAATAACACAAAACAGAAATAGTCAGCATATACAAAATGCGATTGTCCCAACTCGTGTTGAGGTCCTCTCGACTTAAGATGTGCATCTCAATTTCTCCATTTCCAGTCGAGAACATCCGAGAAATGTGGGTTTGACTGACTTCAGCAGTTCTTCAGTTCTTCAGTTCTTTATTTCTTTATTTCTTTATTTCTTTATTTCTTTCTTCAGTTCTTTATTTCTTTATTTCTTTATTTCTTTCTTCAGTTCTTTATTGTCAGCGTACAAAGTCGACCAAGTGTCGGGCACGGGCAGATAGGTGGAGCTGTGGAGCGCAGCTGCTGTCGCCCGTCAAGGGGGAGCGAGAGAGCGAGCGGGGAGGGGAGGGGAGGGGGAGAGGGAGCCATGGAGTGCAGGGTAGAGGTTACCACAGGACACCGGCGGTGCTTGTAGTCGGACCCCTCCACAACAAGCGGACCACCAGAAGGCAGCAGCTCGACATTACGGAGGGACGACCTATGTGTACATACATATATATATCTATATATACATACACATATATATATATATATATATAAAGATATATATATATATATACACGCACATATATAGATTTCTATATATATAAATGTATACATAAATATATATATATACAAAGTTTACAGTAAAAAGAAATGCTAGCAAGCTGTCGCGGGCTTTTCCGAGAGGGCTTCGGGTCCAGAAAGCCGCCCGCCGAGCGGCTTTGAACACGGCGTCTCCACTAACTGGACCCGGGGAGCGGATCGCTCAGCGTGCGGCTGCTTCTGCCTGGATTTGAGACCGAACGGAGCCCGAACAGCACGACATTACGACGGAGGTGAAGAACAAAAAATTAAAAAAGACAAGAGAAAAGGATTAACGTCGTTTCACGTCTCACCTTTTGTGTTGGGGGGGTGGGGGGGGACGACGACGACGCCTTATTCCATTTTCTTTTTTCTTTTTTCTTTTGTGTTTGAACTGTGCTCAAGCGAATATATTCACCCGGGACACTTGTGTTATTCATCCAGAAAACCAGACGCGCATTTAATTATTTATTTGTATTTTTATTTGTATTTTTAAATATATATTTTTTTTTTTTTTTCAAAGTTGAACCAGATACAGAGGTCCACGGGGTCATCGGGACGGCTTTATCCGGTCACCTCGCTCTCCCCACTCCCTCCTCCTCCGCCTCCTCCGCCTCCACCTCCAGACACACACACACACACACGCACACACACACACACACACGCACACACACACACACGCACGCACGCGCTGCCTCCGCCCATCCCGCGCGGGGATCGGCTGTTATGAAGATGTGAGCGCGCTCACTCCCCTCTCCGCGCGCGGCCCGCCCGGGACGCTTCCATCGCCTCTTCTCTCTTCTCAGCGGATCAGAGGGAGGCGGCAGGGGCTGGCGAGCGGGGAAGGGGACGTCTTCGCACCCTCGCTCTCTCGCTCTGCGCCGTGACTCTACCGGGCTCCACCTCCACACACCCCCCCCACCCCCCCACCCCCCCCCCGCCGCCGTCCACACCCCCCCCCCCCGCGCCCCCCAACCGTGCCGCTCCGCTCGCGCGGGGATGTACGAGAGCGTGGACGTCGTGGGTCTGAGTCCGAGCCCCAGCCCGAGCCCCTGCAGCTCGTTCCTGGGCATGGACTACTACCACCGACCCCCGGGGCTCGGGGGGGTCGTCTGCTTCGGCCCGGAGAAGGGAGCGGCGGGACTGCCGCGGCCGTTCGGAGGAGGCTCGCTGGCGCCCGGCAGACCCTGGAGCGGCTCCAGCCACTGTAAGTCCGGCTCTGTCACTTTGAAAAAAGAAGAGCTAATTAAGCCGATGAACATGTTCGGAAATGTGTTTCCCCACGGGAGCCGCCTTGACACCGATTCAAGACTCGACGTACTCTGATTGTGAAATGGTCAAAGTGGGTAGTGTGATATCAAATTATAATGTGATTTCAATCGGAAAAAAGAAAGCAGTACAACGCTAAAGCAAAGTGAATGAATAGTATGAAAATATAAGCTTTGAATGGCTCTTTCAAGAGGACCCTGGGGACGAAAAGCATTAATTAAGAACATAAATATAAGATAAATGTGAATATTGAAAACAGCCAAACGTCCACAACTGAAATTAAGGCATTTGACTGTACTATCCGCTATAATCAATTATCACCATATTGTGACGATTGGTCATATTTATTTTGTGTAAATCCATCAAATCAAATGATGGGATGACCTAGGGATTTGTTTTCGGATTTTGAATTTAAGAGCAGATCCTGTTTTATATATAGTGTGTGTGTGTGTGTGTGTGTGTGTGTATGTATATAATATAGATGTGTATATATAGATATAGATGTGTATATATACAGTATATGACAACAATTATTGTGATAATAAATTCCCCCATGGTCCAGGGCTGGTTGGAAGCCTGTCCTCATTTTGGTGGCTGCCCTGTGCTACATATCGAGCTTATCGTTAACCAGGGGATGAGTGAATTCAGCCGTAGAACCCCTTGGCTTTTGGTGTGTTATCAACATGACGCAATGTCAGCACACCATCAAGCCGTAAAAAACACTTGGGCTGTTGACTTTTAACTTACCCAATTCAAGAATGCCGTGGCAGAAATCCACCTGGTCCCAACCTGAGCTTCATTTCCATACACCTCTCTGGCCGAATGCGCATAGCTCTCTGCTTATATTAACAATTCTTTAATCATCTCGTGCTTTAGGTCAGATGTAGGTTAGCAAGAATCTTGGGTCATAACAGCATCGACAACAATTACCCGCTGTTATAATGACAATAGGCTGTGTAAACAAAGACAATATGAAGGTTTTTGTCGCTTTTCGCTTATTTGCAACATAGCAACAACCCACAGGGATTCACAGCCTGTTACACCCCTGTACAACACCGGGACTACAGGTGCACTTTGGCAACGGCGGGGCAGAGTCTTGTTTGTCTGGTGTTTTATTCCTTTTCGCCTTTCTTCCTCACAGTAGTAAGTATCAGTGCAGCGATCTTGTCTGGCAACTGCAAAGGTAGAAAACCAGAACGTTTTCAAGGCTTGTGTTGTGAGAGGAGAGGAAAGTGGGGCTTGAGGGAGAGAAAGTGAGCAGAGGGGGCAGACAAACTTACTGGGAGGAAAGGTGAGAGAGAGAAAGGGAGTGAGGGGGCTGATTTGTGCTGACTTTTGTCCACTGATGTGGGGAAGGAGAAAGAGAGAGGGAAGGGGGGGGGGGCAGCGACAGAGAGGGAGAGAAATAAAAGACAGACAGAAACACCGGGGGAGTGCTCGTAAAAGCAGGCTGTAAAGATAGGGAGGGTCCGTCGGAGCAATCGAGAGGTGTGTGTGTGTGTGTGTGTGTGTGTGTGTGTGTGTGTGTGTGTGTGTGCGTGTGCGTGCAGGGGGTGAAGAGAGTGAAGCAGGTTCAAAGGTCAAACTGTAATAAAAAGGCTGCATGCAGTCCTGGGAACGCACACACATTCAGTGACTGGCCTGACAACATGGACACTGTGTGTGTGTGTGTGTGTGTGTGTGTGTGTGTGTGTGTGTGTGTGTGTGTGTGTGTGTGTGTGTGTGTGTGTGTGTGTGTGTGTGTGTGTGTGTGTGAGCATTGGTGTGTATGTGTTTGGGTGTGATCCAGCAGTGACTCACTGACAATTGGGAATTGACCTACACCCCCCCCCCCCCATCTCTCTCACCAGTATCACACCCTCTCCCGCCCTCTGCCTCTCTCTCTAACTACTCCTCTCCCTCGCTCTACCCTGTGTCAGCTGCCTGGTCATCAGTTCTACGTACTGAATGACCTCTCTCTCTCTCTTTCTCTCTCTCTCTCTTTCTCTCTCTCTCTTTCTCTCTCTCTCCCCCACACACATACACACTCAAAGTCACACTAACACACACAGTCACACCATGTCTGGGAATGTCAGGGTGTACCGACCAAGTTGGAGCTGTGTGTGAAAGGAAAATGAGGTGGAGGCTCGAGTGTGTGTCTGGCTTTGTGTGAATCTGTTTGATGTATCTGTGTACATTTGTGTGTTTGTAAAAAAAAAAGTAGTACTTCATTAAGCGCATTAAACACCAACCCACTGTAGGTTCAGTGTTATGCTAGGCTTACACCGCCAGCGATGGGGCTGCAATGATGCCTGAAGCCAAGTCGTTCTCGTCTTGTCGCCAGGTGTCCGTGTCCCTGCCTTTTGTAGGCGTGTCAGCTCAAAATCGACTGGCTGTTGCGGGCGCGCCAAACATTTCAAACCGCTCTCCTTTACATATTTAATATACATTATGAAGATAGATGTGTGCACTTTTATTTGTTTTAATGGTGTAGAAAGCAAAATAAACCCCTTGAAAAAATTTTGTATATAGTTTTGCCGGCCGTCCCTTAAAATAAAGAATTGTCCTCATTGGAGAAACATAAAACGACATGTTCCTTGGCCTAATGGCCTAATCATGTACAATGATGCATGGTCCGGGCCTTTATTTTCCAAGGATCAGCGCAATTGAGAGCATATGTATCTGACCCCATTGGCTGTCGCCCAGCACCCAATGTTGCTAATTTGCATAAAGTTGAAATCCGCTCAACTTTCCATGTCGTAGTGAAGCCGTGAGCTTGTCGCCAAATGTCGCTCCGCCCCCTGCAGCTGGATGAAGCCAAGCTCCATTTGAGATGCATTGCAGCCTGTCGCCTTGCAGTGCATGTGTGCCAGCGGCGTGACCGTACCTTAACATAACTACCTACTTCCTTGTTTGCCCAATATTCATTAAGTTCCCTGTAAAGCAAAAAAATGTATATGTTCTGAGTTGTCACACCACAGAAAATGTGGTTTTTTTTTACCACCCAGCCAAATTTGAATGATTAAAAAAATTTGCCAAGTACTTAAAATTTGCTTTCAAAATTGTGAAAAAAGGCAGTTCCCTCTGTTCTGAAACGCTGGGATGTGTCCACTGAAGAGGCTGAAACCACGCCCAATCACCTTAAACGTTTACATTAGAGTAAATAAATTAAATGTTTAAATGTTCTGTGAACCCAGTCCTGTGTGTCTAGTTGCTCACCTAAAAGCACCACTGTCTGGCTACAGGACTCCCCGCTGTTCGGTGCCCCTTGCTGTCTCTTCCGCAGGCCAGGTCGGGGCACCGCAGCCTGCTAATGCTAACGTCACCAAATCCCAGGTGTTTATCCCCAAAACAGCGTTTTATCCCCAACTCTGGGCTGTTAGCTTCGCTCATTTCACCACTGATGCTTTATTTCCGACCGGGTGTTTATATAGTGTTAGGGGAGGGGCCATGCCAAGTATGAACGCTCCAAGTCATCGAGTCATGATTCAACCCCGCTAAAATAATCCAGACCACAAAAATCGTGAAAAACAGTTTAATGGTCTAAATCCACAATTCCATACTACATTGTTCAGCCTTTTTACATGTTTTCAGCAATTACCTTCTTACATGTACAATGTGTAGAATCCAGTCACTGAATTCACTTTACAGGGACTATGAAATAACATTGAAGCCATTTGTGGACACAATCATTCTGTGGTAATGGAACAGCAGAAAGCAGGCTTATTGAAAACAATTAATTCGATTATAATTATTAGATAGATTAGTAAATGATGAGTTGTAGCTGAAAAAGTCTTCAGATTCTCCAGCATCCCAGTTCAGTTGGGACTCTTGGGTGTCTTCAACTCCTCAATCCCATGGGGTTTTTTAACAGTCTTGGCACCCAATGTCCAAAGAAAGTTAATCTGACTGGTCACTTTGTCCTCCACCCTGAAAGGGACAGCAGCTCCACCTTTTATCCAGGTTAGTGATTATTCTATTGCAGATACCTGGGGCCGTTTATACATAAAAATAGCCCCCCCCAGCATCAGGTACTGCTATCTGTCGTTCTAGCGTCATATTGTTTGGTTTCCTGTAAACGATGCAAAACAATTTGCATTATATTATTTCCACAGGCTGATAGTGGCTGTAGCCAGACATTCGATGAACTTTCAGTTGTTCGTTGGGGGCATTTGTTGGATCTGTACCCATTTGATGGAGGACCTTGCAGTTTAATATTTTATTCTAAAATAGACCCCTCTGAAGGAAAGTTCCTGACAATTTTGACAGACTCACCTGGCGACGCCATCCGAAGGTGTTGGAGATGTTGAAGATGGTGTTGAAGATGTCATAGTGCTTGACCTGAGTGGGAACATTTATCCGAGTGGAAGCAAGTCGCAAGCTGAAGGACACTTTCATGTGCCTGGCACGCTCTAGATGAAAGAGGTACCGTTGGACATCCTCATTAAAAACTGTTTTTCAGTGAAATATGGATGTAAGCTCATGAGACTGACACTCTAGCCTGTTTTGCATTTGGCGGGCTCAGTTTGTCTTTTCCTTATCATAGGTGTGGCATTCATTATGTAATGTGTTGTGCTCTGTTTCTACAGACCGCTTCGCTGGGAAAGTAGGTCTTTCCAGCTTGTTTTCGCAAAAAATGAAACCGGTTGGTTTTGCCTTTGTCATAGCGTTGTTATCCAAATGAATACTGGGATATTTGGGGCAATCCAGGGTGCCTATTCCCCAACCCTTGTGCTGTATGTATCAATACATGTACGCGAAATCTGGCACGTAAAGTGTGTGTGTGTGTGTGTGTGTGTCTGTGTGTGTATATGCCGCAGTTTAGGTTTGCCACTGTGTGTTAGTGCAGATCAATGTGCGTGTGCCCGCATGTGTGCATGTGTGGTAAAGCCTTCACTGCTCTTTCAGCAGATAAAAGCTAAAAGATCCGGAGGGCTGGTTATTAATTCATACAGCGCACAATGACAGAGTGCTTTGAAAAAAGGGATTCAATTTTTTTTGCATCTGATCTCATATCTGTTTACCTTTCTGGCCAACGAGTCAATTTGAGTATTGAAGTAGTGTAACGCCAGTAAACTAAAAACTCTAAAGCGATGTACCAAGGCAGAAAGACACTTAGGCCCTGTTTATGCCTGGCATCAACATGCATCCTGGGTGATCCGATCACAAGTGGACAGCTCTAAGTTTGTCTATTTACACCTGGCATTAGAATGCGTCTCCACATGCATCCCGAGTAACCACTTGTGATCGGATCTCACTTCCCGGCTCTATGTGCAAATAAACACTCACAGAATATAATTTGCAAAGACCAAATGCGAAGACCTTGGTGCATGGGTAAAATCTAAACAATACAGATTGAAATTTTGGTGCTGTGTGTATTGTAAGTGTTCAGGCTGAACAGTTTTTATTGAGTTTCCTGATGTTCTTACTTGTAAGGAAAATTAAAAACGTGAACGTGAGAATTGGGGTGGAGTTTTTTTTCTCCTCTAGGCAGCAGTGCCTCGTACACGCCAGGCCGGTTTTCCTGTGTTTTGTTTTTTTTTGATGTATTTATTTTAGTTTGTTTTCTACTTGTGTGAAATCACTGCGTAGTGTTTAATGGAGAGGGAGCAATCTCCGGTCCATTGCAGGTTTCGGTTCCTGTTTCTCCAAACAAAACACATAGCAACAAAGTCTATATTTATATTATATGTATTTGTTTTCCTCCATTTCCTAATTGAACGAAACAAAAAACCTGCGTGACCCGTACTGCATCATGCACAACTCCCCGTTGCTTTCCGTTACTACCAGACTTAATTTCGTAATAACTGGATGTTTTTGTGTAAACAATTGATTTGTAAATAATAAATCCTGCACTTCCGTAGTGGGGAGACTTTCTCAATTTCCCGACCAGACTTTAATATGACACCGCTGGCCCGTGATGAGTATGTACTTCCACTTACGCAGAGGACATCAGTGGAGTGGGCGGTCCTTCAGTGTGGCCCAGGATTCACGTTTACACTGTTAAAAGAATGTGGCCATATGTGGCCCAGACCACCTCCGAATGTGGTCTGAGCGATTGGATCTCAATGTTTCCTCAATGCGGTTTGGGTGCATTAACACCTGTACTTAGAGGTGTCCACTTAGGTCCGATCGCCCAAGACGCATGTTAATTCCAGATGTAAATGGGGTCACACTGAAGGTTACAGCAAGGGCGCTCTCGATGCCACCATAACGTGGGGAATTACACAGGGCCCTAGGATATCTCAGGGCCCTTTAGTTACATTTATGACGAGGGGTGGTTAGAATGTTGATGGAGGAGGATACCCCCAGGATGTTAAAGGCCCTTCTTCTGGAGAAACTCCGGGGCTGAAGTGTTTGACCTATCACTCTGGCAACCCTGTGGGGAAGGCAAGTGGAAAATGGGGGTTATAACTTGGAAGGATCAGACCATTGTTTGGAATGATAATAATCATTATATTGTGGAGAGGCTCAAACAAAAAAATCCAAACCTTCCATTGTCATTTGAAAAGGGATCCTTCTACAATTCCGGTATGGGTGGGGGCCGGTTTTAAGCCGGAAACTTTTTGATCAAAAAGGGATAGCTTGAATAGTACCTTATCGCTAGACACCATGTGAGTTGTAATTAACAACTTAATTCCTCTGTTACCTTGGCGAGGATTAGAAACAAACAATGCAGCGGTTCACTGCTGCGTTTCAAAGCTCTGACTGATTGATGCCTATCCTGGGAGGAATCACTGGCATGAGGCCAGGACAGCTTGTAGAACCAAGTCTTAAGGGATTCTTACTCACTGTGGATTTAGCCCACCGATAACTGCGGTATAATGTGTTTTTTAATGCTTTGAGAGCTTTCTTTCGCTAAGGATCAAGGCTAATGCCTATTATGAAAGGATATGCATTATATACAAAGCTGGGTTAATTTGTATAGTATGGGGAAGGGCTTAATAATAATAATAATAATAATAATGATAATAATAATAATAATAATAATAAGAGAAATGCTGGGGTAAACACAGCATCCAAGGTTTCATTTTTTATTTATTTTTTAGCCTGTGCTGTCAGCATGCTGGGCATACAACACAGAGTATTTGTATGCCATTGCATCTAGGACACACTTAGTCTGCAAGTGGGGTTCAAGTTCTCCACTTGCAATGCAACTCTTTATTAATTCTTTAATCGTCAAGAACTGCTGCAATAACTCTGTCCTGTGGACGACCTGTAGGATGACAAGAGCATAGTTTTTTGTAATACAGAACCACCACCAATTCCCCCCTTTGGAAAACTATTTATCATGTTTTGGTCTTTAAAGAACTAATCACTACTCCAAGAGGTGGGAGAATCACCATGGGTGAGACAAATAAACATAGAACCAAACGACAACAAGTACATGGAAAAACAAAAACATCAGATGACATGTATCGAAAAAAGAGTCAATTAAGTTCAGCGAAACTGGAACAGCAAGTGGCTGTTGGTTATGTGGCCTCTTCCTGTAATAGTTAGTTGGTAGTTAGGCATTAAATGAGGACGAAAAGGAGAGGGATGTAACCAGGAGGGTGTTGAGGTGTGTTCAAAGCAGGTGCTGGTTGTGTGTGTGTGTGTGTTTGGGTGTGTGTGTGTCCACCGGTGAGTGTTCAGGATTTATCCCATGCAGTGGCAGTTCCACCTGCCAAGCTCCACCCGAGTGGCGTTTTCAGGGCCTGACAACACAGAGACACAGGCAAAGATGTTCCAAATAGCAGTTTATTAGAGTGTCAAGAAAAAAAACCGAGAGCAGATGGACACATGTCATGACAGAGTGTATGTGGGGATGGGTGATTTACCTTCTCGTTGATTGCTCTCACGAGCAACAGGCTTACAGTCACCTCTGATCCCAGGTCCAATTACCCAGACCCAAGACATGTGTGGCTGCTTAAACCACACCACACATGTAAAACAATATCTATTTAAAAGTGGATTTACATTTTTTTTTATGTTACACAATCTAATCAATAGGGCTGTCCAGGGCTGGCTCTCCCTATAGGCGATAATAGGCGGCTGCCTAGCGTGCCATCCTGGGGCGCGGGGAGGGAGGGCACAGAGAGGGAGCGATTGGGGCACATTTTGTGCACCTGTCTCCCTCTCTGACTGTACCGATGACCGGCGTACCAGGAATGGGGTGCCTGCGATTGGCGCACCAGAACAGTGTGTTTTTGTTTATTGACGTCTCCTTATGGAATGAAACAAGTGCTTATTGAACAAAAACCATGCGTAATGGGGACCCTTTCTCCGTGCCCGCCGCCTCTAGTGATTGTTTTAACCCTCCGTGCTGTTCCCCAGTGAGACCTGGTGCGGTGGCCACGGTGCGCTGGCACGGGCCACAGTGCGCTGGCCCGAGCCACGGTGCGCTGAGCGCGGCGTGTGTCGCTGCCAGAGCTCAGAACACCTGTAGAATCCAGATGGAGCCTCTTCCCGAATAATGCGTCTGTTTTTATTTTTATTCAGTGAGCATAAAGTTGTCCCTTACCACACGGAGTGGTGCTCCGTGTTTGGGACGCATGCGCGTAACATTTTTATAAAAAATAATACATTGCTGCTGAAACACTGCATATTTTTGGAATCTAACAATTACAAGGCTTGATGTTTAATCTATGAGTCAATATTCTACTGTTATTGAAGGTTTTTACTTTTTACACTTCAACAGTTCAATTAAGATTGATTGACGCACGCATCAATTCATCTTATTTCATCATAAAACATGCCTGTCTTGCCTACAGGAATGAGCATTTATATGTTGTCTATATCCAATGTTGTTTTGGTCATACTATAGAATGATTTATTGATTGTGTTTAGTGAATAATACAGAAGACAAGGAACTTTATAAAAAAATCGCAGACTAAATCGCAATCACAATATTGGTCTAAAAAAATCTTGATTAAGTTATTTTCCCAAATCGTTCAGCCCTACCAAAGGTGTGATCATTTTCAACCTGTTCTACACTCTCTGCCTCCGGAGAAGGAACGTTCTCCATCTGTTCTCTCTCTCCCTGTCCGCTTGCTGCCTCCGGCTCCTGTGCAGCCGGTGGGCAAGCGAAGTGCTTGTGCTCAATGTTCCGCACTGTCTTTTACTAACTGTAAAAGACAAAAAGTTTATGGTCTGAGTGGCATTTTTAATAACAAAAATAATACAATTTTAGAATATAAATATCGGTCCCCGTAGAGACTGGACATGTTTCAATTTTTTGTCTTTGTAGCCGAGCTCCCTGGTTTGGAATCGCCATTTTTTTTGAATGTTTTTTTCTCTTTTCTTCCTGCAACAAATAAATAAAAAAAATATTTGTAGGAAATACATTTTCGTAAAAACTCACTATTTGTGATTTATTTGGGTTCGGCTTTACTTTACGGCAATGTTACTGCTTCCATCCCCACCCACGTCCGGCACTTTAAATAATACTAGGTCAAAAGTGGGGAAATTTACAGAACAACTTTTACGTAATATAAATACCGAATCGCTTTTCCACATGAAGCCAATATGGAACATTGCCAGTAGATTCTTGGCTTTCAGTGCAAGTGGGAAAGGGGCTAGTGAGACTAAGTTTACCCAACATGACATTACCAGCCAAGATGTTAAAAACTTAAAACACGAAAATTGTTCCTGTATTTTTGCCGTTGCTACCTGTAAAAACATTTTTTGTTTTGTTCTTCTCCATAAGCCCAAGGTTGTAAATTCATTTAATAATCGGTAACCTGACAGCGGCTTTTTGAGGCTCTGTGTTAAAGTGGTAAAAAGAACTAAACAACAATGTGAACGCAACACTTTGTTTTGAACGCCTTGCATCACGCGAGAACACCTCCTTCAGAAACAGAAAGCAGAGGGAGAGAGATGAACTCAGAGAGGAAACAACAAGATCACAGTGAGTGGGGAAGCCCAAAGGAAATAAGAGGAGGTGGAGAAGAGGAGCGGTGGTAGGAGGAGGTGGTGGTGTGCTGGGGGGGAGGGGGTAAACGAGGTCAGACGGTGCTTCGGGGAACTGCTGGCTCGTGTGTCAGTGAGATCAGACCAAAGACAAATAGTGGCGAGAGAGAGAGAGAGGGATAGATAGAAGATAAACGATGGAAAGCGGGGAGGAGTGACGATAAATCGAGAGGATGTTGAAAGAGAAAGACGGGAAGAAAGAGTGTGTGTGCGTGTGTGTGTGTGTGTGTGTGTGTGTGGGCAGGGCTGACACTTACAAAATCTTCTTACTCCATCTATGTCGAGTAACCACTCCTCCCTCCACACACACACACACACACACACACACACACACACACACACACACCTCCCCCTTCCATCTCTCTCACACTCTCCTACCCCCTCCCTTGAATCACCTCTTCGTTCACTCTATTTCCACTTTTCTCTATTCTCCGGTTTTCTTTTCCTTCTCTAACCCACTCTTTTCACCTCTCTCGCTCTCTCTTACTTTCTGTACCGGTATGTCAACAGAGCAGTCCGTCAGAGTTCAGTCTCCTCCATTGTGGAATGTCTGGTATGGCTACTGGGGGGGGGGGGTTAAAATAAAAACATTATAAACCACACAAGAAAAAAGGCCCCAAAGGAAAAAAAAAACACCCCTTTATATCACCACACCAAGGAATCAACCAAACACAGTGCGAGAGGTCACATTTCCATCTAAAACAGAGCAAATGATGTCCTTGTAGCACCACTGTTGTTTGGAATCCTGCACCTCACTCATTAGTTTGTAAAACCTAAAATCAACCCACACACTGGCTCTCACCAGGGCAACAAACAACAGGGCAATATCTTGATTGAAGTCATTCTGTATTGTAGATTTCCTGCTTTTGTAAATTGCAAGTTCTGCTTCCCCAACTAAAAAAAGCAAAAATGTTTAGTTAGGTCTAGTGGATTGCGCCCAGCACCAAACACTAATGCAGTCTCAGAGACATTTTAATTGAACTTTGAAATAAAAAAAAAACATCAACTGAAAACTTCAAAAAGTGGGTTGAGCCTCTGGCATTAAAAAACAAACAAACAATGAGAAACAGTCTCTAAAAGTCTGTACAGCAATAACACCGTGCAAGATTCTCCGTTGTAGGTCACCTGATCTTTTGTTGAGTGGAGGCTATAGAGAACCCTCCATACTGGTTTTAATACGCCGTTCACCCCCAGCTTCTCCCTCCATACTATGTTGGATCTCCCCTTCAATTTTGTTCTGTTTACTGTTTCTGTATAGTGCTTGGGAAGGGGTCATTTCTGTTGGGAACTTTGTGTCCACCAAAGTAGTAGTAGTAGAACACCCTCCTCCTCAGTCAGTTTGTTCTGCAGCAAGCATAAAAAGTTTTCGGTTTGTCGAATAGACCTCTGGCCTAATCGAGCTCCCGCTTCTCCATCTTTTGTGTGGCGGCTCCAGCCGCACACAGCATCCGTGTCGGTCCTGGTGCGGCTCTGTTCCGCACATCCAGCCAGGCTCCCATGGATGATCCGTACCAGTACAGTGGAGCAGGATCCAGTCTCGTCCAGCTGAAGAGAGCCCATGTTTTAAGAACTGTAATAAAACAGAGACAGTCCACGGTGCTCTTAAAACAGCCCAGTGTCTAGTACCAGGCCAGTGGCTCTCTTTAAAATGGTGCTGGCATCCTGCCTCCACACCAAGTCCATCGGGCCCACCAGGTACCTCTGGGCGAACTGCAGTCTGATGCTCTGGGGCACCCAGTGAAGCTTGTCCCAGAAGAAGTCCACTACGACAGCCTGAATCTTCATAAATCAGGTGCCCACCCCCAATGAAAAGCAAGAGCCTTTAAAGTAATTACTTGAAGTAATACTTCTTGAAAGTATAGTTGCCGGGTTAAAAAAATGCAACAAATGATCTGTACTTAATATTGACATTAAATTACATTAAATATATTCAGTTTTCGAGACAGACAGTGTTCTTTTCACACAACAGGTACTCCTCACTTTACATCCTACCTGTTTAATGACCGCTCAGACTTAGAACCAGCTCTCTGACCAGTCTGTATTGTCCACTGTGGACAATACCCCGGCGTGCACGCTGTGTGCGCAGCGTCTCAGCATCAAGCATCTCATCGCGCATCACCCTTTATATACTATATACACTATATATACTTTATATACTGTATATACTATATATAGTATATACACTGTCTATACTATATATGGTATATACACTGTATACTGTAAACTATATATACTATATACACTGTAAATACTATATATACTATATACACTGTATATACTATATACATTTTTTGTTTTTTTAAAACTGCACTTACACTTGTATTACAATTGTAATTAGAATCTGCACGAGTGCTCATCTGCAGATAAAATGTACAGTAGCGCTTTATTCAGTATTATAGACTCTGTTATGTCAGGACATTCAGTATGACGTATTAAAGTACTTTTACTTTAAATACTAACTGCTAAGTATATTACAGAGCATGTTCTTATATACTTTTACTGCGGTAGAAATGTCAATGTGGTACTTTCACTTTTAGCATAGTCAATTTTGGGTCAGGGTATTTGTTTCTCCCGCTGCATATTATGGAGTTCATTAGTATAGCAGCATCTCATACAGACATTTGTTTAGGCAGTCAGAATTATATTAATATGTGATGTTTCCAAGATTAAACAAAGCTTCAAAAATGTACTATTTTAGTGAAAACTGCAAAACAATGTTTCTCTGATGACGAAAAAACTTGCAGAAGCTTTTTTTAGTTACTCGAGCACCACAACAGTGATTGCTGCTTCATTTATGATTTATTTTCGACTCTTGCGGTTTATATTGGGCTATATTACGTAAAACATTCTCACGGGTGCAAACGATAAAGCGAGGCTGAGGCTGCCCTTGAATATAGAACGATTAAACACATTGTCCACTTTTCTCCCAGGGCAGAACACAGGTTTTCCCACAATCAACAATGTTAAGCTTACGCAGTATGCGCTGTTGCAACGTGCGATTTGGTCATTGCATTTCGCAAAAACCGTTAAACGCACACAAAAAAATCCACAATGTCAAAGTGTGTGTGTGTGTGTGTGTGTGTGTGTGTGTGTGTGTGTGTGTGTGTGTGTGTGTGTGTGTGTGTGTGTGTGACTTTTGACTGCGTTTTTTTCTGGTATGGCAGGCAGCCATCTTTGGCTGTTGTCCTCCTGCATTTTTTGGCGCAATGTCCTCATTTATGTCTTGCATTTTGAGTGAAAGTAAAGTTTATTTTTAAATTAATCCTCTGGATTCCAATATAGGGCAGCCATTGTGTTTGAAGTGATAATCGGATAATATTAATTTATTAACAAATCCCATTTTCGTTTTTGATGGCACTTAAATGTATATATTAATCTTATTTATGTCCTCTATAAGCTGTTTTCATTGTTGGTAAATCAACTGACCAGAAAACGTTGGACGAAATACTTTGATTTAGGGCGAAAAAAGCTCACTTTCGAACGGAATTCTGGTGCTTGTAGTGTAATCACCATTTTGTACTGCAGACAATGTTGTGGATTGTCACTTTATGGACTGAGTGGACACGCACTTAAACATTTTAAGTTACACTCAGTAGGCTTTGGGAGATTTATGATATAATCGTCTATTAGCGATTGACTCCATCGATCGCGATTGACATTGATGACAGAAGACTATTATTTTTTATTTATTTTATCCGCCAGGAAAAATCTGCATTGAAACAGTACTGCACACAATACGATGCACCCTGCTGTGCACGCATCGTAGGTGCGCCATGGGATACACTCCTCATGAATATATCTTGCCCAGACAATCCACTACCTCGATGCCCATTCACACTTAAAACAAAGGGCGCCACGGGGTCCATGGGGCCTCAAGGGGCACCCTTCACCCCCCCACCCCCACCTCCCGCACGTGCCAGCCGCTCTATATGCAAATCTAATCTGATTATAATATAGCAATATACAGTATATTCTTATAGAGAAGGATTTTGCTTTTGATTTTAATTAGTTTCCTTAGTTTCTTACCTGTATGGAAAATGAAAAACGTTTTTGTTTTATTTGTTGGAAGATAGCGTTTGCGCAGCCTGCCGTGTCTGTCTTTAAATTTGAGAAGTATTTCTTTTCATTTGTTTCCTACATGTGGGAAACACAATTTTTAAACACAACTGAGTTAAGGGGCTGTCCCGTTCCAAAAAAACCCATGCGTCCCCACTCTCGGGACAGTGGAGACGCAAGTCTCACTGTTGCTATGGGACTTTATTTAGTAAAAACTGGATGTTTTTGTGTAAATACCTTACTTGTAAATAATAAATCCTGCACTTCTGGAACAGGGAGGCCACATTTGCCACATACATTGGTTCTATGCTCGCCGCCCCCCAGCGATCGGCGATTGCAATTTTAATGATCACCCAAGCCTCACACTCAGGAAATGGACTGTTTCTACCGCAATTTTTGATGACACCATTGACAAGCATGTTAGGAAAACGCTCATTCTTATCTTGATGTACCAACTCAATTTCTCACACTCCCACAGTTCAACTTGAAATCTTTGATTGACGGTTCAGTGAATAATATTAGGTTAAAAAGAAACAGAAACTCCTATGCTGTGTTTCCAGTGGAAAATGTTATGTTTTATGTCACAGCATAGCAGTCCATTTTAGACTGTCAGGAAGTTGTTTTGATGAATTATGATTTCATCTTGTTTTTGATGAATTATGATCTATTTTATTTTTACACACAGTTTAACTGTTGTTAATTGAGTGGAGTTGAGTGGAGTTATGTCACTTTTTTTTTTTGAATGAACACACACACACGTCCACTTATGGAGATGAGGAGTGCGGTCATGTTAAGCGTGTGTTCACAACACTCTAACAATGTGCTTACATACATCCCTGACCACCTCTGAATGTGGTTATGGTGATCGGTTGCTCAGCGGGTCTTGGGTGCATTCACACCTTTATTTATAGCTGTCTAGGTGGAATCTGATCACCAGAGGCACTGTGTAACTCCGTCTAGCTTTTTCTTATTCACCTTTTAACATCTCCACTGCCTGTGCCCTCGCTGCCAATTCAGGCGATCTTTTAGAACTTTCTTTTATTATTTAAAAATTATTTTAGATATGGGATATTAGAGCTGATTTGTACAGAATTCTGTCTCTACGTTATAGTGAAGGGGTGTAACAAAGTAAATAAAGCATGACCTTCCACATCACCATTAGCCTGTCCATCAAATACAGTTTCCATGAGAAAACTTTGGTGCCTGTCAACATGTCCTGGAAGATTTAAATTTCCCGACAAATGGGAGAGATTCCGGTCAAATATTATCTGTTTATTGAGCTTAAAAACAATTTAGAGAATGACATCATCAAGGTATGTAGATGTATAATATTTTTTATTCAATATTTATAATAAAATAAGTCCTGTCAGTTAAGCCATTTTAAAAAGAAATAAATACAATTTATGAATATTACTACAAATCAAATAATTACATGAACAATAAGTAAAAAGCGAAGCCGCTTTATTTAACATTTCACACAAAAAAAACATTTTGATCAAATCAAAAACTAAATAAATATGCCAAGTAGGTCTAAATAAATAATACAATTTGTGGTGGTTCCGTCCTGTCAACATATTTTAAACAATGAATATTTACAATCTGCTTTTGGTTGAAACTTAAATGTCCCAAAAAAACACCAAACTATGGATGCATGTTTCCCTTTTGTCAACGACACAGTACATCATGTTCTTATTTCTCCTCAGAGTTCTATTCGCTGCCGCTGTCTTCGCTCTGTGTCTACTGCGTTTACAAGCTCAACCTGTCCACCAGAGAGGGGCGGGGCTTAGTTCTATATCGACAAACGTGATTGGTCAGAGGTGAAGCTTTCAGATCGTCCAAACTGATTGGCTTCCCGTTTCAACTTGGACTTGAAAATGAAATTTTTAGTCAAAATGTTCCACCTAGCACTAATTCAAATTGTGCTTGGAAGGAATTATTTTCACCGGACATTATGACCGGAAAGATTTAAATATTTTGGAATTCAACAGATTTTCCCAGTCAAAAACCGGCAATTACCGGATAACGGAAACGCTGGTCAGCAAAAACAAAAGAAATAAGGAAGGTCCAGAATGATGGGAGGACCAACATCAGACTCTGGCTTTAGTCATCGTGGTTTAGAAAGAAGGGAGTAGTAAACCATTACACCATACAGGGTGGGGTATTTTCAGATCATTGGTGTCTCATACTTCCTTCACAGACCAGTATGTTTTCATGCTCCAAACAAATGAGAACAAATTTATTCAATCAGCTTTAAGATGTGCATCCCGAGTCTTTAAAAAGCACCATTTTTTTCTAACGGAAACTCTGCTGTCGAATACTCTGTTATTTCATTTTATATTTAATAGTCTTTTATTTCTGAACGACCGCTCTCTCTTCATAATGAACGTTGTCCCGGGCAACTAGCTACCGGCGACATCTTGGGACAGTGCGTTGAAACTACAACGGAAGATGTGAAGAGATGAATGCGGAATGTCAAATTTCATTTGAAAACATCAACATTTCAGAACTAAATAGGTTTGTCAAATGTAGGACCAAGTTTTTTTTTTATAGGGCAAATAGTTTGCTACGTTGCTGTGAAAGATTTTTCTTAGTGGAAGCTCTTGAACTAGGCATAGTAGTTATAAATCATTTAAAATCAATATTTTGTCCAAATCTCATCTCTTATGGAGTAAGTAGTCATGTAATAAAAGCTATGTGCGATAATGTGTTGCCATCGGGTAATTATTGCAAAATAACCTACTGTATCACCTGATCAGAGTGACAAAGGTCCTCATCATCCTATCAGGAGTTAGTTTGCAATATGCACCGTCTAGCTGCACATTATCTCTTAAACGATTACTTCAGTGAAACTATATAGGCCAAGTTAACTTTCTTCCTTGGAAACAAAGTTGACTTCCATATGTTCTACTCCTCCAGCTGTGGAGACGGGGAGCACCAGTTCCGGGGAAGACCTTTTGGTGCACAGCCCCCCCTCGCCGCCGCCCCCGCCACGCATCTACAAGCCCTGCTTCGTCTGCCAGGACAAGTCATCAGGCTACCACTACGGAGTCAGCGCCTGCGAGGGCTGCAAGGTATGGCGTCTGAGTGTGTCTGTGTGTAGAATGCTCACTCTGGCCCTGTCATGTTTGGTTTCACAACAGATTAAAGCCATCGCATCTCTTGATATAGACATCGGCGGCAACAGAGAGAAAAAGCTAACGAGACAATTGCTGGTGAAACAAATACAACTATACGGGTGCTGGCCCTGTGTGTTTGTTTGTGGGTATATGTATGCGGTAGAAGACAGGTGATGTATTGAAAGCTGGGGGTAAACGATGAGATAAAACCAGTATGGAGGGTTCGATTAAACCTGCTTTGAATAAAAGATCAGGTCATCTCCATTTAATTATTCTATAATCAAGCCAACAGTGTCAACTCCATGCATTTTCTGTGAACGTTTGTGTCTGGTGCAGGGTACAACAAGTTCAACTGGAGATGGCAATTTATTTTTTTTATTTGGGGAAGTGGGGAAGTAGGGGAAAAAAGTAGGAAAACTAAAGTAATTAAGTTATACAGCACTATATAGCACACAGTATTACAAAGTGCTCCAAAAACAGACAAGGGGCATGAAATGAAACACAATGGAAAATAAATAATAACAGAGTGGGCATAAAAAATAAAGTAGAAAGCGAGAAAGTATTTCAATCAAGAGGTCTGCCCTTTTTTTTGTTGCACTGGGGAGAGCCAAGGGAATGTGGGTTGATTTTAGATTAAATATACTGATGAATGACAGATGGAGGATTTCAAACGACAGTGGTAGAAGAATTATTATTATTATTTTTTGCTTGTATCAATGAAATCCAAGTAAATAAATGATGAATTAATATATAATATATATATATATATATATTTTAATTTGAACATTTTTCAATGTTTATATCCTGCCGGCTAATCCCCCTTTCGCTGTTGTCTGACTCATCCTCAGTCTCTCTGAGCCATGTGAAGAAGGCAGTGACCGACTCGAGGGCCACGCCCTTGCCTTGCTGCTCGGCAGGGTCCTTGCTGGATTCCCACTTGTAGAAGGCTTCCTCTTTGACCACGCCCTCTTCGTACAGCGCATCGAAAAACATCCGCAGGAGGTTTTCAGGGTGTTCCATCTCCACCATCAGCGCCTGCAGGGAGTATAGGGCCTGCAGCTCCTTGTACTCACTGTTTATGTACTTGTGGAGAAGCTTGGCTCGGCGGTTGATCTGCTCACTGTCCACTTTGTACGGGTTCTCACAGATGGCGGACTGACAGATGCAGCTCATCAGCGCTCTGACAAACATGCTGGACGATGTCTGTTGCTCACCTAGGTTGGCCTCAACCCAGTCGAAGATCCTCTCGTTGTCGGCCTTGTCCTGGATCAGTCTCTCTAGCGGTTTGCTCAGCTCCGCGAGGCTCATCAACTTCTTGCCATCCTCCTCACCTAGTGTGAACTCCACATTCTTTTCTGCCTCCCTCCACATGATGGCACTGGCTTTTCTATGGCTCATTCCTTTGCCGATCAGGGTGGGGATGTGAACCAAAAGGGCTCCATCTTTGCCCAACGGGACCAGGGGCGTGGAGATCTCCCTGAATAGCTCTCCCATGGAGGTTCCACTTTCAAGCATGGGGTTGATGTGTTCAGCCAGATGCAACAAGGGGTTGGGGATGTCTATGGCACTGTCCTCCACCACCTCTTTGTGTTGCTGCTGGGTGGGCAGCATACCAGCCTTGCTGAGCTGCTGCAGGAGGAGCCCCATGTGTTCCCTGGAGATGGCGCTACACTCCATCATGGACCCCAGGCCATTCCACACAAACTGCTGGTTGCTGTTCATCCTGACACACTGCAGTGCCTCCTTCATGTCATTGATGTGTAGATACTCCTCAATGATGGCAATGGCCTTCTTGTCCAGCTCCTCCTGGGTCAGGGCTCGCTTGGCGGGGGTCTGCGCAGGTGGGGATGTGGGAGCCGACGGCCGCTTAACATTCTCTTTGCTCCTGGCTCGGTCTCCACTGCTTCTGTCCCTGATGTCCGTCAGGCTGGCCACACGGGGGACGGTGCCGCACTGTGCCCTTTCCCGGCTCCGCCCGTCCTTCCTGCTGCTGAGGCTACGCTTGGTGACCACCGACATGTTCCACTCCCGGTTGTCCCGCCAGTCAGAGCCACAGTCTGAGGGCTTGAGGCAGTCGCCGCTTTCTTGGCTTGAGCTGATTCTCTGAGGCACCCATCCGTCGGAATCCAGAGAGGGATCGGAGGAGAAGGCGGATGAGGCCTGCTGTGGAGCAGAGAGCCTGTCAATGGTGGTGGTCGCCGGAACACATGATTCAGAACAAGAGTCTGCAGGCTTGATGCTGGTGGTTCCACTGCAGCAGGCAGCATTAAGCATCTGGTTGCTGAAGTCAAGAATTGGAGTCTTCATGATCTTACTGACTCTCAAGGTGTCGATGGGCTTGTTCTTGGTGGAGATGGGCACAGTGTTCCAAAACTCATCCCGAGGCACACCACCAGAGTTGTGGGGGCTTTTTCTGCCCCCTGGATGCCAGTCTGGCTGTTTTGAGATGATTGCCTGCTGGACCTTCATCTGCTCCTTGTGCTCCTCCATCTCGGCCTCTTTCTGGATCTGGTCAATGGTCTTGGGGTCCTGGTCGCCTCGCCTGGGCACCCAAGTGTTCCGTCTGAGTTCCATCACGTCCTGGAGCATGAGGCAAATCTTGGACGAGGCCTTCCTCTCATTGATGATCTTCTCCATCTGGTTGAAGTACTGATCGATGTGAGGCTTGGCCTTCTCTAAGTCCAGGTCCTTGCCCATGGTGGAGAGCAGCTGGCACAAGCACTCCAGCGACTCATCATTATTGTTCTTGAGCAGCCTGACAATGCAGTCATGCACCATCACCTCCATCAGCATCTTAAGCTTGCAGAACATCTCACAGATAAACTTGATATTGCCAAGTGAGCGTCGCTGCGCCTTGTCCTTGGCCTCCTCCAGTTTGTCTTTGAGCTGCTGCTTTTCCTCCTCCCCTGAGGCAGAATCCAGCTCCTTCTGCTTTTTCTCAAATATCTCATCATCATCCTTGTACTTCTCAAACTCCCTCTGGCAGCGGTTCAGTAGCAGCTTGCGGAAATTCACAATGACCCCTGGTTCATCCATAGAGGGGACTTGGAGCCCCATAAGGAAGTAGCACATGTTGGCAATGGAGAAGTTGGGCTCGGAGATCGCCTTCTCAAAGATTAGGTCTATGACTCCCTTCAGCCTTTCCTCTGTGTCGATGGTCAACTCTGTCACCTGCTTCATCAGCTGCTGGAACATCTGCGGTGTGAGCTTGTTGAGGATGCGGCGCACACACTTGAACAACTCTTGAGTCTTGAGCTGCTCTGGGTCATTCACCTCATCCGCCTCCTCGATCATCTGCTGTTGCTCTTTGAGGGAATCGAGTTGTTCACCCACAGCCTCCTCCTTGTTCGACTCTTTTTTCTCCACTGCAGGAATGGCATTTGCAGTTTCAGGGGTTGGGGTGAATGTGGTTGTGGTCACTTTCCGAACAGTTGTTTCTACCTCTGTGATGGGTGGTGTCATTTGGACGTCCACTGTGGGAGCGGTCTCTCTGGGGACCAGGGTTGCTGGGACAACAGGCATGAGCGCTGCCTCGCTGTCAAAGGTGTCCTGGACAGCGGCTTTTGACTCAGCATGGGAGAGAGGGGCGAGTGTCAGCACTGCAGCATGGACCTGGATATCTGGCTTGGCAATGGGGCTGTTGTCACAGTCAGCAGAGTTGCCAGTGGGATCATCTGGGTCCTCAGAGGTCGACAGTGGCAGGCCCTTGGGCAGGCGGTGCTCCTCGGGCTGGGCAATTGAAGACACCAGCGGGCCTTCCAGCTGGCTGGGGGACAGAGCCACAGAGAGCCAAGCAGGCTCTGCTTGCGCAACGCCGTTGGTGCTGGCCGGCGAAGCAGAGGACATGCCTTCCACCTCGGAGTCCACCTCCCCGCACAGTGCTTTGTGCTCCCTTCTTTCCTTCCTCGGCTCTCCCCTGTACTCATCATCCGCCTTGTCTTTGGCAGCGGATGTGGGGAGGGGGTCGGGGAGGGGTGTGGGGAACGCCAGCGCTTTGGGAGCCGAGGGGAGCGTGGTGGCAGGCTCCGGGTGGGACAGGCTTGGTGGGGGGACGGGGCTAGTGTAAGGGGAGGCATCACCTGAGGCGATGGTTGTATCATTGTGGAATGATGCGGATGGGGTTTTGGTGTTTGTGTCAACGGAGGAGGGGGCCTCTGTGGGTATTGGCTCGCTCTTGCCAGGTTCAGGGGTGAGCTCGGGTCCATTTCGGTCATCTGGTTTGACCAGTGCTGGTGCATCAGCTGTCACACTATGGCTGTTGACCTGTGGCACTGCTGGACTTTCTGATTTGGGCATTGCAGACTGTGGTGGGGTCAGGGTGAAGCACCCTGACATAATCTCCTCTGTGATGTCTCTGCTTCCTTGGTTTGGGTCATGTATTCTTATCTGTTTGCGTACTCGTTTGGTGGTTATGTGCTGGGGGGGCACTTGTTGGTGAGGTTGCTGCTGCTGGGGAACACGGTTCATGATGGCATGCGTCGACTGCACCGGACCCATGAACTGGGGCTTGGCTGAGTAGTAGGCACCCGCATAAGCAGGGCTGCTGTTGGGGTAGAGGACAGGGGTGCCTGCTGGGACTCGGTGCTGCTGGGATGTGGCCACGTGGGTTGACCGGTACTGTCCTGGTACAAAGTAGGCAGTTCCTTGCGGTGAGCTGGGGAAGGAAGACTGCTGCTGGGAGATCATCATCCTCTGGGAGCCAGGGCTCAGCTGGTGAACGTGGGTGGGCACCATTGGCCGAGGGCCACTGCTGGGGGCCACCCCGCGGGGCCGACTGCTAGGAGGCAGGCTGGTCCTGTTGGCATAGTATGGCTGTCGGGGCTGTGGTGTTGAGTTCATTTCTGGAGCTGGTGGGGTGCCAATGGATGCAGAGGGGGGATGCCTGGCTGTAAAAAAGGGCTGTGAAGGGCCAAGAGACGGGATGGGTTGGGGCGTGGAGGAGGGTCCTGTTATAGGCTGTGGTGCTTTTTTTGTTTTATAGAGTTCTGTCTTCTGGTCCCTCATGCTGGGAAGACACTCCACTGCCGTAAACTGGCGGCCGCTCCTCCAACCGTTAAGCTTTGTTGGGGCAGGTAGGTCCACGGGTTGAGTCTCATGCCAGCTCCGCCTAACACTCTGCTTCATATCTTGTATGCTGCTGTTTGGCTCTGGACTGTGAGGACGTGGATCTGAATGGTCCAACTTAGTCCAGCGTGGCTTTGCAGCCTGAACTCGCTCTCTCTTGCGTGGCATATAGTTTGAAACTGATGCCAACTACACACTTGATCTTAAAAGGCTGAGAAGTTATAGCTTCTTCTTCTTTTGGGTCTTTTATGGTGGTTTGCAGAGTTTGGAGGAGAAGCAATAGCTCCTCCAAATGCTCAGCTTTATAAGATAAGATTCTTCTTTAGTGAATTCCGATCCAGCCGGTCGTTTGGATATATTTCACGTCTTTGTGGCTCAAACTGTGGGAAGAGTAGCTTGGAAACATTTGATATCATAATAATGATAGTCAGTCCTAGACCATTCTTCATAAAATTGTAAGTGCGCGGGACTTTCTTGCGCGTGTTTTAACCGAAGCTCCGCTTTATAGTGGGAGAGTTGTGACATCACAAAAGCAGCACATGATGATACCCCCCCGGTTTCTGCAGCAACCGAGAGGGCTGGACTACGTGGGAAATTCCGCCAATATGTTGACATTTATTATCAGATTTTATTATAAGAAATTCTATTTTATAATATATATTACTATTGGATTACATTATTATTATTATTATTTTTATTTATTTATTTTTAATAACTTGTTTTTGACAGATTACAATTACTACATTATATTATATTTTATATTATACAATTACTATTAAATTCAATTACAAGATTAAATGTGACGTCTCAAAGACATCACATGATGATGCCCCTCGGTTGCCACAGCTACTGGGGGCCGGGGCTATGTGGGGAATTCCTCTAATAGGTTTAATTTAATCTAATGGGTTTCCATGACGACTGTGTTTGTGCTGACAGATAGATGTTACACTAGCGCACTCGCATTTTCCCTTTCCCTGGTCCTGATTAGAAATAAGGAACATGATGTAAGTGAAATGAATATAAATATAATATGATCTCCTGCTGCAGCACGTAATTAAGGTTAATTTTTAGTTGTATTGTTCATACATTAATGACTGACTGCTCTGTTGTCCTGGAGGGCAGAAGGAGGGAGCGACAGACTGACTGCTCTATAACCTCAGATTTGGAAATGTTGCTTGCTTACAGCTGAAGAAAACAAGGCTGTTGACTCACGCTCGTTCATGTTTTGCATGCTGTTGTTTATTTGTTTTATTCTCTTTCATAATTCCCAAGTTCGGGCATGCAAGTGCATGTCTGCGATCAAAGCATGCCTTTTACACGTTCACATTCCCAGACAGTGTAAAGAGCATAAAAGATCTTAGAGGACATCTTTGAACTTATTACACCCAACCACATCAGTCTGAAAGCATTTTCCTCATCAGTTTCACTTTCCATTTTTGCCATCGGCGTTGCTGTTTCTCATCCTCCCTGGTGTGTGTTGCAGCCTGTGCAGAAGTACAAATTAGCACTGCATCAAGTTTCTCTTTCAACGATCACATTTGTGTACACCGTGGCTTAAGCAGTGTTTATGTTTATAAATGAGACCTCTGATCCTTTGGTGCTAAAAGCTTCTCTCCTTTTTTTTTTTTGTATTGTCAGTATTGTCATGGAGATAGTTTTTACTGTTATCACTCCCACAGATCCCTCTACATGTATCGATTTGATTACGCGTACGCTGTTTCCAGTTTATTCTACTTTGCATACGCTGGTTACGAAATGTACAACTCAGCTTCTTAATACAGCTTTGCAAAGTCAGTAGCGTCAGAGTTTTACAGTCAGCCCTGTTTGCATGAGCATTCATGAGCACAAACACTCATTTAAATGTAACACACACAATACATTTTTTAATCACGCACAGATATACACCGCTATGCACACATGTGCCGCTGACAGATGCTCTTGGCCCCACATGAACATAAGCACACTTAAATAATGGTGAAACAGACTGTCTTTTGTGTGTGCATGCATGCGTGCGAGATTAGAGAGTATGCAGCGGTGGGGGGGGGCTCACAACAATCTCATACCCACACAAACACACTTTGCACAGCACACACTCAGCCAAATCTGCCCCAAGCTAAAAGCTCGAGGATTTAGAGAGAGAGAGAGACACACAGAGAGAGACACACACACACAGAGAGAGCGAGAGAGAGAGAGAGAGAGAGAGAGAGAGAGAGAGAGATTGATGGAGAGCTGGTGGAAGTATGACCTCTTGATGAAGAGGTTGTGACCCCTACACTTCCCCTCGGCCTGCAAAGCCTCTTTAATTTCATCAGTCCAATGTGCAAACACATGGGTGTGTGTTTGTGTGTGTGCGTGCGTGCGTGCGTGCGTGCGTGCGTGCACACTTGGTCATGTGTCTGCATTTTAAATAGAAGCACCAGTTTGTCCATCAGCATGACCCCTTCTCCCCGCGAGTGTCGTCCTACTTAACAGTACAATCTGCACATGGAAGTGTTTGTTTGTTAATGTTCATTTCCGGACCTAACATTTGATGTCTACAAATCTAAGAATACGGCATAAAAAGATTATCGAGCTGCATTTCTAGTTTTTTTCAATTGCTTTATCTGTAACGGCTCTCAATCGTCTCCAGAACAGAGAAAGAGGGTGTGGTCTTGCCCTAATTTAATATTCACGGTGTGGTGGCCTAATTTGCCGCTTGATCTGATTGGCTGCATGTAAATAAATTTGAATCTGATGACATCATGAGAACCTGGAGAAAAAAAAAACGATTGGCCAAGGGATGATGAACTACTAGGATCCTTTAAATACAAATACTGATCCATACCTTCTATACTTCAGTGATCTTTTCAAAGGGAAGAGACAAAATGCATGACGGGTGAAGTTGTGAGTGATGTCTGTGTTTCATGTTCAGTCCTACTTGAAACCCCTACTCTCTCATTGTGATTTTAGTTGTTAAGGATGAGAATGACAATGAGAGTTTAGGTCAACAATAAGAGACTAATTACTTCAAAATTGCATACCACTGTATGAGGACATTGGAAATTCAATCTCTCCCTCCTCCTCCCTGCCAGGGTTTCTTTCGGCGGAGCATCCAGAAGAACATGATGTACACATGCCACCGGGAGAAGGTGTGCGTTATCAACAAGGTGACCAGGAACAGGTGTCAGTCCTGCCGCCTGCAGAAGTGCCTGGACGTTGGCATGTCCAAGGAGTGTGAGTGTGTCCCCGGCGCCCCCCGCCAGCTTTAGTGTGTGTGTGTGTGTGTGTGTGTGAGTGTGTGTGTGTGTGTGTGTGTGTGTGTGTGTGTGTGTGTGTGTGTGTGTGTGTGTGTGTGTGTGTGTGTGTGTGTGTGTGTGTGTGTGTGTGTGAGAGAGTGTGTGTGGCCTTCTACACAATTTGTCAGTCAATTGTATGCACAATCTCAACACCCAATCCTGAATCATAAAATAAAAAAGGAGACGGTTCCTGTTTTATCTGGCGGATAATAGTGTTTATTTCACACTAGAAGCGACAGCTGTCGCTTGGATACTGGAATGAATACTGGAATATATTGTGATACTTCCTCTTTTGATACATTATCGATACACTGGTGTCGAATATCGATATTGTTATTGAAACATGTTGGCGCTCTAAACTAGAGGAACGTGGATGATCCGTGATCCGTATGGATCGCCCCCCAAGGTTCAGCACGCATGTGAACCGCGGATTAATGGAAATATTTGTAATCGTGAGATATAGTTTTACCACCGCTGTCACTTTTTAAAGTAATAATTCCTTAAATGTCGATGCAGAGTTGCAGTGAAAAGAAGATAGACAAGACAGATGTGGGCTGTGACTCTGAAGAGCAATGACTGGCTGACAGTACGTCACACTTTGTTGCGGCCACTTTAGGACATCTGGTGAATGAGCTGTGGATACAGCCAGTGTCACCCCTCTGCGTCTGCACGTCCACCACATTGGAGGGGTCACCCTCCGCTAGGAAACAAATACCACATGTATTGAGAGACACACGACAACATTTACTGTAACTGGCTTCATTCTGAAGCGGTTTTCATGAAATTTGGTTTGTAAAAATGTGAGAAATTGAACACGATACTTGTTTGTTATTGGAATTAAATTCAGTTACTGGGGTTGAATCTTATCATATTTTTTTATTCACTACCATGTTTAAAGGAAGAAGGTCTCTCATATTGTACTTTAATTTAACAATTGAGCATTGATTGAGTATTTTATATATTTTAAGGTACATTTAAATATTGGACAGGGTTTTTGTTGTACATTGTTTCATCTCAGTTGTCAAATTCTGTGAAACTGACACCACAATGCAGTGAGTAAATACATAATTCCTGCTTTTTGCCTTTTTAGGGGTATTTTGTCTTCTTCAGTTACACAGATATCGTGCTGTATCGTAGATGAATTGTCTTGCAATGTATCGAGTATCGCAGAATCGCTGTATCGTCATAGCGTCGTATCGTGAGTTACCCTGTGATTCCCAGCCCTATTGTTTATAGCTACCAAAAACACTTAAAAAAACATTGCACAAAACAATTACAATTATTTTTATTTTTTACTTCACCAAAATTAATGACTCATAAATATATGAGAGAGAGATGGGAGGCAGAGATGGGATGACTTGAAGTTATTTTTAATTGTTAACATGAAGTCATTTCTAATTGAAAGCAAGTAGCTATGTTTGTAGTTGCCGAACTGACTACACATCAGTCACAAGAGCAAGCGATATGACACAACTCAGTGAGTCAGAGTCTTTCAGTCTCAAGAGTCTTTCAATCTTTTTTTCCTTCCCTCCTCTATCTCTCTGTCTCAAGCTCTCGCTCAGTCTCAGGTCTCTTGCTCGTTGTGATGGAAACATGGGCATTTAGCTCTATCTAGTGGCCTTTAAGTGTACTGCCCCCCCGAAACGCTTGTCAGTCTTCGTCGCAGTTTTCATTGCCGCCCTTGTCTCGCAAAAAATATTATTGGTGGTAAAAACTATCCGCCGCTACTTGTTCTTTTCTTTTAAATATTTTTTTTACCAAAAATGTTTGTGATTCCAGTTCTAAACATTATTATATCGAATTGTAAATTTTTGATGATAACAGAATTGCCGCTGCCGAATGCCTTGCAAGCAGCATTATACACATTGAAACACAGTCGGTGGAACACACACTGTGGATTCAAAGATCACAAAATGCGAGTGTACACACACACACACACACACACATATAGCCACAAGGAAGTAAACAAACTGAAAGTGCAGTGGCGGAAATAAAGGCTACTTCAAGGGTTGAAGATATTTTTCTGTTTTTATTTCTGTTTTATTTCAGTCGAAACGTGAAAAAGCACTTTACAATTAAGTGTTTGATATTCAGCCCTGGGCCCTGATTGCACACTTTGGTCATTTATTTGTTTATCTTTGATGCCGCACATGATGACAAACATGTCCTATATTAACCCAAGAAACGTCCACGTATCGCTCGCGTTCCGGCCTCTAAACCCGAATTGAGACGAACATCCAAATATGAATCCCTCCCTCGTTCCTTCCCCTGTTCAGCGGTGCGGAACGACAGGACAAAGAAGAAGAGGGAGGAGAAGCGCCCGGAGGTGCAGGAAGTCTACGTGCTCTCTGCTGAGGTGGAGGAGATGATCGAGCGGGTGAGGCGGGCGCACCAGGACACCTTCCCCTCGCTCTGCCAGCTGGGGAAGTACACCACGGTACTGCGCGCTCCAACACACACACGCACGCACACACACACACACACACACACACACACACACACACACACACACACACACACACACACACACACACACACACACACACAACAGCAACAAGTGAAATCTGCGTTTTTAAGCCCTGCCGTGTCTCCGTCTCCACCAGAGCAACAGCGCTGAGCGCCGCGTCGCGCTGGACGTCAGCCTGTGGGACAAATTCAGCGAGCTCTCCACCAAGTGCATTATCAAGACAGTGGAGTTCGCCAAGCAGCTGCCGGGCTTCACCACGCTGAGCATCGCCGACCAGATCACCCTGCTCAAGGCCGCCTGCCTCGACATCCTGGTCAGCGTCTCTGATTTATCAAGCGAAGACTGGAGCAAATTCAGTCCGTTATATGCAATGGGAAATGCTTACAGAGCAAACGGAGCCTATTTCCAAGATCACATTTCTAAATGGACGAGGCTAATTATAATTTATGTGGCCAAATACTATTTAAAATGAGACATGAATTTATCTTTTACGCATAGTTTTGTTGTATTAATCTATTTGCTATTTAACTACAAATGTCATATCACAATGGAACCCTATATTGTAACCCTAACCCTAACCCCTAATAGCCTGGAAAAACTCATGTCATACAACATCCGTATCCCCCCAGATTCTACGGATCTGCACCCGCTACACGCCGGACCAGGACACCATGACCTTCTCTGACGGCCTAACCCTCAACAGAACCCAGATGCACAACGCGGGCTTTGGTCCGCTCACCGACCTGGTGTTCTCCTTCGCCAGCCAGCTGCTGCCACTGGAGATGGACGACGCGGAGACGGGCCTGCTCAGCGCCATCTGCCTGCTGTGCGGAGGTACTGCGCCACACTGATAAGCACCGGCGAGGGGGAGTTTTAAAAAGGATTGAGATTATATTGTTGAAAACAAATATCTATTTTATGTTGCTGCTGTTGTGTTTATTATTATTATTTTTTTTAGCTGATACTTTATGAGGATTCTCATCGTATATCATGCATGTGCTCCTCTATATATTGTTGCCATTGCTGGTGGCAGAGTCTGCCACAATGAATTTTTGCGAATTTGGTAAAAAAAGAACAGCGTCTTCGGAAAAAAAAATGTTGTTGTTTTTTTTTTAATATATATAATAGAAAATATCCCAACACCTCAAATGACCAAAAGATCAAATCAAATCAATCAATAAGAGGAAGGCAAACAGGAGCAGTTTCAAAAGGAATTCTGGGACTTTTAGTTTAAAAGCACCCAACGCAGACAATTTCATGGATTATCACTTTAAACACAGAGAGAATTTGTTTGCTTTTCTAAGATAAAACCTGCCCCAAAAACACAAGTTAGCACTTTAAAGGCCATTTCTGTGGATGATTCCATTGTGTGCTTTTTGCACAGACCGGCAGGACCTGGAAGAGTCGGACAAGGTGGATGTCCTTCAGGAGCCTCTGTTGGAAGCTCTCAAGGTTGGTTGCTCTCAACCTGTGTTTTGAGTCTCTCTGTTGACCAAGATCAATAATCCCAGAGGTGTCACAGAACAGTAAACACACATTACATTAATTATAATGAGCTAGCCTGCCACGGTCACTGGGAAAAGACAATGAGGGTGAAAAGACACGACAAGCATTGAGGAGTCCATCATAGCCAGACATTCCTACACACTAAATAGAAATTAAAGTGAGAGTAAATATATATATTTTTTGTAATGGTTTGCGTGTGTTTAGATCTATGTGAGGAGGAGGCGGCCAGAGAAGCCCAGCATGTTCCCCAAGATGCTGATGAAGATCACGGACCTCCGGAGCATCAGCGTTAAGGGTGAGACCTCTGTCTGTCTGTCTGTCTGTCTGTCTGGCCCTATCTATCCATTTGCCTTTATCGTGACCCTGTCTCTCTTTCTCACACTCTGTCTCTCCTTCTCCTCAGGGGCAGAGCGAGTGATCACGCTGAAGATGGAGATCCCTGGCTCCATGCCGCCCCTCATCCAGGAGATGCTGGAGAACTCGGAGGGCCTGGAGGGGCAGGGGGCCGGGGGGGGCAAGGGCGGAGGAGGAGACGGGGGTGCAGGAGGGAGGAGGCGAGGAGGGGGGGCGGGCAAGGGCGAGTCGGAAGCCGGAAGCTGCGCGGCAAGCCCGTCATCGCCCTCCTCCGTCCCCTCTCCCTACCCGAGCCCGAACACCACACCCGGCTCCCCGTACCCCTGAAGACCACCTCGACAACACCCTCCACGCCACCATCACCACCTCCACCTCCCCCTCCACCACTACCACCGCCCCCAGGGGCCGCGTCCCAACCTGACCCAAAGAGTCTGGATGTTTTCCTTAAAAATGGCATTTCACACACTTTTTTCCCCAAAAGTGGAAGAGCTCAAACCAGCTCTGGCCTCACAATATCCAACTGCCGTATTTTTTCTAACTAATATCATCGATGCTGCATTCGGCACCGAATCACATCGTATGCCCCGTTTCCCTCCAAGAGCCGAGAGGAAAAAAACGTTGAGACCCAGGACCCATGGAGGGCTCGACATCCAGGGGGTTTAAAAAAAAATAATAAAAGGCACAGTACATCTGCCAAGACTGCGCAGGGCTTGGTGGAAACGTCGCAGAACTAAATTCTTGCTGCGGAAAACGTGCAAAAACTAGGAAAGAAGGAAGGCGCGGCACGGCAACCGTTTGTTAGCAGGCAGAATGTTCCAGAGCCCAAATGGGAGCGCAGCCGCTGTTTGTTCCCTCCGAAGTTAGGAGACGCCGACCGTCTGTACATGTTGCTTTGGCCTGGCCGAACGAGGGACTCGTGCTCTGAAAAGGGGCGGAATGTAGGGATGGAATGTGAAAACGTATCGAAAGGTTGAACAGAAAGACGTTGTTCGCGGTATTATCCTTTTGACTCTGTCGTTATTTTTTTCTTTTCATATATAAAAAACCCCAGATGTGTACAGTATATGAGTATCTGTGAATTATATTGCACATATGGAGAAAAACACCCGTCGGCGGATGACCAGGCTGTCCAAGGCAGACTTATGCAAAATGGCGAGCGTTATGGTGTATATACTTAGTGTGTATAGTAAGTACATGTGGCCGTCCGTCGACCTCCTGGTGGCTCCAGTGCGTCCTCGGCCGGCCCGTCTGTCCCTTCCCTGTGTCGGGTCCCTGTTCAGGCGTCACTTGTGGGAGACCTTACCCACTGATACGGGTTCAGGGAGGGGGACAGAGACTTTCCGGCAGTGAGGTTGCCGACACAGCCGGGTTTTTATTATTGCAGTCAACAAAAAGGCTCACTGGCCAAAATGAGAACATAAAACAGTTATATTTAGGGAGAGTCAGGGTCCGTCTTGCGATCTGGTCCGCAAGGTCTCAGCTCCTGCAGAAACGCACTCTCCTTCACTGCAAGACAAACAACACATATGAAAACTCTCCCAGCCGCCACTTGCCGCCTGAGGCTTAACCATGCCCTCTCATGTGCCACAGTACATTTACCCCAACACTGTGTCCATTGACCAAACCTGCACCACCAGCACACACAGACACACATACACACCCGCCCACCTGCCCTAACGTTGACTGTACACCTTTCTGTGTTCACAATAAAACGTCGTAGGAAGAGGGGAGCTTCTGCAATCCTGTTCTAATGTGAATTTTCTAACATACCTATACTGAATTAAACATACTTTTTATTCCTTGAATCCCCCAAAACAACAATAATGTGAGAGGGTTTTTTTCTGTCTTGTGTAAAAATCACTACTATACGTTTGGTCATAGAATCAAGGCTGCATCAAGTACCTGCATCATATCGTGGGTAATTCTTGTATGGGCAGAGCCTTAGAAGAACCAAAGTCTGTTTTTTGGGAGTGAAGCACCAGCAGCACTTTCAGCCATTTCACGCTACATTGCCCACAGAAAGAGCAACGGTTAAAGCATTGTTGGAGGAGCAGAAAATACCCCAAAGCAACACATCCCAGGGCGTCAGCTAGGGTGACTACATCCAACAATCATCAATCTTCTGGCATCAAATCAAATCTCCATAACTTTTTACTCTTCATTTCTCCATCCGAACCTGGTCACCCTAGCATCTCAAAAAAAAAATATATATAAATATACACACACACACACACACACACACACACACACACACACACACACTTTTTTTACTTAAGTTGAAAAGTTATTTAACACAGAGCCACACTGCTTTACGAGAATACCTCAGTTTATGCTAAATATCTTGTAACTACAGGTTTGCTGTTGTAACAATGTTCCTTTTTTGTCCATTGTCATCGACGTTTTTTAAATCTGTGGTCATGAGTTAAGTTTCAGGATCGTTTCAGCCCGTGGTTAATATTTTGTTGGGGGGCCCTTTCTGTGTAATGGACAACAAAGGTCAGAAAAGAAACAGCATTTTCCTCAGAGGAAAACATGCTCTGTACTGGTCTGAGATATTCTAAGAAGTTACAAAGTGAAACTCAACCTGCCCATCAAAGCTATCAGTTGCAGAGACAGAAAAACAATATTGGTAATTAAGGTTGATAGTTGATGTAAAACTTTACCTTTTTACCTTTTTTAAGTCTTTTTGATCGCTCCTCTAATCTTTAATTTGAACCCGTGCGAACAAAATGCGTGATGAATGATAATATTGTTTTTAATCAAATTTGAACTTATATGAAATGCATCACACTGGAAACCTTTTTGTGGCTTGGACAATTTATTGCAGAGGGGACAAAGTCGTCGTTTGGGCCCCAAATTCTATGTATGTGATGTCCTGGGTAAATCAATCATTTTACTTGTTGTCAAGCATACACACTGGAGCCAAGATGAAAACCGTCTTACTAATATGAAGTGGATGTCTTTTTTTGTTTTGTTCTATTTCCATTTTTCTTATGTCACTAATCAGGTCTGGGGGGTTGAAGTGAACAGGAGGTGTTGAAATTAAATGTTTAGCTAAAAAGCGAAACCCACTATAATAAGTCTAATATATTTTGCTGACAAGTAGAACACAATTTGAATTTACATAGATAATACAGGGTTAAACTAGTCAATACCTGGCGGAAAGTTGAAAAATGTTAGCAAGAGAAATAACAACATAGCAGTAAAGCATACAATTGATGGGAAAATACCTTGGATAATTAACATTTTGCATAGTACAGTGGTACTTTGACTCTCGAGTTTAATTCGTTCCGTGACAGAGCTCATAATTCAATCTGCTCGTATAGCAAATCAATTTTCCCCATTGAAATTAATTGAAATGCCATTAATCCGTTCCAGCCCCCAAAAAACCAGCCCAATTTTTTTGTTACCTGTTTTCAAATAAGAAAAATGTATTTATAAATAACAAATATTGTATAAAAACATAATAAAACGCTATCACGCTATCTCCTGCGAGCTGCTTCTCCGTCAACCACACCAACAGCAGATTCTCCATCTTTTCATGGACAGCGGTCCGCAACGTAGACATTTTTTTAACGCCCTTGGCTGGCGTAATACCCTTTATCGCCTCCTTCTGCTTCAGTATGGTACATATGGTAGAAGTACTACGCTCGTACTGCTTCGCCAATTCCATCACACGCACACCTCGCTCATGTTTTTCTATGATTTCATGCTTTAATTCAATCTACATCATCCGCTTCTTCTTCTCAGCACTTACTTTCTTAGGACCCATGGTTGTGCAGTTGATTGGCAAAATAACTGCACAAAAAGCACAAAACGTGAGCACAAAACACAAAAGAGATGCTTCCAGGGTCAGGTAACTACGTGAAGTGAAGGAGGGAGACGCGGAATAATGGCCGCATACGCTCCTCACGCCAACTAGTGGCAGCACCTGAAGCTCGCTCCTCGTAACTCACATTTTTGCTCGCAAATCAATACAAAAAAATCGATGGAACGACGGCTCGTAACTCGGAAAACTCGTATGTTAGTGCACTTGTAACTCAAGGTACCACTGTATATGAAAAGTTTTGTCAACATAGTAACATTTGAGACAGATTAATGGTCTATAGCGCTCATTGTTTTGCCTCTTCAATTAGTCGGCAATGCGTCTTCAGCTTAACCATTGTTTTTTCTCCCAAAAATTGGTTTTGGAATGAAACCGGATCTCATATTGTGCTACGATGATGCGAGTCACACACTCCTGCTGATCTGAGATCACTGCGGCCTCCGCCTCGTCCCCGTCCCTGGCTCTTGAACCCCTGTTGGACAGCCAAAATCGCACCAAAATGGACACGATGTACAAAGCTGTATCGCAATGGTTTTCGATCGGACCTTGTCTGGACCTGCTGGCGAAACACAACTGTACGCACTCAAGGAAAACGGATGCACAACCATCCTCAACAGTCTGCTACTGTTTAGTTATGTCTTAGGACCGAACTGAATAAATTACCTCACTGTGGTTTTTAACGCTCTGGTTTTCATTGTTCGCTAGCAATTTGAGACACACTTGAGACATTTGTCTTTTTTATATAACGGATAATCACTTAAATTAGCAGATTAATAATTTGTAGTCATTGAGAGTAATTCCATAACAGCACTGGAAAAAAATGCTATTATTTGACCTGTGTAATCATCCTATTGTATGCAACAGATACGTCAGTTTCTAACTTTTTAGTATTGGAGCAGGAGCAAGTCCTACCAATCACTTTTAAGTTCTGACAGACAAAACTTAGATTTGCATGAAAATGATCTGTATTTATTTTGCATTGTTTGAGTTTGATCTCTGGGCTCAATTGCTTGCTGAGGTGTACAGCAACTATAGGCATAGGCAGTGAACCAAAAATATAGGGCTTGAATCCCCCCTTTGGAGAGAAGAGTAGAGCCCAACAGGTGGATGCAGGGGAGGTGGAGGGAGCGCTGCAAAGCAGGTAGTGCAGGAGGGATTGGCTGCTTAAATAGGCCGGCCCATAAGGGTGTGGAAGCATGTGGCGAGTTGTCTGACAGAGCTAACTTGACAAGCTACGCATCATCATTTATACAACCTGTGAAGATGGGAGCCGAACGGAAGCACCAGAAAAGCCTTTTCTCAAACTCAAGTAACTGGACAGCTAGTCCAAAGTTAATTGTAGTTTTAGCCATTTTATTCCGCTGAGGTAATTTGATCTTCTTTGTTCCATGCACTTCAATGTACTTCAACGTTGGCAATGGCATCTGCCACCAAACTACTTAAAGTTTATCCCATTCATGCTAACTCCCAGTTTTTTATCTAAGTGTTAATGCATCGTTATTCTCTTCTACAACCCTGTGGATTTGTACCTCTCTCTTTGACTCCTTGGCCTCCATCTCTTTCCCTCTTTTAACAAGGTTTAAAGCGGTGTGCCGAGGGAGCATTGCGATCATTTTTTGAGCCATTTTTGTTTGAGTTGCAGTCAATTCTGAAGTCACGTAGGGACAATTTGCGGTCGAGTCTCGAGTCTTCAGTTGCAACATATGTCTGACTGGAGAGCGAGTCGCCAACTATCTGCCATCTCAGCTTCGCCCCACTGATGTAAGTTTATGGTCAGCATCCAGCCTGGTGGCTCCAAGTAATTCAAATTCAAACGCGCACGATGCAATTAAGTTTGATTTGGTTTCGATGATGATCATTTAAGATGCCTGAGAGCGGCCAGGTGTTGTTCTGTGGCTTTGAAAACACTGATGTTGAGCAATAGAAGATGAACCAAAATGCTCTTGCTCTAGTTGAAGTGAACAAGTTGTCTCTCGTGTCTGTGTCTGCAGTCTTAACATGACCAACTACCAAATGGAGGGATTTCTGCTTCCCTTGGTCCTCGGTGAGTTTGAACCTTCTCTGGGTAAAATGTTCTGCATCTTTACCAAGACTATCTAGTTTGATTTGGTTACAGGTGACAAGTATCATCATTACCAAACCAAATGAACTGTTAAATGTCATTATGCAGCCGTGCACTGATCATACTCATGCATGTAATATATGCATGATGAATACATACACACACACACATATATATATATATATATATATATATATGCATGCTATTATATATATGCATATACAATTGTTTATTCAGTGTACAATAAAAACATTCTTTAATTGGGTTTACTTACTGTTTATTGGATTTTCTTGTGTTTCAGTACTCAATACCATTGTGTTTAATTAAATAGAACATTTCTAGAAAAATACATCTTTACATTATTTTCTCAATTTGTTCCCATCTAGAAGTTATATAGAATACTGTAATGCTGTGGCTGATGAGATGTTACCCCTCTGGTTTCTAATTATTTTTGTTTTATGATAAAAAATAGACAATGCGAAAAGATCCATCAGGGGGGGTAGTGGTGTGATGTACATAAGTGCTGAGTGCTACTTGTAGGAGGTAATCTGCGTGTGGGCAAGATTCAGGCCTAAGAAAGAGCGGATAGGGAATTCTGGAGTTGAACCAAAAATGGTCTGCACTGAATTATGGACATTGATCTTTTGTCGAGAACAGATTGTTACTATACTGTAGTTAACTGTGACAATCCCAAACTAAAATATAAGAAAACATAAAAGCATATTTCACATCATGGGAAAAGTCAACAGGTTTTGTGTAGTGAATTTATTATGCTGTACTAATATTTGGACCATAACTTTGCCGTCTCCAACAGCTCAACTCCTGACTCTTTCCCAAGGTAAGACACCCATGGTCCCAGTGTCTTCCTTGGTCTTTGGCCCCATTTGGTGTCAAATTCGGAAAGAGCCCGCACAAGGGAGTCTGCGCATGTGTATGATTGTAACTGATTGTTATTGATTGTTCACTTGGAATGGGGACCAAGCAATAGGTTTGGCCAACAATGTAGTGATCATTCACTTGTTTCTTTCCACCTACAGACACAGTCAGGCTTGTTGTGGGCCGTCTGTGCACAGGGACAGTGGAGATCTGGCACCATGGCCAATGGGGGTCAGCGTGTAATGAGCACTGGAGCCTGCCATGGTGTTTTGCAGAGAGCTGGGCTGTGGCCCAGTGGTCAACCTCAAGTGGAGCAAGCCTTACTCTGGTCAGGGCCAAGGCCTGTCTTTAGAAAAGGCTTCCGGTGCTCTGGCAAAGAGTGCTCCCTCAATCAGTGCCCGTCACTGAAAAATAAAGTGAGCAATTGTGTCCACAGCGAGGCTGCTGGGATCCTGTGCGCCAATAAGGTTTTCCCATAATGTGGTTTTAATATGTTGCCCTTGATACATGGACTATGACAACTAAAAGGGTTAGTTTAAGCAGAAATGATTGAAGTTCCATTTGGTCAGAAGTGTGAGGTTGTTGAGAAGACCTACTTTGTATTGTAGTTTAGTTTCTTGATGGGTGTGATGTGTTGAAGAATGAAGGAGTGACCGCTGACACTGACTTGAATAAAATAATAATTTTATTACACAAATCAGCATCAAACCAGACTTGCCATGGATGTCCTGGGAGAGACCCGAGCCGGATGGAATCTCTGCCAAGTGACGCTCTGCACTCGCTTTTAAAGCTGTACAGAGATAACATACCATCTCTGGTTCCAACCCATAGGTGCCTGCTCAGCCTATGTCCTGTCATAAATCGAAACTTTTCCTCCTCTGGTCGAGCTGGAGGAATAAACAAAATTCCTCTCCCATAGGGCCTCTGAACAGAACCTTGACGTTCTCGTTCTTAAGCAATAAATCTAATAATAACATAGTTAATATTATGACCGCACTATATCTCAGCTTTGGGAGCTCAGTGACCTATTCACCTCAAACCTTCCAGACACCTCATATTCCCCCCTTCGAGACTACACAAAGTCTCGACAGAGAGAAGAGTAATTGAACATACGATGTTAATTGGCTTAATAGAAATCACTTAATAACAAACACAATTGGTTATAATATACCCTTCTGACCATGCTTAGTCATAGCAATACAGCAAATTTGCGGAGTGTGAGAGCGAAAAACCCATCTGGCAGCTTCATTTTTTAGAACATCCATCAATCAATCAAGACAGGAAAATTCTCTCACGGTCCCTCTGCCCCAGGCAACCACCTAAGGTACTCCAAATCAATTAACAGAAAAAGACGAAGGGTTTAGACTACTGTATAGGATGTTACATATATATGCATACATTTAGAGCCTCAGAAATAAATCAAAAATGAGTCCAAAGTCAGGCTGGTCGACCCATCGGACCTTCCAGTGGACCTTTCCCTGCCTAGCACCAATGTCCCTCAAAAACCGCAAAAAAGAAAATACCTGAGGTCCCAATGTATTCACTTCATCCTACTACAGACAACTCAAAGAAAACAATAGCAAATCAAAGTAATATGTCTTGCTAAAAATATCTAGCGTAGAGTACAGGATATTCATCAATAATACAGGTTACATTGTAGTAAACAAACTCCAATATTATAAAAACATTCAGGACACATATGTATCTATTGAACTGTTGGTTTTTTAACACCATCAACTTTTAATGATATTTCACTCGACACTCCTGATCATGATGTCTTCATTCAGGGTCCGTCGTCCATTTTCCTCCTCCATTTTCGAGTGTCCATGTTTGAATGTTCAAGTCCATTAGGCTGTTAGGATCTCTGGACACAGCCATCCTCTGACTGGTCCTGAAACAAAGAATCACCAGCCAGTATCTTGCACAAACATCAAATACAGTATAATAATTTCACTTTTGCATTATACTTTAACATTATTCCAATATATGATTAACATTTTTCTTTTCCCCCCTTTGTCCATGTATTTCCCTTGTTAACAATAGTGTTGAGTAAATGATGGAATCAGATATTCAAAATGGGATATTCTCTACTAGTGTTAGCTCCTAACTACACACCTCTACCCAATTCAGACCTGTATGCTGACAGATTTTAACAATGCGATTTTTCAGCACACCATTCATTTTCTCACAAACTCCTTGGCTTTGTGGATGATAAACAGCTCCAGGTGAGGTTACAATGGAGTTGAGCATTCCCAGTCTCTTTTATCATGGCTCTCAAAGGCCCTGTTAGGCAGGCATAATCTTCTACCCAGGCTGAAGAATATCCCGCAATGCCAAGAAATGTCATCATCTCTCTGACTGTTCTAGGCTTTGGTGCCGTTCGAATGGCTTCCAAATGACTCTCAGAGATGCTTCTGTGTCCATGGGTTATTGTTTGACCCAAATAAACAACTTTTTCTTGACAATACTGTAGCTTCTTCTGAGAGGCCTTGTGACCTTTGTCTGCCAATTGCTGTAACAGTTTGATTGAATCCTCATGGCATGTTTCCTTATCCGGTGAACAGATGACGATGTCGTCCACATACTGAATGACAGTAAGATCATTGATCAAGATCTGATCAATCCCAGCCAAGTCATCCTGCAATACTTTATTGAAAATGTGAGGGCTATGTTTGAATCCTTGAGGGAGCCTCTTGTACTTGAAGGTTTGTCCTTTGTATGTGAATCCAAACAATCCTTGACTTTCTTCGCTCAGTGGAACACTGAAAAATGCTCCACACAAATCCAACACTGTGAAGTGTGTAGCCTCTGGAGGGATTTGGGCTAACAAGGTATGTGGATCTGGTACATCTGCTGGAAAATCCTGCACCACTTCATTTATCGCTCTTAAATCATGTACCAAGCGATAGGACTCATCTGGTTTCTTTAAAGGCAATATAGGTGTATTGCTCTGAGGATCCAAACATATTTCCACTACACCTGCTTTTAACAGTCCTTCAATTTGTGGTTCAATCCCTTTGATTGCCTCTTCCTTTAGTGGATATTGGTTCTTCCAAGGAGGTTTGGTTCCTGGTCTCAGTTCAACTCTCACCGGTTGGGCTGACTTCACAAGTCCGATGTCAGTACTATGTCGTGACCACAAACATTCTGGAATTTGTTGCAGCATCTCCTCTCTCATGCTGTCTGAGTCCAATTTAGCGCTGAACATTGACTCATGTGTCATCTGTATCACTTGTGGTTGTCCTTGTCCTTGAGCTGAAATCATGATTTTCATGAACTTCTGTTCTTCACTTATCCAGATAGCAAGATTCTCCTTTATGGGTGAAAAAATGGCTTCCTCAGCTTCTGCCATCATTTCTCCTATTTGCTTCTGCTCAAATCCTTCAGCCACCATTAAAGTCACATGTGGCACACTTTTCACAATGTCATACTCTTTCTCAAGATATTCATTGGTGTTTATCTTCATAGCTGCTCCTTGTGGTCCCACAATTATGCAGCATGAGATCAGCTGAACATGCTTCGGTTGACTACTCAACCATTCTTCTGGATCCAATTGGTCAGCTTTCTTGAAATATTTCAACGTGCAATGATGTGGATACTCAGGGGGCTTAGCATCAGGCATATTTGCCACAATGAACTTCTCCCACGTCTTGGCTGGCTTTAATAGCTCTGGACTAAGATTTCCAATCCAATATACTGAAGAAGTCTCGGTCTCTGGTGCGCTAAATAATTGGTGGTAGACATCAGGTGGCACATCCACCAGACAGCTGTCCGGTGTACACCGTATTGTGCAATTTAGTTTGCACATAGCATCTCTTCCCAAGAGTGCAATGGGCGTATGTTCTGACACCAAAATAGGTAGTGTGATTTTCCGATTTCTACAGCAGAGCTCAATTGGTTTTGTGAGAGGAATCAGCTGTTTCACACCCTCAAACCCGATTGTCCGTACCAATTGGTCAGACATGGGGAGATGTATAGCATCTTCAGGCCGAACACAGGTGAAAGCTGCTCCGCAATCTGCCATTACTTCCAATGACTTATCATTTATTTTCACCTCTATTTTTGGATCTTGCTCCGGCCCTGATACTACCAGCTGACACCTCCCTTTCGAGTCTTCTGGGCACCCCTAGAAACCAGGTTCTGGACCCCTGTAAGGGTTCGCTGGTCCCCTGGGTGGCTGTGGTTGTCCTCTGAAGCCTCCTCTGAAGCCTCCTCTGAAGCCTCCTCTGAAGCCTCCTCTGAACCTGTAGCAGTCACGTGCAAAATGACCTTGTTGTCCACAATTATGACACGCTCCTTGAGACTGTTGGAAATTTCCTCCTCTTCCTCTTCCTATATTTCCTTGACCTCTTCCTCTCCATGTTTGTGGTTGGTCAAAAACTGGCTGTGGAAAAGAGACAGTGAAGACCACAGGTGGTAGTACCTGAATCTGTCCTTGCTGTGGTTGTGGTGGTAATTGATTTAGTTGTGACTGGCTCTGCATAACTACAGCTTGTTTCTTTTTCTTCTTATTATTATCCACCAACTGTATTTGGTTGACTTTTCTGAGAGTCTCCTGATCCTGTTCCTTCTTCTTTGTACTGTTGGAGCTCGGGTACATCTTCATGGTTGTTTTAGCCTTGCCCATCTCTATTATTTGTTCATCCTCATCTTTGCAGAGATAGTTGCCTTCCTGTGTAATCACTGGGAGCTGGGGATAAACATCAGTGAACTTCACCTCCTTCTCATAAGGCGGGGGCTTCTGTAAAGATGCTGTATGTGAGAAGGGCGTGGTAATCTTCTCCATCAATTTTTCTGTTTCCTTTTCATTTTTCTTTATTTCTTGTCTACTTTGTTCTCTTTTTTCCTTTGCAGCTTCGAACCATGTCTGTCCCTCCTTTGCAAACAGTTGCAGAATGCCAAATTCTGTTTGTCTTTTCTCCGTGCGTCTCATTCCTTTCTTGCCTTTCTTTTGATTTACTTTATATGTGGACACAAGCACCTGCATTGTTTTAATCACATCCGGGTTAAGAGTTCCTTCAACTGGCCATGGTTGTTCAATGTCCGGCCAACGCTTGCTCCATTTTCCTGATATTTTTGCAATATCTTTAATAAGGGGATTGTTCTTTTGCACTACATCAATAGGAGTGATTACTTTTGTAATTTTAGTATCCATTTTTGACATCCTAATGACTCTCTTATTTTTCTTTTATTGTAAATCAAATTGAATTATTTTTAAAATGTCTTTATAAAGCACCGTGTAATCACACTCAACCAACAACAGCTGAATTTGCCAACCCCAAAGGAGACCAATCGCTTCCCACTTGTGAAAGCCAATTCACTTGTTCACCATCTGATGCATCTGATCACACTCATTTATGTTCAATTATCAAAATTACATCAGTGTTCATTCTCAAAACAGCATAGATAAATCATACCCAGATAATGAAACCAATATTCACAGAACTCAACAGTATTTAAATCAAATCAGCTTTTCCACATGATCAATCAATCAATCAGTCAATAATACCCTATTAATTAGGCAAATGCCTTAATTGGTCAGTCCGTTGCCAAGTCTCTCACTAAATAATTGCAAATGCAATGTATGAAAAAGAACTACTACAAACGCATATGTGAAGACAAGCTAAACACATTTATTATAACTAAATTTATAGGTATATAGGTAAATGCAGGTGAGGTCTGTTGAAAGAGTTTGTGGATAAAACCGTACTGGCCTTTAATTGGTTTGGATGGATTCAGGATTCCAGAACGTTGTCATCCGCAAGCCTCAGTGTCTGTGAAGATCTGCCAGATGTCTTGTCATCTGCCCTATGGATGATTCAGTTCAGACTCATTCCATCTTCTCTGTCTTTCCCCCAGCTTTCACTCAGCTTTCACTCAGCATAGTAAAAGAGAGGAAGAAAGAAAAAAGAAAAAGAACAACAGAAGAGTTCAATGCCTTAGGCTCACTCTAAATTCTTATACACACTGTGATACAATTCATTGTGACATACATTATCAGCTTTTTTTATTTTGCGCACACTTGAAATAAAGCAGTGGATACTTTTAATCATGCAATGCATTTAAAGTCCAAAGAGTCTATTAGTCAATCTGATATCACTTTTAATTAGTTATTTTTATTCTATTTATCTATTTATTTTTATTTTATTTAATTATTTTTATTCTATTTATCTATTTAATTGTATTTTATCCTTTTTATTCTTTCTTCTAACTACTGAGAGAAAAGAGTAGAGAGGGGGGCTCACCAGCCCCTCTTGTCAGGAGGAGTTAACTAAATTCCACTCTTGTGTGAAGCACCACCCCTTGCTCCACCTCTTAAGTTTAGCAAAGACTTCCAGTATGGACTGGTCGTCAGCGACTGAACATCCTGTTTTGGCTCCCGTAGGGACAGCCCAGCTCAATGCAGTTACGCGCACTCGTAAATTAAAACTGTTTTCTCTCAGCAGTCGAAACACAAAACCTCTTTTCTTGCATCAAGAACCAGAGTCTCCCTTCACCCCAACAAGACCATCTGCTCTTTTAACCAGACAGGATTCACAGAAATCACCGCCACACACACCCCAAGCACAAAAAGAAAAAGAAAAAACCCACACGCCAATCAAACAAATCACAAATCCCACTTCCAATTCAGAGCAGGAGATTTTCTTTTCTTTTCTGGATGTGTACATGTATGTGTAGGCAGACTGTGGCTCTAGTCCTTCAGAAGGCTCATTTTGTTATCAAATATATAAAGTCCTGTAAAGGTTCATATCCTTTATCAAATGCACAAACGTCCTTGGAAAAGAGGCTCATATATATTTATCAAACGTCCTTAGAGAAAAAGGCTCATATATATTTATCAAAAGTCCTTAAAGAAAGGCTCATATATTTTTATCAACTTTACAAAGTCCGTAAACAGGCTCATATATGTTTATCACTAAAGGGGCAAGAAATGTTTCTCTTTATGTATTATTCAAATGCTCACCACATATGTATACCTATTAATAACACATATATTCTATATCACATACACAAAACATTACACAAAGCTCTTCTACCTCTGCAGCCGCGGCACTTTCACACTCACACACACAAAAAGAAAAAAGAAAAAGAAAGATATGTCTGACCAGCAGAACATCTAATCCCCAGAGACTTTAACAGCGCTTAGCTTTATGTTTTACGTCGACTCATTTATACTTTTCTAATTTCATCAAAATTTTCACTTTGGCCAGACTTTTAACAAATTATTTTTAATCAGATTCTCTCATCATGCATGTTCACTAGTTCTCCAGAGCAGGTTCTGCCCTGTTTTTCCTCACTTTTCTTTACATTACATTAAGTCATTTAGCAGACGCTTTTATCCAAAGCGACTTACAATTATTCCAACACCGACGGACGCAGCCATCAGGAGCAATGAGGGGTTAAGTGTCTTGCTCAAGGACACTACAGCATGCTAGCAGGAGGAGCCTGGGATCGAACCAGCAACCTTTAGATTACTAGACCACCAGCTCTACCTCCTGAGCTACCCCCCCCTTACAAACTTTATTTTTTCATCTTTTGAGCCTTTAACTTGTAACTGTTTTTATTTCACTTTATCCTTTTCATCTTACTTTAGCTCAAACTTTATTTTTCATCTTTAGCCTTTTACTTGTAACTCTTTTTATTTGACTTTATCTTTTTCATCTCACTTTAGGCTTTTAACTTTTATCTCTTTTTCACTTTACTTTCTTCTTTTTCATCTTTATTCATATAACTTTATTTTGAGTCAATTCCCCTGGCCAGGGTTATTTCCTCTTGTTTTTTCCTACCTAGATTTGACTATATTATATTTTCATTCGGCCAACTTTCACACAGCATTTAATGTACACATGTCTTACTGTTTAACGAGATACGGGCCCTGTCTTCGTTTATCTTGCATGGTTATTTAAATAACTTTTGGCTACAAGTTCTGCCATTCTACAATTACTTTTTATTTCTACTTTCTCAACATCTTTTAAGCCTTTAACTTTTACTTTTAACTTCATTTTTCATTTCTCTCATCCCTATTCTCTATTTCAACTTTTAACTTTTAGCTTTTATTTCTCTCGTCTCTATTCTCTATTTCAACTTCTAACTTTTATTTCTCTTGTCTCTATTCTCTATTTCAACTTAATTCTCTTTTTCTTCACTTATTATTCTCTTATTCCCCTTATTTACGTCTTTTACATCTTAATTAATCCCAATTTAGACGGAAACTCACTTCACACATCAACACATCATCTCCATCGCCGCATAATCTCAGTGCAGTCTCCCTGCCAAAAACATACTGCTCCAGCCCACATAACAGCTCAATTTTGTGAGAGGTCACTCACCCTGAGAGCGGCAGTTCGCTGGAGCAGGCAGCATCGGCAGATGAGGCCCAACAGATCCTGATTCGTGACGCCACTTTGTAGTTTAGTTTCTTGATGGGTGTGATGTGTTGAAGAATGAAGGAGTGACCGCTGACACTGACTCGAATAAAATAATAATTTTATTACACAAATCAGCATCAAACCAGACTTGCCATGGATGTCCTGGGAGAGACCCGAGCCGGATGGAATCTCTGCCAAGTGACGCTCTGCACTCGCTTTTAAAGCTGTACAGAGATAACATACCATCTCTGGTTCCAACCCATAGGTGCCACATGTCCTGTCATATATCGAAATTTTTCCTCCTCTGGTCGAGCTGGAGGAATAAACAAAATTCCTCTCCCATAGGGCCTCTGAACAGAACCTTGACGTTCTCGTTCTTAAGCAATAAATCTAATAATAACATAGTTAATATTATGACCGCACTATATCTCAGCTTTGGGAGCTCAGTGACCTATTCACCTCAAACCTTCCAGACACCTCAGTATGTCAAACAGTAACTTTGCCAACATGTCACATACCTTTCACAGGATGTTTGATCATTTCTGAAATAAAAGCTGCAGATCGGATCTGCTGACCTTTTTTCAACAACAGATTGCATGCAGATTCACGGTCTTCCGGGTTTGGTGGGCGTCTACATAAAGCCCATATCTACACCCATTTTGGCTTCACTACCTTGGGATTATGGGTGCTCCGTTACAGGCTCCATTGATCTGCAGGAAGTCCACAGGGATAAAAAGTTATTTTGAGCCAAGCAAATTCAATCCCTACGAGTTGCAGGTTCTTAGGAACCAACACACTTTTCCAACTCTTCAGTCATTTAAGTTTAGTGATCATGTAGCCACTGTGACTTCATCGTCTTAGCTGTCAGAGGGAACTTATAATTCTGTAGCACCTCATTACTTTAAGTTATAACAAATCCATATTCTTCGACAGTTATGTCCAATGAGACATTTTCAATCCAAGGACGTCTCCTTTGCAATCAAGTGGTTAACCACTCGGTCATCAACCTGGTACCCAAGTCAGCAACCAACTCCACCACGACTCCAACCCCAACAATAATCAATGGTACGATAGAGGTAGTAGTTTGAAAGCTTCGGGCGGCTCAGAAGTTATCATTTCAAGAAAGATAAGCAGTAAAACTAAAGATAATATATGAACACATCTATCAACAAAATTGATTGATGCATTGGAGGAGTCCTAAGCCTCCTAATTAGGAGAAATATAAACTGTTCCCAATTTTTGCTGGTCGTTAAAAATCAGTGGTGGTCACGGAGGACTTTTACTTAACTCAAAAGCATTTAAGGGGTTTCTATTGACTGCTGCTCCCGACTCAATTGCCAGATATTCCTTGTGTTACCACCCAAGGCGTAGGGGTACCTGGGCCAATCCTAAAAGGCTGTGGAGTAGTAAGGAAACGGACACCAGTTGAGTAGTGCGTGTAACCTGGGCACAAACTTTAAACGGCGATGTGTAAGATAAAAGTAATAAAATAATGTATCTTGCATGTACAGACACATTTCCCTTAAACACCAACATTGCACATTAATTTCTCGCTGCCAGCTGCATAAATTATTTATCAAAAATATACCTTTAACTACTTCTACATATAACAAGAATGTTATTTCAAATGTTATTGCGCTAATATAATAGAAGTGTATCAAAATAACCATAATTGAATAAAGCAGCTATTAAGCTAAGCATTTTAATAGATTAAAATACTCATAAACATTTTGCCCATTCTGGCATCATGGTAATGTGCTTCTTCACCATTGATATGATTGATCAAAATGTGATTGTTCAAATAGTGCTTAGAGATTCTAAGCTGTGTCTAAGGTGTGTGTGTGTGTGTGTGTGTGTGTGTGTGTGTGTGTGTGTGTGTGTGTGTGTGTATGTACCTTCTTACCTGTTAGTGTTACGTGGTATGCTGAGTGGATCCAGGTGCAGAGGCGAGGTGGCAAAAATAAAGGTTTACTTGAAACAAGCACAAAAAACAAGTAAGAATTTCGTGGGCGTGGAAACGAGAGCGTTGTCAGGAGTCTAGACAAACTCAAGACTGAGCAAGGAAGGACACAAAAGACAGGGTATAAATAAGAAAAAACGAGACATAGGTGAAACATATGACATAATGAGACTGGGTAATCTGAAACAGAAACAGGTGAAACAAAGCAACATTGATGAGGCAGTACTAACGGCATCTAGTGGCCGATGCCAGAAGGACCCGGGTGAACCCTGACAGGACCCCCTCGTCCAGGAACGGCTCCCGACGTTCCCCCAGGAAGAGCCGGGTGGCGACGGCGGAAATCCCGGACCAGGGAGGGGGCGACAGCAGAGCAGCCATCTTGTAGAAGAGAGACCTACTAGAGAGAGGGAACTAGAGAGAGACTAGAGGGGGGGGGCTGTCCGCAGGACCCCGGTCGCCTCGAGCTCGGGAGAGAAAGTTGGCCTCGTCACGGTTCTCCCTACCCTGGACGAGAGTTGGCCTTTCCCGAGAAATCAGGGCAGGACGAACGGAAATGACCCGGGATCCCACAGTACAAGCAGCAGCGCTCCCTCATCCGCCTGTCACGTTCGGACCGAGAGAGCCGTGTGCTGCCTACTTGCATAGGCTCCTCCATCGATGCTGGAGACGGGCTCGGGACAGCTCGGAGATGCTCGGGAGACGTCGTCCCCAGGACTGCCCTGCCCGCTGGTGGTGAAGCGGAAGAACGGCGTTCCCCTTGTCTCTCCCGGAGGCGGTTGTCCACCCGAATAGCTGTTTCGAGGAGCGTGTCCAGGTCATCCTGCGCCTCCCGGGATGCCAGCTCGTCCTTGACACCATCAATGAGACCATCCTGGAAGGACGCGATGAGTGCCTCGCTGTTCCATCCAGACGCCACTGCGAGGGTGAGGAATGTGATGGCGTAATCAGCTACGCTCTGTACCCCCCTGGCGGAGCCGGAGTACTTGTGTCGACGCCTCCCTCCCACTGACTGAGTGGTCAAAAACTCGGCGCATCTCTTCGGCAAATGCCTGGTAACTGGAGCAGGCCGGGGTTTGCTGGTTCCAGATGGCTGTGGCCCAGGAGAGTGCTTTGCCTGTGAGTAGTGTGACAATGTATGCCACCGGTGCGCACTGGGTGGGGAACTGTGATGGCTGGAGCTCAAAAGCCAGGGAGCATTGCGTCAAAAAGCCACGACAACCTCCCGGGTTACAGTCGTACCTCTCTGGCGCCAGCAGTTGTGGTTCGCAGTGATATGCAGGACGCGAGCCCATGGGAGGCAGTGCTGGCGCAGGAGCCCTAGGCAGAGCCTGTGCCTGGCTCTGCTGGACGGCCTGGGCGAGGGGACTGCAGTTCGTCCAGGATCTGTTGGAGAGCCTGCTCGTGACGGCCAATCGCAGTCCCCTGGTTCATCAGGGCCACCCGCATGCGTTCCATCTCTGGAGGCTGACTCTCTGCTGGGTCCATGTTGTGGCTCAGTCTTGCTGTTACGAGGTTTTGCCGAGTGAACCCAGTTGCAGAGAACGAGCAGAGGTGGCAAAAATAAAGGTTTACTTGAAACGAGTTCCAAAAACGGACAAAAAAACAAAAAACAAATAAGAATTTCGTGGGCCTGGAAATGAGAGCGTTGTCAGGAGGCTAGACAAACTCAAGACTGAGCCAGGAAGGACACAAAAGACAGTGTATAAATAGGAAAGACAAACCGAGACACAGGTGAAACATATGACATAATGAGGCTGGGTAATCTGAAACAGAAACAGGTGAAACAAAGCAACGGCTGATGCCGGAAGGACCCGGACGAACCCTGACAGTTAGATGTCTATGGATCTGTTCGATTGATTTTTTGGTCCACATTACTTTACCGGATTTATGAAAAAAATACAAAAAAATAGTCCAAAATTAGTCCACAAAAACTTCCACTCATCCCGACATGCAAATATGTGATGCGTTCAAGGTCTAGAGAGGCGTCGGAAAAATAGAAGCCCTGATATGTTAATTCCTCACAGAAATACCATGTTTTTCGTATTTCATGGAAACGTAAGTTAGTGAAAATTTAATCCAAGGAAAGAAGTCACCACTAAAATTACGTGAGGAAAATTCTGATGATAATGACCTTATGATTTGTGTCAAATGGAAGAGGAAGTTAACTTAAAAAAGCCATAATACATATCAATATGTTCATAGAGATACAATTAAAACACTAATGGCCTATTTGAGAATACATAACAAGTGGTATAAGGATATAGAATTTTACAATGAATGGAATAATCCTTTTTCCAAAATTGATCCAAAGACAACAAACAACAATAATGAATCTATGTGCATTGATAATATAAAAAATGCAGATTTAAGTTCAGAAGATGAAAATACTCATGAAACATTGACGGATAAACAAACAAACAACACGATACGTTTTTGGACACATGTTTCCAACCAGTTGATATTGTACAGGAAGCATTAGATCAGCACTTTGATGACATTTTGTCTGTGGCACCAGCAGAAGGGAACAACCCTGTATGAATTTTGGCGGAAGATTTCCTATTTCTTTTCCCAGATAACAATGGGAACCTTTCATACGTGTTATCGTTCAAACTTTACAAACTCACTGAAAATTTAAGAACATTCACGTTATATTAAGAACACACACACAGTCACTTTGTGACTGTGTGTGTGTTGTATAAATGTTATATAAATCCACGGTTCGTCTCTGAGTGGTCGTAAAAATCGAAAAATTGTAACTCGTACTCTACTGCACAGAATCCAGAGAACTTTAATATGTATCTTACACGACTAAACTGGACCCTGTGTATTGCTGTCTGCAGCAATATTTATTATTTACAGCTATATATATTATTATTTATTATTATATTGTTATATTATGGCCTCTATGGCAAATTTCCATGACAGGAAATAAGCTTATCAAGCTCCTGTTAAGGAATCCAGTTGACTATACATACGTAATGTAGAGTATTTTTTTCTATTAGATCTACATATTATATCACGCCACAACACCAGTTTTTCCATACCCGGGTCCAATATTTGCATGTATCTATACAGTACGTATATATACTCATCGTGGTATGGTCATGGCATAAACTTCACAGTATGTAATCAATCATATGTAATCATTTAACTTACATTTAATGATGAAGCTAACCTTGTTGCTATATCGTTTGATATTTCCGCCCTACTCCAAATGATATGGCAATAAAGCAGCCCCACCAACCAGAAGCTATAGGCTTGTGTCGTCACAAATTTGAGTGGTTGTCATAAATCGAAACTTATTTGTTTCCACTTATGAAACATTTTGAGGTGTAGATCCATGGCCTAGTCAGGGACAAGACAGGAAAGCATTGCGTCTGTTTTTGATTGTGGTTCTTTTTTTATATTGGAAGAGACCCATGTGAGCACGAGGAGAAAATGCAAACTCCACACAGACTGGCCCTAATCGGGAGATAATCCACCGTAGCGTGGTGCACCCCAGGTGGGACTCAAACCCAGAACCTGCTTGCTGTGAGGTAGCAGTGCAAGCACCGCACCACCATGCCACACATAAATATATATTTTTTTGTTGTCGGCAGGATTCATATTGTACTTCCACGTGCTTAGTCTCGATTTTGGGACTTACATTTGACACAAAAGTGTCATCAGAGCACATGGCCGTACATCCAAACCAAGACCTTGACCTGAAATTGTTTCACTGAACGGAATCAAGTCAAGGTTTAGGTGACGTATCTGACTTGGCTTTGGGAGAATTTTTTTAATTTTAAGCATAATTGTTACCATCTGTCCACCCCTCACACCTTAAAATTATTGTTATTATCATCCCGCTGCTGTTCTTCACTAATGAAGAAATGTCCTGCATCCCGTCCATTTACCTGTGAGGCTTCTTATTTGTCCCTAGATGTATATTTGCTCGACTGAGGTAACGTCTCATGCCGGTGGAAGGAAATTGGAGCATGAAGGGGCAACTCGCAGCCACCAAATGACTCACCCCGAGTTCATTTCATGCTTTGTTTTAAGTGCTTTGCTAATAGTCTGCTATGTCTGCTGCCAGCGAGCAGGGATTCAATCATTGGCGTTACACTGAGCGTGGCAAATTGACGTCATCCGCATAAAGAGAATATATCTGTGCTGATCGTGCCCTACAGCCTCCGCACAAATACACAAACACATATACACAGTAATACATGGTGTGGTGGAAAGTCACTTTTACTACCTTAATAAATGAACCTCCAATCTCGGTGAGAATACAATTAAGAATAACTTTATTGAGCTCAAGAGAACATCACCATCACGTACTCACGCTGGCACTCCACAAGATGTTCTGACAAGAGATAACAGCCACGTTTATATCATTCTCAGTGACCTTTATCTGAACTGTTCACATACAAAGACCATAGGTAAAATAGCCCCAGACAGAGTCTGAAAGGAGGATGTCCCCATGGATCATTATATTGCACCCCTGCATATTCTGTAGATACTAACCTCCTTTGTAGGCTAAAGTTATGCAGATGCAGGTCGTAAACTCTCATTAACATTCCAGGTTGTAAACACACAACATTGGTCTTAAACGCACACACATCCACTGAGAGTTTGACTGAGAGTAACCTTACACACACACATACACTGTCTTAAATAGACACAAATACAGTCATATGTAGACACACATATAAAGTTATACATACACACATACGTATACAGCCAACAATAGACACACATATACATTCATATGTATACATACAGTAGATATGCAGCCATATGTAGACACACATATACAGTCATACATAGACACACATAACTCATATGTTGTGCAAGAAATCCCGCTGCGTGGTTGGTGAGGTAAATCTGATTTGCTATCAGGAGGAAACTGAGATCCTTGTTCTGTTAACAAAATTTATTTTGCTAAAGAAATTAGACCAATACTCTACACTCTTTGAAAACAATGCAACAATATTGTCTGTTTACATTTGTCTGATATCAGTTCCTATACCGACAAAGGGTTGGGTGTATCCTAAGACTAACCCCGAGTTTCATATTTTGTCTTTCATACACTAATACATGATTTGTGCTCATTAAAAATAATGAGCAGTTACAGTCTAAAATAGTGTGTGAGGAGGGGAGTGATAAGGGTATGCTCAACTGGGCCTTTTCCACAATTATCGGTTTGGTGAAGACAAAGCAGTCTGGTACAGTGTGGTACCTGAAACTGTTATCTGAGCAGCGATCTGCACAGGCTGTATCGTGCACAGCAGAATAAAGACGAAATGAGGCCTATATATATTCATTACAAATATATATAGAGGCCTATATATATATATATGAATTATCTACGAATATGAGAATATATCTAAGAATATAGAATTTTCTATCACGCTCGTCCCTTTTGCTCCAAATGGAACAACAACAACAACAACAACACAATAAAGAAAATGCACTAATGATGACAGTTGTACAAACCCCAATTCCAATTAAGTTGGGACGTTGCGTAAAATGTAAATAAATAACAGATTACAATGATTTGCAAATCTACAAAGACAGGATATTTATTGTTCAAACTGATAAACTTTATCGTTTTTTTGAAATATTCACTCGTTTTGAATTTGATGCCTGCAACACATTCCAAAAAAGCTATCACCTTTCCCTTTAACAGCACTCAATAAGAGTTTGGGAAATGAGGACACAAATTGTTCAAGCTTTGTAGGTGGAATTCTTTACCATTCTTGCTTGATGTACGCCCTCAGTTGCTCAACAGTCTGGGGTCTCCTTTCATGCTCCACACATGAAAATGCCAGTGGGGGCGATATGGTTTCCCCTGCGGGCTACGCCTAAATGTCTTCGTAACGATAACCTTTGGCTTTCTACTACCAGTGCAGTGCAGGATGACTGTGTTTGGAGGGAAACAAATTTTGTGCTGAAATCTGTGTCCTCCTCATATGTGGGGAGACAAGCATTGTTAGAACATGAGCAATGTCAGATACAGCGGCAGCTTTGGCTTTTTTCTATACCCGATCAATACGATTAATCTCAGTATGCCCTCAGCTTAATTTATCCAGGTTCTTGTGTTGTATCTTCCGGACCCGCTGTCACGTCCAGACGACTTTGTCTCGTCGACAAACTGTCTTTTTCATTCGGTTCGGGCCACAGATGTCTTACGGTGGTCCTGGACCGCCGTTGTGCACTCAACCTGAACACAAAGAGGTCCGACAAAGCAAGACTAGAAATCCTCGTCGCCAAATTGAGAAATTTTGCGGTCTGGCCAGTGAGGAATACCTGCTTTGCTCTCAGGAACAAACTGAGATCCTCATTCTATTAACACAATTTAATTTGCAAAATAAATGAGACCAGTACAATAGCACACTCTGAAAACAGTGAAACAATATTGTATGGCTACATTTCGATGGCGACATCAGTTCTGAGTCCGTTCAGCTTCATGTTTCATCCTTCATACAATCATACATGATGTGTACTCATTGAAACTAATGAGCAGTTACAGTTTCGGGCAAAACAGGGAATGAGAAGAGGAGTGAGAAAGGAATGCGCACCTGGGCCTTTTCCGCAATTAAAGGTTTTGTGGAGACAAAACAGCCGGTACAGTGGTGTACGACCTGAAACTCTTGGTATCGGAGCAGTGACCTACAAAGGCTGTATCTTGCAAACATGGCAGAATACAGAGGAAATTAGGTCTATACAGTAGATATATCGAAGAATTATCTGAGAATATTAAGAATAAATCCAAGAATATAGAATTTTCTATCACAATAGACACACATATACAGTGATACAAAGACACACATATACAGTAATATATTGACACGGGGCCGGTTCTGAGCACAGGCTGTATTGGCGGTCGCCTAGGGCGCCAATCATCCATGGGGGCGCCTAGCCAAGAAGAGGAAAAGAAAATGAAAGAAAATAGAATCATGGAAGAAAACACACACACACACACACACACACACACACACACACACACACACACACACACACACACACACACACACACACACACACACACACACACACACACACACACACACAGGCACACAGCATAACAATACTAAAATACAGACCAAAAAGAAAAACTGTGAAAAATTGGTTGGTAGGTTTGGTATGTACAGTATGTATGCTGGCCTGTGATTTACTTGCATTAAAAATTAACCAGAATGCAGGAATAAAGGTCTCTGAAACCACATTTCTTCCTGGGGGACCCCTCGACTAATGTTTTGTCGAAGGGGTTGAGTTGGATTGAGGTGAGGTGGCAGCATCGGAGGGCAGGTTGGGTGGAGATTGGGTAGTGAGGTAGGCAGTGTGCATGGGAGAATTCATGTACCTCTAAGCAACTTTGTGGCGTGTGCACGCTGTAGGGCCTAACCCCTGGGCCACAACAGAAACGACATGTCAGCGTCGCGAAAGCGGCACGGCAATGCATTAGGTACACTGCCATTTTTATCAATGCGTAAGGTCACACCAAGCAGTAGCATCGCGAAAGCGGCATGCCGCGAGGCTCCTAAGCCCCTCACGTTTTATTCGGACTCGGCTCTATTTTTCTAGCTGCAAAGTGTAAACTAAAGCGTAGATTCCCATAGAGATCAATTCAAAAGATCTATTTAGTGAAAAAATGTAATTACCAAGCCTGGTATACAACAACCACATGTATAATATCGCTGATGTGTGGTCCTATCATGGATTACTGACCAACTAATACATTTTCCCCCTCAACAAATGAAACCTTACTTATCGGAGAAAATATTATCATTCCAACAGGAAAACAAATATTACACACAGGAATAGACTCTATATTTAAAATTCATACTTGGGAAGTAGTTTTATAAACTCTATTGGTCTGGTATACCGTACCTGTCAGCAACATGGAAGCCGGGTGGTCTCCTTGCTGCTTGGAGTCAACTACGTGTGGGCTCTAGTCAAACTGACTTGTCAAGCAATAGATTTTTGTAGTCGAGAAATCTGTCAATTTATCTATACGGTATTAAGCTATTAATATGTTTGCTTCATTAAATAATCAAACCATTTGTGGTTTGATTATATACGATTTATTATCTGATAATTATCTGATAATAAATAATCAGAAAGCGCTTTATTACAAAAACAGCTCAATAAATACACATATATAGATTGTGGAAATCTTCTGCATCCTACTCTGGTTAATTGGATGAACCCACTGCTGCCGTCCCTGGCTTCTCCCTCGGACCCAGGGAAAAGCGGCCCCGCCCTCCTCCTGTCAAAAGCCGCAATGTATTTAAAGATTATTACTCATTCCAGCAATAAAAGGTGTTGTATTTATCGATTCCAGCGATAAAACACATTGTATTCAAATAGGAAGCCTATGTGAGAAAAAAATATATAATAATAATAATGATATATATACATATATATATATATATATATATATATTTATATATATATATCAATGTGTGTGTGTATATATATATATATATATATATATATATATATATTTTTTTTTTTTTTTTTTTTTACCTGTGCTGTCAGCATGCTGGGCATACAACACAGAGTATTTGTATGCTTTTGCATCTAGGACACAGTTAGTCTGCAAGTGGGTTCAAGTTCTCAGCCTGCAATGCAACTCTTTATTAATTATTAAGTCATCAAGAACTGCTGCAATAACTCCGTCCTGTGGACGACCTGTAGAATGACAAGAGCACAGTTTTTTGTTATACAGAGCCACCACCAACCCCCCTCTTTGGAGAACAATTTATCATGTTTGGGTATAAATAACTAATCACTACTCCAAGAGGGGGAGAATCACCGTGGGTGAGACAATTAAACATAAAACCAAACTACATGTACATGGAAAACATAAACATCGGAGCAGAGTTTACTCAAACAGAGTAAATCAGGTCCAGGAAAACTGGAACAGCAATTGGGCATGTGGCCTCTTCCTGTCAGTATTTATGACAGTAAATGAGGGAGGAAAGGAGAGGAATGCAACCAGGAGGGTGCTGGGGTGTGTTCAAAGTAGGCGTTGGTGGTGTGTGCATGTTTGTGAGATGGGACCGCCTGTATGTGTGTGTGTGAGGTGACCACTGGTGAGAGTACAGGACTTATCCCAATTGGTCCTGGTGTATAAGGTCGGTATTATGTAGTGGTGCCTCCAAGCAGTGGAAAGCCGAAGCCCCCCCGAGCTTCGCAGCTGCATAGACCCCCTGCGGCTGCAGGAAAGCCCAGAGCACCCCGCCCCGCAGCCACAGAAGACACCTGGGCCCCAGAGAAGCCGGAAGCTCACGGAGCAACCCCAATGCATGGCTCCCGAGGAGCATAACCCAGTCCCAGGGAGCATGAGGAGACCCCGCACCCCTGGGGCGCACACATACAACCCATCCCCAAGTGCAGGCACAAGACGCAGCCGCAGGTGCAGAACCTGGGCCCCACGCCAACAGACCAACACCCCGCCCCAACCTCCCACCCCTGCAGGACCCCCATGCCCACCAATGCCCTGCGCAAAGGCGAGGCCCACCCCACCGCAGCCAATCAGATGCCCCACCCAAGCCCTGAGCTCAGTGCAGGGCACCCAGATGTTAGCACCCCCCCACCCCAAATTTCACAATTTGAAGTTCACAAAAAAGTCTCGAGAATGCTGTTTTTACGACCGCGTTGTAGACGGAATGAAGGTGGACCCGAAAGGAATTGACGAATCATCAAATGACGCAAAGCTTTCGTATTGCTGACATGTCAGTGACGATATTGCATCTTGTGTGGTCCAGGGGTAAGGAGGGGCACTATAGATCTTGCCTAGGGCTCCAAAAAGGCTAGAGCTGAAAAAAAGCCAGACATCACAACTGAGTTGATTTGCTTTTCAAACCCAAGAGCACTGTCCAAAATTGAACCCAGGTTTTTTTTACGTGAGACCTGACATAGATAGAAAGATGATCCGGCACTGATCAGTGCCCCTCATAAAGGCCTGGGGTCTAGTGATTGAAATTCCGGTCTTATTTTAGCGTTGGAAAGTTTTGTGCCAAGTCTTTTCTCAACCAGGCTTTGGGATTTTAGTGAGAGATACCTATACTGTATGTGAGTGTTGTCACACGTCGAGTAACAGTGAAAATAAATTATATAAAATTATATAATAATTATGAATAATTTTCGAGTGGAAGCATATAAAAGGAATCAATATGGGGTCTAAAATTCTTCTATTGGAGGTATAAGATATAAGAGACAAGATAAAAGTTCACACAATGGTATTTATAAAAAAGAACAGTGAAAATGTAGTAATTTTCCCATTACTAATCATCAATCAATTCTGCATTCATTTTGCATAATGCAAGCACTCCTACAGGCGGTTTACTCTATGTCATTCCATGCAGCTAATAAATGCACTGTACTGTATGTTCTACAGAGACATAAGATATCAATATAGCCTTGCAGACACATTACACTTGGGTTGAAGATGACTTCAACTTCCCTATGGGGGTTGAGAAACTCAGTGGTTCGCAGTCAGTGTGTGACCAAACCTACGGCACCAGCAAGGAGAGTGACGGTCAATGATGGGAGAGTGATCGCTATCAACTGCCAAGGGCATCCCGTCAGAAAAACTGGTATGACCACCGATACGGCAAGGTTTTCGATACCGCCGGTGCCCCTCAGACTGCGGCATGGTGAAAAGTGGTCTGGAGGAGGAGTGCATCTAGCTAAAATAGCTTTCAGCCTCAACTGGCTGAAAGCTATTTCTAACACATTTGTTTTTACATATACTGTAGAAATTTACTTCAGAGTTCTGTTACTCCCCCAATTACAATAAAAAAAATAATTTCAGATTGCTTTTTGTGACTGTTCCTATTTACCTCTTTCTCACACAACACACGTACACACACACACACACACACACACACACACACACACACACACACACACACACACACACTCAAACATAATTTGTTTGGAAATTTAATTTCCAACACCAGCCTGAGGTCTAGGACACTGAGCGCACCAAACACCAACAGCAACGATCGATAACGACCTTCAAACTCAAAACGCAGGTTTACTTTTCACATGGAAATAAGCCCCCCACCCAGCCACCTCCCCTCTCTCTCCCTCTCTCTCTCTTCCAAAAGCCTAAGGAAAGGCTTTATATAAGGAGGAATGAGTCATTGCTGAGGTGGGGTTTCGCTGTGACTGGTCCATTTTCCACTGTGCTCCATGTCAAGGCATTAGGAACAAGTAGTCAGTTTGGATGTCTCGTAAAAAAACAAAACAGCCTTTTACAGGCGCTTATTTTCTTAAAGGGTACCTATAATGTTTTCCTTATTTTCTGCCATATTTTTTTTTTTTTACAATGTCGGATGTTCATATTAGACAATGGCCAAAGTGTCAAATAATGAGATAAACGAATGACAAAGGAATCCCTGTGCGCAAAACGCTCAGGCTTCAGACCGCTCTGAACACTCCATTTTTCTGTTTTTTCTACTCTGCACAAGCTGTCAGCTTGTCAAGGATTTCTTTATATGTATATCTGCTCCATGGAAACACTGTGTGTTAGAGGTATTTATTTATTTTATATGATTTTATTTTATTTTATGATGTTTACTTGAAACAAAAAATCCCAGCCTTTGGGATTCCCAGTGTAGTGTCCCCGTATGTTGTCTCCCACAACCTTGGAGAACGGCAACGAAAGTCGGAACAAACTAGGACAGACCAGCACAAATCTTTTAAAAGAAAGAGGAATTAATACCAAGTGTTCGTGACAAAACTGCAGACGAGGGAAATGTAAGTATTTTCTGTGTGTATGTGTATGTGTGTGTGTGTGTGTGTGTGTGTCTGTGGGGGGAGGTGGTTGACTCTCATCTTTGCTCTTTTTAGCACTCAATAGTGTCATTCAATAACATTGCTGGTTCTTCCCTGCTATATGCATTGAATAAAACCCATCTGTCGGAAATTGCCTTGGAAGGTGAGCGTCGGTCGCCGGTCCTAACCCTAACCCTAACCCTAACCCTAACCCTAACCCTAACCCTATCCCTAACCCTAACCCTAACCCTTGCTGGTAAGAACTTCTCGGGATGCCTGGGTTTTATGTGTCGATGTGTAATTGCTTACGTTCGGTGTGTGTTTCAGTCAAATAACTGAATGTGTAATGGAACATTATATTGTTGATATTCATTATTCAATAAGTCGTATTATTCACCTCTCTTAGCATCAGCCTAATTACAGAGGGCTGCATTACATTGTGGGACATTTCTGCTTCTATAATTAGATAGATAGATAGATAGATAGATAGATAGATAGATAGATAGATAGATAGATAGATAGATAGATTGATAGATAGATAGATAGATAGATAGATAGATAGATAGATAGATAGATAGATAGATTGATAGATAGATAGATAGATAGATAGATAGAAACAATTAACAAAATAAAAAAGTACATCAAATTGTATAGTGCAATAACCTACACCTTACAGTTAACACAAAACAATAAAATCAGCCAACAAAATCAACAATAAAAAAGAAAAAATGTCAATTTTCAACACACCTAGAAATTAATTACAAGATAGGAACCATTCCAATATACACTGACTTAATCAATAAAATAAACCTAACAATTATCCAGAAAAACAACCTAAATAAACTTAAAAATGTATTAAAAGAATGGCAAATATACAATAAACCTGAGGATTGAAACCCTAACTATAACCTAATGAAATCCAATTATTATTTATTTTATTTACGTACATTTTACAGTAATTCATTTATTTAGACTAGATTATTTAGAGCCACTACCACCGCTACACCCCTGTGTATGAATGTATGCACAACTCAGAAAGCATTTGATACTAAAACAAGCAAACACACACACACACACACACACACACACACACACACACACACACACACACACACACACACACACACACACACACACACTTTGATCAGTGAGCCAAACAGGCCATTTGGCTGGCCACCAGTGAAGTGGGATTAACCACGATAAGACTCTGAAGAACGACGGAGCGAGTGAAATGACAGAGACGGCGAAAGATTGGATCCACAAATAGAAGCAGCTTTCGCAGTCCTCCACTCTGCAAAAAAAAAAAAGTGGGATTAATATACAGTATGTGTGAAGATTTGTTTCGCTGGTTTAATGTGATCTGTTGCGTTGTATGGAATCGAGGTATCGCTCACTATTCGGCCACAGCCAACCCCAGTAATGATGCAATAGTTTATGCACCATAGGGAAACTATATCTCAATTTTTCATGAAAATTATTTTCAAGATTCAAGTTTCAAGATGCATATTTATCACATGCTAATACATACGAGCATACATATAGTGAAATGTCATTGCAACGCACCTGGAGATTATGCACAAAAAGTACTAACTGACACAATAGCTAACCAATTAACTAACTAACTAAACTAACCGAACCACTGATTCCTAAAACGTAATTCAGTTAGTAAATAGAATAAAATAAGAGTAAAAAGGTAATATACTGAACGGGAATACAAAATAGAAATAAGAGGAATAGACTATTATGTATATACAGATATTTGCAGTAAAGTGGCATGACATATGCCACATTCATGGCAAGTGAATAAAGAGAAGTAGTGTGTGTTGAGATATACAGTACAGTTATACAACAGGATGGCACAGCAATACAGTAACAATACAGAATGCAGTACAGTATGCTACACACAGTACAGTAAGGCAGTGGGGCCTATGTGTGCGATTCAGTGAGGGCCCCTGCTGAGTTCAGCATTGACAGTCCTTATGGCTCTCTGTCCTCGGTGTGTGACTGCGGAGGCGCTTGCACAACCGCAGCAGCTGGAACAATTCGTTGTCGGGAGGGTAGTTCCAGTGGTACATTGGGTTGGTCGCACCACCCTCTGCAGGGCCCACCTGTTCTGAGCAGTACAGTTCCCAAACCAGGCAGTGATGTTCCCTGTCAGGATGCTCTCCACCGCTCCAGGGTAGAAGGACTTGAGGATCCTCACCGAGACCCGGAATTTCTTCAGCTACCTGAGGTGGTAAAGACGCTGCCTCGCCTTTCTCACCAGAGTGTCTGTGCGTGTAGTCCATGTTAAATCCTCCGTGATGTGGACTCCCAGGTACTTGAAGCTTCTCACCGCATTGACAGAAGTTCCATTAATCATCAACGGCGGATGTGTCCTTGGTTGTAATCCCCTCCTAAAAGTCCACAATCAGCTCATAGTTTTGCTGACATTCAGGAGGAGGCTGTTGTTCTGGCACCAGACTGACAGGTCAGCCACCTCCTCACAGTAGGCCTTCTTATCATCGTCACTGATCAGGCCCACCACGACGGTGTTGTCAGCAAACTTGATGATGGTGTTGGAGCTGGACCTGGCCACACAGTCATGTGTGTACAGGGAGTACAGTAGGGGGCTGAGGACACAGCCCTGGGGGGGATCCTGTGTTCAGGGTGAGGGAGCTGGACATGTGCCTCCCCACCCTAACCACCAGGTCCCTGGTTGTGAGGAAGTCCAGGATCCAGGCACTCAGCGGAGTGTTCAGTCCTAGTTCCAGCAGTTTGACAGCCAATCTGGTGGGGGCTATGGTATTGAAAGCTGAACTATAATTGATGAACAGCATTCTCACATAGCCCCCCTTCCAGCCATCCAGGTGGCTGAGCGTGGTGTGCAGTACCTGGGAGACCACGTTATCCATGGATATGTTCGGCCGGTATGCAAACTGCAGTGGGTCACTGGTGCGGAGGAGGGAGGCGCTGATGTAATCCTTGATAAGTAATCCTCCGATATTCCATTACCTGACCTTTGCAGGGACTTTTTGTCTCATTCTGTCTTTTCTCCTGGAATCTCACATGCACTGAGAGCGCTGTTGGCCTCTGGCTTGACACGGCCAGCCTGCAGCAAAATGCACTCACACATACCTACCATTCGCGGTGGGCAGACCTGTGTGTGTGTGTGTGTGTGTGTGTGTGTGTGTGTGTGTGTGTGTGTGTGTGTGTGAGTGTGTGTGTGCGTGCGTGCATGCGTGCAGGTTTGCGTCTACGTATGTCTGTGTGCAAGCGTGACTGTTTTAGTCCTTCTATATGTGTAAAAGAAAAAACATTGTTATATGATCAAGATTAAAACCTAATGTACATACATAGTCACTTGACATTGTTGATATGTAACCTTCAACCAGTAGGGGCGCACTAGTCAATAACCTGTGCAAAACAAAACAAACCAAGAATGCAGAGTCAGAGTCTGACTCCGACTTGAGTCCTTTAAAATCCCTGAGAGCTGTCCACCTTGTAAAAGTGAGTCCAATGTTGACTGCAGTTTTATGAGCTTTTATGAGCTTGTTTGTACCAGACACTACATCAGGTACAGGGAAGGTATGAACAAGAAATATCTTGTCATTTTGCCTATTTACCAATATACTGTATATTCCCACTTGGTCCTGTGGTTACGAGCCAAACAACACATGTGTAATATGCCAGACTTATTAAAAAATTTGCATTGGATTGCATTGCGGTGTAAAGTAAAGTAAAAATACTTTGTTACTGCAAGTATTTTTGGGAGTATATTTACTTCACTTGAGTTATGTCATATTTTTATTCGTTATTTTATTACTTAGCTACATTTAGACCACAAAAAGTTTGCTTACCCCGATACATTTCCCCTGAACACCCTCATTACTGGCTATAAACTAAAATCCGAGAAAACCTGGCAGCCAATGATGTTAGTGAAGCCAGTTATCACCAAGTTCATGTTCGAATCAAGGGTCATATCAGCAACAAGCAAAGAGCAAACTAACAATGCCAAGCCTGTGCTCGGAGTGGCCAGGTCTGCTGTTTTCAGCGGAATTGGGCAACTTTTTAAGTGTTGAAGCAGGCTGTTTTTGTTTTTGTCAGCGGGTTGGGGGGGGGGGGACTGGGTTCGTCAAGGAGACCTGGCAACCCTGCCTGTGTTCAGTTTAGTTTTTGCTGCATTTCTACTGAAGTAGCACAGACACGTACTAAAGTGCCACAACCAGAGCAGCGTGTTGGAGAGCCACGCCCAGAGCGACGGCCTCCTCCAGGAGTGATGCTGCACCACCTGCACCTGCACCTGCTACAGCTGATGGAGACCAACACCTGCGGCCATGTTTACAACAAATGATTATTATGTCATTGTTAAAGACGCGTCTTAATGAATGAAGCGCCTCTTATGCTTACCGAAAAAATAAGGAAATATTGGTTACCAGAATAAAATTAGAGCCAAAATAAATCTGCCTTTTTTCTTCTCCACAGCAGTTACCTTTACTTTTGATAGTCCATTAAATGTAATACCATAAACTCGTTTTTATACTTAAGTACCTTTATTATCAGCTACTTTAAGACTTTAACTCAAGTATTATTCCAATGATCGAGATTCACTTTTACGAGTAGTTTTTTAGTAAGATATCTCTACTTTTACTGAAGTGCCGCTTTCCACTACTTTTTCCACTACTGCGAACTGCTTATATCTTATTCAAAGGGACAATCTACATAGTTGGGCCACGCATTTGGCCCCAGGCATAAGGAATAAGAATGGAAAATAGGAAAAGATCATTGTATTGCGCAATAAATCCAAAAATTAACTGCGAATTTGAAATATTTGGTGGTACATAATAAATAATAAATAAAATCTGAAAAAAATTAACAATTTAGTTGTATGCAATACACCTAAAAAAAAAAAGCATAATAAATGGCAATAAACAAAGAATTAAAAAAAAATAAAGTAGACAGATGGCAATATACATGAAACCTAATATATAAAAAACAACTATAAATGTGGCAGTATACAATATAATAAACGTAACCAAAAAATAACAGTAAACCTCAGAATGAAAATTGTACAGGTGCATTTTAATACCAAAACAGTTGCCAGACAGATGCACGTTTAACCCATTTTTAAATAGGACACTGACCCTTCACCCAGGCGTCAACAAGTCGATCGTTTTGGTCGATCCCTCGGTTATTACCAGAGAAATCGTCTCAGAAAGACTGTGAATTTCTCCCGCGCCACACGGGGGCCCCTGCGTCCTCCCCCTGCGTCCTCCCCCTGCGTCCTCCCCCTGCCTCATCCCTTGTTCCAAACCCAGCCCTCTCTCCCTCTCTCTCCTCATTCAAAGCTCCTGCCAAATGCCCTCCCCCTCCTCCTCCTCCTCCTTCCTCCCTCCCTCCCCTTCCTCCAGTCCGGCTAGGGGAGCCCTCGCACCCCCGCTGTCGGCATTAAGCGGACGCGGGGCCGCCTGGCAGCCTGATCGGATCCGCGGGGGGAGGAGGAGAAGATGGTCGGCAGCCCGTGCGCTCGCAGGCTGGCCCGGCGCTCCAGGTCCGCGCTGGTGGCGGCTCTCAGCCTCCTGCTGATCCAGACGCTCATCGTTTGGAACTTCAGCACGCTGGACTCCGCGGAGGACGGTGGCGGCGGGGACGACGGAGGAGGCGCCGACCGCAGCCGCGAGAAGAGAGACCGGATCGGCGGGGTCAACAAAGCCGCCGGTGAGGACCCTCGGAGCGGGCTGCTGAGGAAGGGCAACCCGCTGGCACCCGGGAGAGCGGCCGCTCGCCACAAGACCCCGGCGGTAGGGTCCCCCCCCCCCCCCAGCTCGTTTATTTGATATAATCTTCGTTTTTCCTCCTCTTCCATTTGATCATTTGATCCGTGGGGAACTGGGGCTTTGGTCACAACATGGGGGGTTGTGGAAGGTGGGAGATGCGACCCCCCCCCCCCCCTTTCCCACAACCCCAGGGGGCTTTTCCCCACCAGGGATGACAACATTGTCAGTGCTTCTTTATTGTTTTTATTACAACTAGATCCCAGCGGGATTGGTGCAGAATTGCAATCCGTGTTCTCCCGTGGCACGGAGATGGTGGTGGGGCTCAGACACCCCAAGTCCCCCCAACGATTGGACATTGTTTGAGGGATTAACCGAATGTGGCCAGCTGCAATAGTGAAATATGGTCTACAGGTGCATTTTCTGTCTTTCCTCTTGTCAGTCTGTTCGTCCCCTTCCTTGCTTTCTCTTTCCACCCCCTCATAAACATAATGCAGTGTGTGTGCGTGTGTGTGTTACCCTCTTTATCCCTCACTTTGCTTCCTTCACACCCACACATGGCAAAGCAGTGGGTGGCTCCCCGCCATGTATTCCGGTTGGTTTTATGTCGAGACAATAGTGTGTGTGTTGTGTGTGTGTGTGTGTGTGTGTGTGTGTGTGTGTGTGTGTGTGTGTGTGTGTGTGTGCTTGCCCCCCATCCAGGTGTTCGCTCACATGTTTTTGCATTGAACATACTACTGTACATGCACACACACACACACACACACACACACACACACACACACACACACACCACCTGTCTGGAACAAGAGCATGTTCTCCCGCTTTTCATTATCCTGCATTCTTTTACTTTTTTACTCTGTTATTATGTTATATTGAACCTGGTAGTCTGCCGTGCGTGTCATATGATCTGCCCTACAGTAAGTTGTGTGTGTGTGTGTGTGTGTGTGTGTGTGATTGTGTGTGTGTGTGTGTGTGTGTGTGTGTGTGAGACAGTGTGAGTCGGGGGGGTGAATTCATAGACACATCCCTTTTGGTTAGACGTCTTGACTTGACGTACGCCTGCTTGTTTTGATTCGAAGGAGGTGAGGAGTCACAGGAGCGCAAGAGACGGATGTGGAAGATGGTAGAAAGGGACGGAGTGAAACAAACGAGAATCGTGACTTGAAATGTGACTTGATGGACGGCCAGAGGCTAAACGGCAGATTGCAGGGCTCAAACGAGAGAGAGAGAGAGAGAGAGAGAGAGAGAGAGAGAGAGAGCAAGCAGAACACATCTCTGAAATGACATATCCTAAGCCTATGTTACCGAAAAAAAAGCTGCCTAGTGTGTGTGGGGGGGAGAGAAGATTCACAGGAAAATTAATGCTTTTGTTTTTGACACAAACAGAGATGACACTGTCTACATTCACCTCTAGTGTGTGTGTTTGTGTGTGTTTGTGTGTGTGTGTGTGTGATGGCAGAGGAATGGGGGTGGGGGGGGGGATGTTCTACTGGGAAGAGCATGCTTCCCAGTCCCAACCGACAAAGGTTTGTCATCCTACTTCTCTGTGGGAAGGTGGGACGGAGAAACAGCCCCAACCGCAGCTTATTGATCTGTGTGTGGGTGTGTTTTCTCCACACATATTCTTCCCGTGTGTGTGTGTGTGTGTGTGTGTGTGTGTGTGTGTGTGTGTGTGTGTGTGTGTGTGTGTGTGTGTACACAATTTACAATCCGTAGCGCCGGGCCTAACCGGTTTATTTACTCCCCCGTTGGTTGCAGTAGCCGTGGAACCCACAGTGAAGGCACACATTCACTCTCAGGTTCCAGGTTCGAGACCCCAGAGATGTGCGGCTTTCCAGGAACCAGGCACAGGAATGGGACTGTTGCCTGCTACAGAGAGAAGCCTGTGTGTGTGTGTGTGTGTGTGTGTGTGTGTGCGTGTGCGTGCGTGTGTGTTTCTGTTTACGTTTATGTTTGTGTAAGTCTTTCGGGAAACATGTAGATAGAAGGAAGCATGAGGCGCGCGTGTGTGTGTGCGTACAGAGTGCCGGCCAGCTAACAGCTAACCCTCTCAGGCCCCTCAAGCTTAGTGCCCTGCTCCGCGCCGATACCCAGTAAATTGTGTTTACCGTAGCTGCAGACGGCGCCCATGTTGCACAACACTTGCATTCATCGGCCTTTGGCTTTGCACACACCTCTCTCTCTCTTTCACACACACACACGCTCGTAACAAACACCAGGTAGAGCGCACTGCTGCTGTTGGCAGATGTGCCTCTGTATCCTTTCGATCAGATTATGCGACTGAACCAGCCTTCCCAAATATGATATGTAATCTCTAATCTAGTTTAGTCATAATCCCTAAACCTGTGTGTGTGTGTGTGTGTGTGTGTGTGTGTGTGTGTATGTGTGCGTGTGTGTGAGTGTGTGTGTGTGTGTGTGTGTGTGTATGCGTCTGTCTTGAGGTGGGAAAATCTGTAATGGTTTAGAAAGAATTCCAATCCGATACCTAATGAGTTGTCACACCTAAGGCGGAAATGAAGAGTGGTTAGTTGGGTGAGCATGTGTGTGTGAGAGAGAGAGAGAGAAAGAGAGAGAGACCTGACTTCGATTTGATAACTTTATACACATCTAGTAATAGATTAAGTATTGGTTATTTCAACCCGACCCAGTGTGTACCTACGCCTACAATTTTGGCCTTCACACTGCTTTGGTTCTGATGTCTGTTCTGATGACCTTTCCTAAAAGTTAGTTGATGATATCTATCAGATATGTGTCTGCGGCATTCATGATATCACTTGTTGCAGGTTTTCCTCTGTAAGCCCAGTAGATTTCCAGGTTTGCAATTCCTGAGATTTGAGATTGTAGCCTGGGTCCCTCGTTGGATGTAGGATTCCTTTGCAGTGCCGTTACTGCTGGAAAATGAATGAATGAATGAATGAGTATTTTCTCATAATTGAAAGCTCAGAAATACCTTCTGGCAGGAGCTCTTGTCGATCCAATCTAAGACCCCCCCATGGACATGCTGTCATCTGGGCAAATCTGGTCTTGTTCTCTCACGCTCGCCAAACCGCTGGTTTGCCAAATCTTTCGAAAAACTACCCCCCAAAAATATCTTGGGGAACTGAAAAATATATTTCTGAATGAATGTAGGAATTTTTAAATGTCTTTTGAGTTCAATGGCAGGGAGTAGAGATTGAGGACTGTCAGAATAGAAATCGTCATGAACAGTTATCAAGACTAAATCAACCTCAACATATATCTGATATATTTGATATATGGCATCTGAAATATTTGAGGAAACGAAATTCTTTACATTTTCAGACCGCTCAACTCGAACAGCTCGTTCTTGAACGTGGTGATTTAAAATCCTTAAGCAGAACTTGAGAGATTTATCCGTACTCTCTAAAGTTCCCGATTATTATTACGATCATATATTTTCCATATCGCCCATAACCCTATACAATACATTTTGGCGACATCTTGCTCGTTATCGAGTTAGGATTGCTCATATTCTATTGAACTGGAAGCATTTTTGTGCTTTAAACACAAACGGCCAGAATCCTCTCTCTCTCTCTCACTCTCTCTCTCTCTCTCTTTCTCTCTCTCTCTCTCTCTCTCTCGCTCTCTGGTCCCGATATTGGTCTTGACGGTTGAGCGATGATTCCCGCCGTTACATTGGCGCGGCGCTCTTCTCGATTAGCGATTAAGAACATGGATGTTAAAACCACAAAGCTGGTTTATGTTGTTGTCGGGGGATTTTATTTTTTTCCCTTTCTTTCCGATGATCCGCCCCTAAATCGGGCATAGATAGACTTAAAACCCCTGAGTAATCCCTGGACATCCTATGAGACGCTTGGAGGGGGCTACTTTAAGCAGGTTTTTACAGTGCCATCCCTCCACAGTCCATTTAGCTTACTTTCCATCCATCTGTCTCTATATATATTTTTGTAGTCTCTTCCTTTTTCCCTTTCCCTCCCCCCTGTCCTATGGAATGATAAGATTTTTCTATGAGTTGCATTCAGGCCAAAAAGTTAGGGTGGGTAACTCTAAAAAGTTATCTGCATGGAATGTCTGATCTAATTAGTTTATTCGATCATTTAAGGGTCAGCATTTGTTGTGCAGGACAGCGGTTGGTTGCTAAGGACTACCAAGACCTACGTAAGAGAATGACATCAGGCCCAATGAAAGTCAGATCAGGCGGTCAAGGTTATTCATAAAGTTGTACATACTGTGCAGTTGTTCTTCTTGTTCACTTCTGACAGTACTTATGTTATGAGTGTTGTGCAATGTTCATTTTATGAAAATACTGTTATTAATACTGTCCTGTCAGATGTTTTCCCCCTATTTTTCTTTTATTTATTTTGTTTTCTTTATTTAGAAAAATACAACAAATGCTGCTAACTTTTGTTGTAACTTTTTTTTTATAATGCCAATTTTTATATTTGGACTAGTGTTTATTTTGGACAATTTCATTTCACCAATAATTGTGTTTTTTGAATCCATGGTAATCATGACAAATAACTGTCTTTATTTAAAAAAAAAAAGCAATTAACAGAAATTGTGATTTCTTATATATATATATATATATATATATATATATATATATATATATATATATATATATATATATGATTATATCATGATTCATGATAAATATTGTTATCGAATGGTATGAAATATTTTCAAATGATAACATTTTTGGCCATACCGACCAGGACGACTTCCAACAGTGATTGTTATGAGTCACCCAGCTCTATCACGGTTTCTACATCTAGTTTGATCATGTCATATCACGCCCTCTTCTTCCAGACATTATTTCTGTTGCTGCACTGAAAAGGCTCACGACAGAATTAGCAACAAATGGTTATTTTCATGACGTATGACCTCTACCTGCCAATGTCACGCGTAAATGGGTGACAAGGAGAGGAAGTGAATCATTGCGGCTGTGTGTCTGCATGTGTGTGTGTTTTGTGTGTGTGTGTGTGTGTGTGTGTGTGTGTGTGTGTGTGTGTGTGAGTGAGTGAGTGGCGTTATTTTAGCGCCCGCCTGCGAGCGTGTCCCTCCGTCACCGCGCATGGAGGAGAGGCACTGATTTGAATGGTTGATTTTTTCGCTCTGCGACACCGAGGGCTGGCAACAACAGCAAGGGGTGATTTGCTTTGCTAAACACATTCACATAGTGACGTGCTTGCACACACACACACACACACACACACACACACACACACACACACACACACACACACACACACACACACACACACACACACAGAACGGGGTCTATTTGACCAGGCATTAGCAGCGAGTGATATTATACGCTCACGCAAGCACAATCACCCTCTCACACACACAAACTTGGACACACACACATACACACACACACACTGACCCGAGCCCACATGCACGTACACATACACGTGTGACATGCATCGACTCCAGTTTGCACAAAAACTCGCTGGCATATTGAGCACACTCTGTCCTGCGTGGGGGAGAACCGAAAATGACCACGGAAAGCCTAGTTGCCGTATTCCCACAGACGATCATCGTACACAGTCCTACAGATTGCTACGTTGGCGTTTCCCATCGGAATATACAGTGCTTATACATGCACTTTTTTTCAACAAAACACACACACGCACACACACAAAAAGTCCAGTGTGCATGTATTCCCATAAGCGTAGATTTTAAACACATATACACTCCCACACAGAGCAGATGTTGAAAGACCCTCTCTATTGGAAGATACGAAAAATGCAGAAGAGCTCGAGCGACGGATCCAAAGGCAACTCCTTTTCTGGAGCGATTGATTAGTTGAGATGTTAAAACGTGCATTTTATTCATTATTCTTTATCTGAAATCGACTTGCGCTTGCACAGATTTAGGTTTGATCGTTTAAATAAGCGACGACACAACACACACTAGAGGGAGCCAGAGGTGGATAAATAAATTAACAAATAATAATATTACTTTTTATATTTGTTAGACGGTACCCTGATCTCCATATTTCAATTTGGAAAGGGTTCATATCTCTGAATTAAGCGTCACAGCTTTGTTGTTACGCAAGCGAGTTTGATGTGAGGAAACGGGCTCTTGCAAAACAAGCCAAGGCACTCGTGCAGTGCTGAGGGTGCGCTATCGCCTTTCAAATTAGGAAGGCTCCCTTTAAATAAATCCTGTGTATACTTCTTACACTATGTTGTGTTCTCTCACAGTGTCGGAGCTGCTGAGTTTGCGATTTAGTATCGAAGCGTATGACCTCAGCCTGCGAGAGAAAATCTTTTTGTGCGAGGTCGAAGGATAAGAACACCCCTGCTCGCAACTTTTGCCTCCAACCTTTTTTTGGCTCATCCCGTGATGACGATAAAAGATCCAAAAGTTAGGTGTAACCAAAACGCATATTCCGGGAAAACCGACCGGCCTTCTTACATGCACAATGAAACAAAACAAATGCTCGACCAAAGATATCCTAGTTGACCAACAGCCTATCCACCAGGCATTCCAGCAGTCAACTCATTTGGTGTTGGCCGCCGACCCCTGAAGAAACAGACCTGAGAGCAGCGAGGGATCCCCGCCGTGGTTTAGACGGCTGTCAGAAGAAGGCGAATGAATCCCCACGTTCAGTCATGTCCGAGGCGTCATTTACATAACCTGCTCCGTTTCCCTCTCCTTGGCACCGGCTCGTTTCAGGCCTTGCGGGCACGTTGGTCGAAATTGGGAGAGACAGTTATCGGTATAGTCCCCGCTCACGGGAATGGAATCATTTCTCAGGGTGAAGTAATCATGAGTGCAGTACTCTCATGTGTCTTCATGTGAAAAATATTTCATGTAATGATTCATTTGATGGGGATTGTGCCGTCACTGATTGTTGCAGGTTGTTGTCGACTCCATTATACATCTGACTTTTTAGCGGTGAAACATTGCAGAAGTTCACTTGCTCCTTCACACCGGACAAACTGATGTCAAGGCAACCGCCCCCTCCTGTCTTCTATCTGGCTGTCTCTCTCTCTCCCTTTCCTCTCAGATCCCTTAAATGTCTCACCCCGGGAAGCCTTTCTTTCGCTCTCTCTCTCTCTCTCTCTCTCTCTCTCAATCTTCCAGTCACTCCGTCATTGTTGGCGCCTTTCATGCGCGAGCAGCGGGAGGCACGAGGTTCTGCCCTGAGAAACCCGGAACCTTTTCAGCTTTTCAGGTTTGAATAAATGTTAAACAACAAAACAAAACAAAACGGGAGCTGCAGAGCGACAGCTGTCACCCACTGTGCGTGTGTGCGTGTGTGTGTGTGTGTGTGTGTGTGTGTGTTTAAGGGTCACCTGCGGTACTTCTTTATATAGACGCGCATGTGAAGAATGCGAGGGCTTTGGGGCGGAAAATGCTTCGCCCGTAAAAGTGACGGAAAGATTGGTGAGAGAGTGTGCAATTCCTTGGCATGTCAGGTAAATTACACGCGGCGTCGCTTTGAGTCATCTTTACACCGTATTTTTTTTTCACTGATTGTCTGCAAGTTTGAGTGAGAGAGAGAGCGAGAGATAGAGAGAGAGAGAGAGAGTGACTGACTGAGGATAGGTGTGTTTGAATGGCAGCTCTGTCCCGAGTGTGTGTGCGTGTGTGTGTGTGTGTGTGTGTGTGTGTGTGTGTGTGTGTGTGTGTGTGTGTGTGTGTGTGTGTGTGTGTGTGTGTGTGTGTGTGTGTGTGTGTGTGTGTGACAGTGTGAGCCGGGGGGGTGAATTAATAGACACATCCCTTGTGTGTGTGGAACGCTATACAGCTTGAACACAATAAACACTACTGATAGAGAGTCAGGCAGAGATTTTACTGTAAACCCAAATTACCAAACACACATACACACACACACACACACACACACACACACACACACACACACACACATTTCTTTTGTTTCGAGAAAACCTTTAAATGTCAGCTGTGTGTGTGTGTTTGTGTGTGTGTGTGTGTGTGTGTGTGTGTGTGTGTGTGTGTGTGTGTGTGTGTGTGTGCAATATGGCAAGACTTCTACTTGCTCTGAACACAACTACGCTGATATTACAGATTAGATAATTGCGGGTTGTCTGGAGCGCAGGTGGTGAAAGCCGATAGTACTGTCTCCCCACAGGCTGTGTGTGTGTGTGTGTGTGTGTGTGTGTGTGTGTGTGTGTGTGTGTGTGTGTGTGTGTGTGTGTGTGTGTGTGTGTGTGTGTGTGTGTGTGTGTCCAAATGTATTTATGTCTGAGCCATGTTGTGCATCGGCCAACCGAATGGCTCTTTGCATTCCGGCACATCGCACCGCTATATCTATATATATAAGCACCCAAACACAAACACACACCCACGCAGATATCTACACACACGCACACACACACACACACACACTTTCACCTCTGAGTGTTTCAGACGGCTCCTATAAACCACTAACATTCCCCTTCAATGAGTCAGACACACACACCTGACCCTTTTGGGTCAAGGCCAAGGCAACTTACACCTGCAACTCTGAGGTCAAGTTCACCAGGACACATGTAGGAGCCTCTCACTTTCTTTTCCTTCTCTTCTCCTCCTTCCCTCCTTCCCTCTGCTGTGCCTTTCTTCCTTTTTCCTCTCTGTTTTCTCATTTGCTTTACCTTCCACACACACACATTGCTTGGACACCCAGAGGGGATGTTCTCGGCGCGCACACCTGTTCAGGGTTCTTCTACAACGTGTTTCAACATCCGCTCTGATTCCGTTTCGACGTCGCGTCCTTTTAAATGAAAAGTGCGTGTCGGGATCCAAACGGTGCAAGTCCATGCTGGAGTGATTTGCTCGATTGGGGGGTGAATAATAGTTATCTTCATTGTTTGGCATTTTAATCTTTATTTTCCGGCCAACACTGCAACAGTTGGATGGCAGGTGGATTTGTATCTTTTATCAGAATCAGCTTCTGTTTATTGGGCCAAGTGCATTTTCATATAGAAGGAGTTTGTCTCGGTAAGGATTGTTCCGTTGTTGTACAGACAAGCTAAAGCAGAATAAAAATGAGGAAAAACACATCTACAAAAATATACAGAATATTCAAAATTAGGTTGTACAGTATGCACGTATAAATTGAATTAAAAGGCAAGGGCAGGAGTTAAGTGGCGATACGTTTTCTAGTATTGGCTGTTGGTATAGATATGGATATACACCGATCAAGAAGGTGTCCTGTGGTATCAGGCTCCAAGACGTGAGCAGCAGATCCTTTAAGTCCTGTAAGTTGTGAGGTGGGGCCTCCATGGATCAGGCTTGTTGTTCCAGCACATCCCACAGATGCTCGATCGGATCGGACCCTAACCCCAGTCATCCACATGATGTAGAAGAAAACGTGACTCATCACACCAGGTGATGTCACCTGTCCATTGTAGGTGCTTTCGGTGGTGAACAGGGGTCAGCATGGACACTGACTGGTCCCCATACGCAGCAAGCTGTGATGCACTGTGTGTTCTGACACCTTTCTATCAGAGCAGCATTAACTTTTTCAACAATTTGTGCTGCAGTAGCTCTTCTGTGGGATCGGACCAGACAGGCTAGCCTTTGCTCCCTACGTGCATCAATGAGCCCATGGGCACACATGACCCTGTCACCAGTTCACCCGTTGTCCTTCCTCGGACCACTTTTGGTAGGTACTAACCACTGCATACCGGGAACACCCCACACGACCTGCTGTTTTGGACATGCCCTGACCCAGTCGTCTAGCCACCACAATTTGGTCCTTGTCATAGTCGCTCAGATCCTTACGTTTGCCTATTTTTCCTTCTTCCAACACATCAACTTCAAGAACTAACCTGTTCACTGCCTGATGTATCGCACCCCTTGACAGATGCCATTGGAAGATGGAGATGAGCACCTGTCAGTTGTTTTAATGTTTAATGTTGTAATGTGGCTGATTTGTAAGTGTAGACGGGATATTTCTGTACAGGATGCTTAAGTACAAAAATATAGACATGGATGTCGTGATACCTCACCAAACCATTGGAATAATATTGACAAAACATGACATGTTCCATTATGACAAAAAACACCAGTTAGCCCAACAAAACACCTCGGTTGGCTGACAATTTGCATGTCATGTATTAAAACATCCCAAACTCCTCTCCAGCTGTTCTTCTAACCGCATTCACCTAAATTTCATTAAGTCTGGTATGAATAAGTTGTATACCTCTATGTGCGCATAGATAGACAGATAGATAGATGGATAGATAGATAGATAGATAGATAGATAGATAGATAGATAGATAGATAGATAGATAGATAGATAGATAGATAGATAGATAGATAGATAGATAGATAGATAGATAGATAGATAGAGTTAAAAAGAACCTTGCTCTGTTCACATAAGAAGACGCAACACAGACTAAAAAGATGCATAAAAGATGGGTCTAAGCCTAAACGGTGGCATCTAAACGATTGATTTTCTGTCAATAACTAACTGCTCACACCCCACACACTCTCTCCCTCCCAACTGCTTCTCCTTCGCCTTCTTCCTTCTTTACTTCAACATACTGCGCTGCGCTCCCTCTGGCTCTAATTCCCATTGGTCCGTCCAGCTGCCAATAAAACATGCCGAAATGACAGTTTGGTTTAGACAGCAAACCGCGCTGGTAACATGCCTTGACATACTGCTGCTGACTCACGTTACTCTCTCACTGTTCCCACAAAGGGGTGTGTGGTGTGTGTGTGTGTGTGTGTGTGTGTGTGTGTGTGTGTGTGTGTGTGTGTGTGTGTGTGTGTGTGTGTGTGTGTGTGTGTGTGTGTGTGTGTGTGTGTGTGTGCGCGTGTGTGTGGGTGTGTGTGTGTGGGTGTGGGTGTGGGTGTGTGGGTGTGGGTGTGTGTGGTTGTGGGTGTGTGTGTGTGTGTATTTTCCACAAGGCCATATAACAGTTATTCTCAATGCGATGAGCCCGAGAGCAAAGCCGTTCTTTACATGATTATGATAATATTCATATTGTAAAGTACATGTTCATTCTCTGTGTTGGGAAATTGGCGGCATGTGTTTTAAATTTGCTCTAATTTGCAGATGACAGGATAGTAGACAGAGAACAATCAGATTTTCTATGACAATAGAATGTTCCAAGCAAGTTACACCGAACAGCGTAAACTAGATGGTATACTATAAATGAAGAAATAAATGAATGGGGGAATTAATGGTGAAACCTGTCTCCGATTGCCAGTAGACTTGATGTTAATGTGCTGAAATGAATCAACCGATGTGAAATTTGTTTGCAAACTGGTGACTCGCTGTGGGGGTTTGCTGTTTGCTTATGTCTGTGCTCCTTGTTTTTTCTCTCCGCTAGGATGGCTACCATTCTCACCGGCCCAAAGAGAAGGTTCGTCTGGACAGCAACAACAATGAGAACTCTGTCCCCAAGGACTTCGACACCATCGACAGCAACAGCAACCTCGGCGCACGGTCTCAGCACCAACGCCCAGCGCTGGCCGTTGCCGCCGCCACCGCCAACGCCAAGCGCAAGCTCGAAAAGGCCCAGGTGCCGAGCATGCTGGGAAAATCAGCCAATGAGGTCCTCAAGCACCCGCCCCCGCCCGTCCCCCACAGGGCGGGCGGACGCGGGCAGAACCACACCGGCTCTCGCGGACGCAAACCCCACCCTCAGGCCCCGACCGAGGCAGGAACGGCCGGAGATCCCGCTGTCCTGCGGGATCGCCCGCCGCTGCCCGGTTCAGAGCAGAGGAAGAAGAAGGAGCAGCCGCAGTGCGAGATCAGCGGGAAGGAGGCCATTTCTGCCCTGTCCAGGGCCAAGAGCCGGGAGTGTCGGCAGCAGATAGTCGAGGTGTACTGCAAGCACAAGGAGGGGACTCTCATGCCCGAGAAAGTGCCTCGCTTCTGCCCCATTGAGGGTGAGTCCGACCCGGTTGCCCTGACCTCCTGTGATAGCATGGTTGTTCAAATTGGTTTGAGTTTGGATAAGAAGCGTTTGCCATGTCATCCTTACCCGCTCCGCCCTTGTTCATTGAGAAGCATGAAGGTAAGTTCGTCTGTTACGGCCGACAGCTTTACCCAGCCCGGCTCAGAATGTTTCCTGAGCTCATCGGTTGGGGTGGCCGTGCTGGCATGACTCTCAACTCGCCATGAAGAGTGACGAGATAATGAGAGGGCCAGTTGAAGAAGGGATGGCAAGAAAGAGAGAGAGAGAGAGAGAGAGAGGTGGAGAAAGAGAACAGAAATGGGAGGCAAAGTGAGAGGCGGTGGAACACAGTTGCCGTAAAGACAGCGGTTTTCTGCGTCCTAAATTTACCCCTGTGGAGCATGCTTTTTTTGTTACCCGAGCATGCGCCAAGGCGGAATGGAGCCATTGGGTGATCGGAGAGGCTTCCCTGTCGGTTCCCAATTATTTTAATTTTTTGGTGGGGGGGGGACATTTACAAGATGCCAGGCATACAACAACGGAGTTCCTTGCCAGAGAAGATTTTACTCACATGTTGTAATTTCACTCTAATTAGATAGGCAATTGGCTTATATTTGGAAGGGCTGACTAATGATTTAGTTGTAGTTTAGCTCAGTCGACCGCCCTGCGCTATTTGAAGTTTAATTTATGTGATTACAGGTTGCTTTGATGATGCACTATTCAGTATATTTTTAGACTGTAGCGGATTTAGAGAAGTGATTGCGGCCACATTCGGTAGAAGGTTTGAGGTGATGTCCGAGCCGGACCAAGGAGGACTCTGTAGGACTCTACAAGGCAGAAACATCAGTGTGTGTGTGTGTGTGTGTGTGTGTGTGTGTGTGTGTGTGTGTGTGTGTCTGTGGCTGTGCACACATGTGGCCATCTGCCCGTGCCCGTTGATCCCATGCCAACCCCTCCCCCAAACCTCCTTCCGTCAGAGGGACAGCGCTCCTCTCAGTTGACTGATTACAGTCATTTCTCCGCTCCGGCTCCAATCCCAGCATGCCCCACAGCCAGGGACGCTCACTAATTAGTCCCTGCCCGCCCACGGCTCCTCCCCCTTTCCCAGAAGGCCTCACCCTGCACCGCCTTTGGAGCGGGACGGGGAAGCGCCTTTCGCTATGAGATTGGGTTTAAATATAGAGCAGGAGGAGGACGGCTTTAGCCTTAGCTGGCCACAAGCAGGAGATGACAAGGTAGTCTGCGGTCACGGAATGCCTCTAGGAAAAGGTTTCTAGCAATATGTCGGGAGGAAAGGGAATAGGAAGGGAAGGACGGAATGGGGAGAACAGGGTCGACGAGTTAATATGCCCTCCAATTATTCTCCTCGGGAGAGGATTTGTGAAAGAGTTGCCATTAACATGTGCTCTTAAGAGGGGAAAACAGAGTCAGTCAATATCAAGGTAGGCTGGCAAGGCAGTGTATATTCAAATGTGTATATCCAATTTGATAGACCTCCTCAATTTTATAAGGAGGACTATCAAATTGATGTACTACAGTTGGAACGGTACTACAGACATGGAACGGCATTGAATGCTGGGTAACGCATTTTAATTTTGCCAAAGTGGCAAAATATGGTCAGATTGGCTCATTAAAACTGCAATAATGAATATTTCTGTTAATGAAATTGATTCAGAAGACTCAGAAGTGAAGGAGTGCTTATAGTTTTTCTCAATTGTTTACACACGCTGGTACGTTAGACGCAGTGACCACAACCTGTAACTCCTGTACCAATCCGCTGAACTAATTCTCCCAAAATGCAATCACATTTCCTGCTTTACACTCAGATTGCCGTTCTAAACAACACTTTTTTCAAAACCCTACACACAATTGTGTTCACATGGTGAACTTAAATTTCCTACTATCCTACTGTGTGTGTGTGTGTGTGTGTGTGTGTGTGTGTGTGTGTGTGTGTGTGTGTGTGTGTGTGTGTGTGTGTGTGTGTGTGTGTGTGTGTGTGTGTGTGATTTCAACACAAAATACCATTTTGAGAAGACATAACATTGTTTTAAATGCTTCTTCATTTTGCAGGACATTTGTGGAGTTTTGCCTTTTGTGTGTGTGAGTGGGGGGGGGTGGATTTGTGTGTAGAGTTCTGATAATATGAAAAAAATAATGTTTTCAGACAATGTGTGTAAACAATTGAGGACAAACTGTAACACCGCCCATCCCCCAGAGAATCGTCGCCCAAATATACCGCTACATATGCTTTTCGGCGAACTGTTTTCTTTTTGACCGTCCCTCAAAGCAGAACTGGCTATTCTCCCCTGCAATAAAGCTGCAAAGCGGACCTCAGAACTCAATGATACAAAAGAGTCCATGAGTCGCTGGTGAAGAGAGACCAGCGTCTAATATGAATCCAAGGAAAGATTTGTAGTGTTAACAAGGCCAACGCAGTCAAGACAGCAGTCGTTTTTTAAACAGTTTTGTGTGGGAACGTGCCTCCTCGGTAGACACGGCCGGTTGTTACACCCGCTTGTGCTTGCCAAGTGTTCCCCAATTCATTCATTCTCAGCGACCCTGCACTTTTTTCAACTTCTCAGTTACCTCTGTAGACAGACGTAAAATCGTTTTTGGGAGCGAGCGCGAGGCAAAGGTCAGAGTTTACTCACGCCAAATCGCCATTTCCCTGAATCCCACTGAATGCTAATTTAGACAAACGTTGCAAGGTTTCCATCTGACACAGCCTCCCTTTGTCGTCTCCGTCAAGGTAAACCCAACGTCAACATCCAGTGGGAAGAGGACACGGCGGAGGCGGCCCCAGCGGTGCGGATCGCCTTTGTGCTGGTGGTCCACGGGCGCGCCTCGCGTCAGTTCCAGCGGCTCTTCAAGGCCATCTACCACACCTCCCACTACTACTACATACACGTTGATCAGGTGAGGCGCCATCTTCATGATCAATGCTGGAAGAAGTACTGTACATATCATTCTCCCCCAGGAGCGTTGCCATAGCTTATGGGCGGGAGCGTGTTTTTTTACCTGCTACACCGGCCACATGGTGAAGTGTTCTACACGCGTCATAGAGAGGAATATTGAAAACGACAGCGATTTAAATTTTTTTTTAACACAAAGTTTGATAATATGTTTTATGTGTGAAATACCACCGATGGGTTAGTTAGTTAGTTAGTTAGTGTTAAAAATCGAAATAAATCTCTGGGGTTTCTGCTTATTTACTTGCTTGACATTACAACATGTTGATCTCGTTTCGACTGTCTCACAAAATGTCCTATGATCTCTGCAGACACTTAAAGTTGAACAAGGTCTTGCAGTTATCCAGTTAAAAGGTATAAAAAAAGTTTTTATAGTCGTCTAGCTTAAATAACTTTTTATATAATTGAAATATGAGCTACAACTGTAATTGTTGAAATTGGTCAGTGGGACATTTGTATTGCATTACCTTTACGTATTACATGTGTTTGTTCTTTGTATTTAAGCTCTGGATCAATAAGCAAAACCGACAGCAGCTCTAGGTCTCTGGTACAATGTAGACTTATATAATCACATTTAAATTGATTGCACTCTTTAAAAAAACATTTTGATGTAGTTTTGTCTCGTGTTTCTATGGAAATGGCTCATATAGCGCAGCTGAAAAAAATAATAGACCTCTTGCCCAAAAATAGAGACTGACATGGCTCCAACAGTGGATTGACATGGATTTATTAGGAAAACGTGCACTTACAGCGCTCTGCGCCGCACCCGTACACTGCGCCGATGCGCCTGGTTTATTTCTGGAGAGCTATTGAACATACAGTGGGAGGCCATTCCATGCAACATTTCATGTAAAGGTCAGCAAATACCACCAGATTGTTACCTGTTATTTCTATGCAACCTTGATTGCAATCTCTTCAGCGAATTCAGCTGTGGTTACTACAGGAACCTGCTTGAAATGTTGAATTGTTGATGAAGCACAGGAAACGTCGTGCAGGTATTGCGGATGGGGTTTTTTTTCGAGTTGGTTGAGGAGTGAAGTAAATTAGTGTATTTGTGTATTTGCAAACATTGTGTTTCATCAATCAAAATTGTGAAAAATCAAGGACAAGCAATTCTGTTATACCGACTATAAAGAAAAAAGTCTGGAATTGAGAAGGGAATATTCTGTGGAATCGACCACAGAGCCGTGTAATCATTAAAATTATAATGCATTATCATGGTTTTACAGTTTATTATGAGCAGGAGTTTTTCGCCCGTATTTCACATGCGTCGTTAAAAGCTTTTCCTTTTTTGCGTTTGCTGACAGCGCTCCAACTACCTTCATAGAGAGGTGGAAGTGCTCGCCAACCGGTACCCCAACGTGCGTGTGACTCCCTGGCGCATGTCGACCATCTGGGGCGGAGCCAGCCTGCTGACCATGTACCTGCGCAGCATGCACGATCTTCTCAAGATGGCCGACTGGTCCTGGGACTTCTTCATCAACCTCAGCGCCGCCGATTACCCAATCAGGTGAGTGGGACTATTTTCTTGTAAATCCTCTCATTGGCGTTTCTTTCGGTCCAATCCCTGCCCGGACAGCCAATAACGTGAAGGTGCTGCCAAACAAACGAAACAGCGTATTGATCGCTCAAACCGAGTTGTTGGGTAATAGCCACCTAACCGATAGCTGTCCTGACCTTGGGGGCCTTGTTGCGTTTGTTTAGGCTCTCATGGATCAGGTTTTGTGCTCGATTGACCACAGCCATTTGCATCCTAATGGGCGGGGGGACTCTATACATTTACATTTTCAGCCATTTGGTGGATTTGACGGGTGCTTTTTGCAGCCAAATGAAGCCTTTCTGTTCCACCCTACCATTGAAATTGACCATCAGAACAGCCTCCCAGCTAAAATCCATAGCACAGCCCATGTATCGGCAGCGGAGATGACGTCGGATCGCGAGACATTTCAGGTCAATCGGTGCATGTGTCAGAGCACGTGTGCATGGGCGTGTGTGCGTGTGTGTGTCATAGTCCCCAAAAATAGAGGCAGAAGCAGGTCAGTCTCACACGGGGTGTTTTAACGGTGCGTTCTCCGCCGACCTGCCCGCCCGGCAGCGTGGTCCGTCTGAACGGCGGTTAAAGAGGGAGAGGTATAATCAAAGAGATGCCTGTCTCTCTTCTCCTCCCTCTGCTTGTCTATTCATTAGTCTCACTGTACAGCGGGGCCTCCAGTCCGTCCCGCGGCGAAAGCGGAGCGAAGTCCCCGCTTTCGCCGCCGACAGATCGAGCCTCTCTCCTGCTGTTCCGTTCCTTGAGAGAGGAAGCCTAAAGGAATAACCGGCTGCCACAATGGAAACACTATGATGGCCCTAAAAACAGAGACTCCTTCACAATACAGCTGTTAAACGGCTTCCTGCAGACAAGGGAATTTACTTCGGTTTGTTTTCGGTAGTTTTCTATCTATTTAGACACCAGGATACACACACACACACACACACACACACACACACACACACACTCACACACACACACACACACACACACACACACACACACACACACACACACACACACACACATACACACACACACACAAAAACACACTTGTTTATATCAGATAAGTAGATGGAGTCTTAGCACGCCGCTAGACCGCCAAGCATGCGAGCTAGTGCCGGCGATGCGTTGAGCTAATGTGACCGAAAGCACTAATGCTCAAGGAAATGAAAGACGTGTTAGGCGAGTGTAATTACTTTGAGGGCCGGGGGACTTCAGCAACCTCCCAAGAAGCGTCGGTACAGTTCTGAGAAAATCCAGATTAGAGTGTGTGTTTATGAATGAAATACAAGCAGCGGCTTTCCAACGGGAATCTCCGTTGTCCCCGACTTGGTGTTTCTGAAGCGAGTAGCAAGAGGTCGCCCCCTTTTTGCGACCTCGATCTCCGAGGGAAAGTCACGATTCATCGGTCGTATGGATTTTTTGTGTCGCTCACCGCAGGGCCCGGTTGATTTTACGCTCCTTCGCCTCTTTTGTTTTTCTCCTCAGGACGAACGAACAGCTTGTGGCGTTTCTGTCCAAGCACCGCAGCATGAACTTCATCAAGTCTCACGGCCGGGACAACGCGCGGTAAGAGGCTTACTATGAGTTTTTCCCCCCGGTGTTGTCGACGGTGAGTCGGCGGCCATCTTGTTGAATGTGCATCCTCTCTTCAGCTTCATCCGGAAGCAGGGTCTGGACCGCCTCTTCTACGAGTGCGACACCCACATGTGGCGTCTGGGCGATCGCAAGATCCCAGAGGGCATCGCGGTGGACGGCGGCTCCGACTGGTTCCTGCTCAACCGGGGCTTCGTGGACTACGTGGTCAACAGCCAGGACGAGCTGGTCGTCCGGATGAAGCGCTTCTACGGCCACACGCTGCTGCCCGCCGAGTCCTTCTTCCACACGGTGCTGGAGAACAGCGCCCACTGCGAGAGCATGGTGGACAACAACCTGCGCCTCACCAACTGGAACCGCAAGCTGGGCTGCAAGTGCCAGTACAAGCACATCGTGGACTGGTGCGGCTGCTCGCCCAACGACTTCAAGCCCTCCGACCTCCCCCGCTTCCAGGTAACAGCGCCCATTTTTTACAGAGGTGTAAACCCAGGCCGGCGTCCCAAAAAATATAGATTTCCTTTACTTTTCCATTGGCCATATTAATTAAACATACCACATGTCACAATTATTAGGGATGATAATTTTGGATTTTTTTTATATGACCGATAGCCGACCCTCGTTAACCAATCATTAACCGTTAACCGACAATATTAAAATATTAGGGCACTGTCATAAAATGAATTACGGTGGGGTTTTTTGGACCTCATGTGTTGATTTCAACCCTACTTATTTTATTGTATTTAATCCAAAAGTGATTCAAGCTGGCCTCTGAACCTAATGCTAAGCTTTCGTGCTTCTCGTAATACACTCACCCGCAGTAATAATAATAATTGAATACGACAGAGTTGATTTATCCAAAAATCACTGGGAAACTTTGTTAAAATATGTATTTTAAAAGGATTAAAAGGGTCAGCTCTGTTATTAACGTGAATATAGAACATGAGTTCATACATGAGGTTAGATGTAAGTTACCTCGAGAGGAATCCGCCGCGTTCCTTCATGGCGGGGAGCGTCCGACAAGGACTTTCCAGCCCTGATCCTTTTCACTGACCCAGCCCTGGCCCCGACATAGACTTTCCATTCCGATTGCGTGGCCAAAAATAAGCGAGGCCGCCAACGATATTGACCCGACGCAGGGGCGGCTAGCGTGCTGCGGACCTGGCGTGTAGGCTCCGCAGTTTAACAACAGTTAATTCCGACAGGGTTTTTTTCTTTTTCTTAAGTGTTAGCTTGTTGAACCGGATCCCCCTTCTTTGTGTGACGGTGGCCCGCTACCAGAATAGCTTAGCGCTCGCAAATTAGCGCCGTTGCTTTAACTTGCTCCGCGTACAAAAGGCGGTTTCTCGGCTCCCTGTAACTACAGACCCGAGGGCAGCGCTCGCGGTCAGGGGGGTGGGGGGCTACCGACGGCTTCTGAAGGAAGTGCGGCCGAATGAAACTGATCCTGGAAACAGCTGTTAAGAGGGAGCCAGCTCTTATTTTTGGAGTTTTGTAGCTGCTAGCTAGTGAGGTTTGGAGAAGGTTGTCATTAGTGTAATGCCTGGTTTGGCAGTTAGCAAGGTCCACTTGTAGCCCTGAATGGGACGGAGGACAGACTGTACTTATGAGTGTGTGTGTGTGTGTGTGTGTGTGTGTGTGTGTGTGTGTGTGTGTGTGTGTGTGTGTGTGTGTGTGTGTGTGTGTGTGTGCGCGCAAGGCATACCGTGTGCTGAAACCTACAGACGTGCGCGGCTCGTTCTATCTTCCAGCCAGTCATTATGTCAGGGTTGACCAGACATTTGTCCAGGACTGTCCCGGTTTCAAGCCGTGTCCCGAGTCCTGACAGATATCTGTAAAATACTAAATTGTCCCGGTTTTCAGCACAATTGAAGTTATAATAATAATATTATACATGTTTGCATATATTATACACTGTATACAGGCAAGCAGAAAGAGCGTGCACGAAGATCACACCGGAGAAGTGGGCATTGTCAGCGACATGTCAACATGCCCACTCGCTCACTGTGAATTGTGTGCTTTCAGGGGTGTGTGGGGAAACATGATACAAATGTGTGTGTGTGTGTACACCGCGTTCCAAATTATTATGCAAATTGGATTAAAGTGTCCTAAAGATTAAATGTTTTGTTTTTCAATTCAACTCATGGATGGTTTTGTGTCTCAGGGCTCTTTGGATCACTGAAATCAATCTCAGACACCTGTGATAATTTGTTTGCCAGTTGAGCCCAATTAAAGGAAAACTACTTAAGAAGGACGTTCCACATTATTAAGCAGGCCACAGGGTTCAAGCAATATGGGAAAGATAAAGGATCTCTCTGCTGCCGAAAAGCGTCAAATAGTGCAATGCCTTGGACAAGGTATGAAAACATTAGATATTTCATGAAAACTGAAGCGTGATCATCGTACTGTGAAGAGATTTGTGGCTGATTTCGAGCACAGACGGGTTCGTGCAGATAAAAGCATATTGAGGAAGGTTTCTGCCAGACAAATTCATGGGATTAAGAGAGCAGCTGCTAAAATGCCATTACAAAGCAGCAAACAGGTATTTGAAGCTGCTGGTGCCTCTGGAGTCCCGCGAACCTCAAGGTGTAGGATCCTCCAGAGGCTTTCAGTTGTTCATAAACCTACTATTGGGCCACCCCTAACCAATGCTCACAAGCAGAAACGGTTGCAGTGGGCCCAGAAATACATGAATTAATTAACCACTAATAAACAAATTTTGAAACGGTCTTGTTTACTGATGAGTGCAGTGCAACCCTGGATGGTGCAGATGGATGGAGTAGTGGATGGTTGGTGGATGGCCACCATGTCCCAACAAGGCTGCGACGTCAGCAAGGAGGTGGCGGAGTCAGGTTTTGGGCCGGAATCATAGGGAGAGAGCTGGTAGGCCCCTTTAGAGTCCCTGAAGGTGTGAAAATGACCTCGGCCAAAAAATAGAGTTTCTGACTGACCACTTTCTTCCATGGTACAAAAAGAAGAATCGTGCCTTCCATAGCAAAATCATCTTCATGCCTGACAATGCACCAACTCATGCTGCAAAGAATACCTCTGTGTCATTGGCTGCTATGGGCATAAAAGGAGAGAAACTTATGGTGTGGCCCCCATCCTGCCCTGACCTCAACCCTATTGAGAACCTTTGGAGCATCCTCAAGCAAAATCTATCAAAAAGATCTATGAGGGTGGGAGGCAGTTGGCATCACAACAGCAGCTCTGGAAGGCTTTTCTGACATCCTGCAAAGAAATTCAAGCAGAAACTCTCAAAACTCACAAGTTCAATGGATGCAAGAATTGTGAAGGTGATATCAAAGAAGGGTCCTATCTTAACATGTAACTTGGCCTGTTAAGATGTTTTTGATTGAAATAGCTTTTGATTTCAGTAAATATGACCTCCTACTGCTGCAAATTCAACAAATCACCATTTTTAGTTCTTTACAACCTATAAAATGTTTTGAAACTCTGTTGTGCATAATAATTTGGAACAGTGCATTTTGTGTTTTTTATTTTAGAAAAAAATACTGTTATCATTGGGAGGTTTGTTCAATAACATTCAAATTATACCCTAACGGTTGATGACTGGAAAATTATACTGACTGTCATTTGCATCGACTATTTAGGAAAATCAGAAAAATATCATTTGCATAATAATTTGGAACGCAGTGTATGGCCGATGCTTCCTATAGGCGACTCCACTGCGCGTCCCCGAGCCTCTCCATGACCTTATTGAATGAAACAAATAAAGCACCGTGCGTAACAGGGACGCCCCCCTGAACTGCCAAACGTGCAGTTCTCAAGGGTCCCGGTTTGTTTTTGTTTTTTTTTATGTGGTCACCCTAAGTTTGAGCCCACAGACATCTTGGAATGGTGGGGGGGCGGCCACGCCCTCTTAGTGACACAATCAATAAATAATTGTCAAATGTTTTCACTCCTGCTTGCCGGCATGAATCATTTTTCCTCTCTGCTATCTGTCTTTGTCCCTCTCTCTCTCTCTCTCTCTCTCTCTCTCTCTCTCTCTCTCATCTCAACCACAATTTTGGCAGCAATAGAGACAAAAGGACAAAAAGTGACGACATAATTTGACCTTTTTTTTATACACGACGGCAATGCCAAGTAGCGCCTGTTGCTCCTTACTTGTCTCTGTCTCTGTCTCTCTCTCATCCCTCCCTCCATCCTCCGCACGGTTGGGAGTCCCGTGCCGGTAAGCCTCCCTGGCTCTCAAGACAGTTTCCATCAGACGCGTGGAGACACATCTGGAGCATCTATTCTCATCTATTCTCTGTGATTGGGGAGGTGCAGGGGTGTTCCCCTGTTTTAGAAAGACAGGGACTGCCACATCTTCTCTCCCTTTTTTGATATCCCGGTATTTAGATACAGATAAGTAACCGGGCGGGAACCATTTACGCGGTTTTCCGCTTTCGATGAAGATCTGATTTGGATATTTTGTCTCAATGTTTTTTTTGCATTTGCGCAGACCAGGCGTACGCGCAAAAGGCGACACTTTTATCTGCCTCCGCAAGCACCTGTATCGCAGAACCCTTTCTGGTCGGAGATGCCTCCAGGCGCCCGGAACCAGCTGTTCAACGGGATAGTAGCTTGGAGTGTGACGGCGAACACGCTTCGATACACCCTTTTTGCTTTGTGGTCAGGGGGTGGGGGGTCGCTAAGTCTTGCGGTCTGCGTTGAGGGAGAAATGCGTTTGAGTTCTGCGAGTGCGGTTTCAAACGGCGTTCCCAGCCATTTTCTATTTATGCTTTCTTCTGATCTTGTCTCTTGGTTTGCGCTCACCATACTAATAGGACGAAAACCACTCCGGGTGGAACTCTCAGCTCATAGGAAATTCTCAAAAGCTGTTTTTTGAGTGTATCAATCTGTCCTGTCCATCTAATAGTAGCTATAGTTACTGCTGTACAAACAACCCTCCCCCTTATCTATTCAGGGTTAAAGAAACTGCGAAATAACCTTCCATTGTCTCTTCTTGACCCTTCCCCAAACGCAGCAGGTGTCCAGGCCCACATTCTTCGCCAGGAAGTTTGAGGCCAGCGTTAGCCAGGAGGTGGTGGCGCAGCTGGACTCCTTCCTGTTCGGGCCGTACCCGGCGGGCACCCCGGGCCTCCACGCCTACTGGGAGAACGTGTACGAGCAGGCCACGGACGGTGGCTCGGGCCTGTCTGACGCCCTGCTCAGCCACTACAACGCCTTTGGCCGCATGGGCCTGGTTCGCGCCGCCGGCTCGCTGCAGGGCCACCCCAGCGATAAGAGCTGCAGGTAGGAGGTCTAAATGTGGGTTCTTAGGGCGGGAAACCCTTTTGTGGTCAAGAGGGGGCTGGATTTACAGAGCCAGTATCCAGGATTTGAACTGCGTAGCCTTAATCAGAGGAATTGGAACCAGCCACTCCAGTTTCCAAAAATGTAATCTGATTCAAGTTGAGGTCTTACGGTCTGGTTACTACGGCGGCAAAATCTGTCCAATTTGCCGGGAAGAATTAAAAAATCATCCCACACACTGAAGCATTATGGGAATTAGTTTGGGCCTTTGAGGTTTGCGCCTTAATCCTACTTGTGTTTGGAAAGGTATCATTTAGTAAGTTGTTGACCCTAACCCTTAAAGCCCTTCTGTACCTGCTCCGGGCCAAACAAGAAGGCCTTCAAAAGGTCATCCAAGCAGCTGGTCCTACAATCAAAATTAATGCATTCGGGCGGTTATTGGGTTTTTCTCTGGCTCAGTTCCTCAGAAAGACTTGGCCTGCGGGCTGGGAAGGTGTGGCGCAAAGCAGGGAAATGGAATGCGTAGGCTTCTTTTCCACTTCAGTCACCAGCACCCGGTGCCTTCGCCGGCCCAAATGAAATGCTAAGATAACGTTAGCTTGTCCTAAAGTACAATCCTGCCTCAGTGGTGCGGGACAGGCTGGATTTTTTCCAGCCATGCATGTGTGTGTGCGTGTTTGTGTGTATGTGGGTGTGTGGGTGTGTGTGTCTGGGTGTCTGCGTGTCTGTATGTGGTGATGTAGGCTACCACTGGGGTGGAGACCCACAAGTACAAGGAGCTGCTTGTCGTGGGTGGGTGGGTTGGTGGGTGGAGTGCACGTGGGCGGCTGAGTGGGGCAATCCAGTGTGTGTGTGTGTGTGTGTGTGTGTGTGTGTGTGTGTGTGTGTGTGTGTGTGTGTGTGGTGGTGGGGTGGGGGGTGCGACAAAATTTTGCAAGTCAAGTTTTTGTTTTTATTGCACCTTTTGAAAATATAGTAAGAGATCCAGTCGTTAATTAAACGTTTGCAGTTGTGAGATTTTAATGTGTGTGTGTGTGTGTGTGTGTGTGTGTGTGTGTGTGTGTGTGTGTGTGTGTGTGTGTGTGTGTGTGTGTGTGTGTGTGTGTGTGTGTGTGTGTGTGTGTGTGTGTGTGTGTGTGTGTGTGTGTGTGTGTGTGTGACAGGTACATGGCCATGGGTCAGCCGGTGTCGGTGCACCTCTACTTCCTGTCGGACCAGTTCCAGGGCTACCTGGTGCGTCACCAGGCCACGAACCTCGCCACCACCCAGCTGGAGACCCTGGAGACCTGGGTGACGCCTAAAGACCACTTCACCCTGGCCACGCCCCCCACCCCCACCAGCAGGCTGCAGGACATACAGGTCAGTCGCACTCTCACACACACGCACACACACACACACACTCACACACACACACACACACACACACACACACACACACACACACACAAGTATCTGTACACTGTACAAAGGAATTTCTCTTTGTAGGCGACTAGTTGACGGGGGCTCTGAAGGATAATTGAACCAGTCAGTGACAACTTAAATGGGCATAAAGTCCATGGGTTTTAATTTAAAAGATAATGTAGACAAAAAAATAGACAACGTCAATACAGAAGCAAACAAAATATCCATTATGTCCAAATTCTAGACATGAGAACAAATTAGGACAAAATGCCTTTTATGCAAATACGGCACTAAGTATATATTAATATAATGATATATATAACAGTTTGTAGTACAGCTAATGTAATTGAGTGTGCAGTGATAATTCACACCTTTTGGAAATTACACATAACGTGCTCTGAGCAGGAAGTAGTAGTAGGGCAGTCACGCTTACCCCCCCGCGCCCCCTGCAGGTGGGCACAGACTGGGACCCTAAGGAGCGCCTCTTCCGCAACTGGGGCGGGCTGCTTGGCCCAGAGGACGAGCTGGTAGCCGTCCAGCGCTGGGCGCGCGGCCAGAGCAACTTGACGGCCACCGTGGTGTGGGTGGACCCCACCAATGTCATCGCCGCCACCTACGACATCCTAGTGGACGCAGGCGCCGAGTTCACCCACTACCGGCCGCCGCTGAGCTCCCCGCTGCGACCCGGCGTCTGGATGTTGCGGGTGCTGCACCACTGGAGCCCCATGGGCCAGACCAGCTTCGTGGTGGCCCCGCTGGAGTTCCACAGCCAGCGGCCCATTCGCCAAGGTGGGCAGCCTGGAATGGGGATATGGTAGTAGATACGTATGGCCACCATTTTTCAACGCCACCCAGGTTCCCATCATCATTTAGCACTTTACTGTTGAGAAATGCACTGCTCTGCTGCAGCTTCTTCTGGGCTTGGCCTGGGTTGAAAAATCTGTCATGGAGTTTAGCCATCGTCATATTGCTATAAGGATTGGGCCATTATGGAAACAATTTTTTGCCACAATAATTATACGGAACTTCACTCCCAAAATAAAACCCATTTAAATGACTGGAGTTTTTTTAGACTGAGGTCTGATGTCATCGTTTCAAAAACATAGATAAGCAGATTATGTCATAGAGTGATATCAAATTCCTTATTGAGACTTGAGACTACGCAGGGGAGAAGTGTGTGTGTGTGTGTGTGTGTGTGTGTGTGTGTGTGTGTGTGTGTGTGTGTGTGTGTGTGTGTGTGTGTGTGTGTGTGTGTGTGTGTGTGTGTGTCTGCTGAAATGATATACAAGCAGCTTTTGGGGGTTACTGCCCGCGCTGACCTCATGGGCGACGCTTAGGTTTCTCTGTTACAAACGCATGCGTGCACACACTATCTTAAGGCGATTGCCGCGGATACGCGCACACGGGCGCAGCAGGGACTAGAGAACTTCCTGTCACAGCTGTCAACGCCGTGGATATATTTAGTTGTGTTCAGTCACTCACACACACACATACACAGACACACAACCACATGGACAGTCATAAGTATATAGATACACACGCACACACTGGGTCACCTCTATCTAAATTAGCCTTCCCTGAGTGAATGTTTGACATGTTAGACCTCCCACAGCTGGTTACCAAGATGCGTGCGTGTGTGTGTGTGTGTGCGTGCGTGCGTGCGTACAAGCTTTTAGAGGAAACAGAGGGTTCGAAACTTGAAGCTAGTAAAGTGAATAGACTGAGGTCACACACTTAAGTTTTATATCTTTGCGAAGGTGTGTTATACTGCCCCCTAGATGAATGGACACACACACACATACACACACCGATCCATTTGAAAACACTGGCTACGGCGGGATTCCAAACACGACCATCGTGTTTGCATTGCCACATCTATTTTGGGTTTTCTCCGTTCAAAGGCGGGGACCTGGCCCAGTGTTTGTTTTTAATATGTTTGTTGTTACCTGTGCTCGCTTGCCCTCAGCCCTCAGAGAGGGAGAGAGAGACCGAGTGTGGCCGTGCTTACTTTCCCCGAGCTCAACTTATACCCGTCGCTCTCTTTCCTTCCAGAGGAGGCGCGTCGGCTCCACGCCGGCCCCGCCCACAACTCCTACATGGAGCAGAGCTTCCACGGCCTCAACCCCGTGCTGCGGCTGCCCGTCAGCCTGGGCGCCGTGGAGGAGGCCGAGGCCAACGCCGGCTTGACGGGGGCACCGCTGCGCCGCTGGCTGGACCTCCTGTTGGCCGGCCGCTGGGCCGCTGCCGACGTATGCTCGGCGGGCCCCAGCGCCTGCCCCGTCATGCAGCGCTGCCACCTGGCGCCGTGGAGCGCCATGTCCCCGGACCCCAAGGCCGAGCTGCGGCCGCCCGCTGCTGACGGGCGGATTAGGTAGCGGACAGACGTGAATGGAAAGGAAGGGAGGGGACGAAGGACGCCATTGGAGGTCCCTCCCCACCAACCCCACCTCCCATATGTGATGGCTTTTATTTATTTATTTAAAGGTTGCGTGAAGTGAAGGACTTTGGGAGGGTGGGTGTGGGAGCCCAGCAGCAGTCATGGTGGGGGGAGAAATCAACTCCAAGACTCCTCGGGGTCCTCTGGACATGTGTGTGTGCGTGTGTGTGTGTGTGTGAGTGTGTGTGTGTGTGTGTGTTTGTGTGTGTCCGGTGTGTGATGAAGGAGTGTTAACAGATTCCATCCCTCTTGTGTTTGTGTGTATGCGTTTCCCTTCAGAAAAAATTATATTTGTGTGTGCGTGTGTGTGTGTGTCTTCTTTTTTCTGTGCCATGTCATCAGTCGTTCAGACGGACTGAGACTTGAAGTGTGCCTGTGCGTGTGCGTGTGTGTGTGTGTGTGTGTGTGTGTGTGTGTGTGTGTGGCTTATTTTTCTACCTTTCCTCTCTCGCACTTCACCACAGCGCTATGTCAGCTATTTATTCAGAGGTTTTATTAAAAATAAAAAATAAAAATGGAAGCGAGATAGGTTGTGATTTACTTCCATTTAGTCAGTGACTATTTTGTCTGTTTTTTTAGTCAAGTCGTCTTGGCCTCCTCTCCCTCAAGCAAAATAAACCATTACAACTGTACTGAGGACTGAGATCGCTTTCTAAGTGGATGATTTTACTGATATTCAGGTTTTCTTTTATGACAATTTACGTAATGTGAGACATTTTGGTTCTTTTAAATGTAAAAAGCACAAACGTTCTGTGGGTTTTTAGTATTTTGATGTAAAGAAAATGTGATCCTCACTGTAATTTGGCTTAAAACATTTTTTTATTTGTTACATTTTATATATATGTATATATATATATATATATATATATATATTTCGTTGTTAAAAAAAACAGGGGAAATCTTATAAATTGCACTATTTTTCTTTCATCCCAGTTTTCTTCTCATTTGAAACCATTTGTGTATTTCCAGTTTGCCATTTGAAATCTCACTCCATCTGGAGTATAAACTTTGACCGTACACGCGGACAGGAAATGAGGGGAGGAGGCCACAAAAAAATCATTTAGTTAGTTAAAAAAAACCCATAAAGGCTTATTTGTACAAATACTACAGAAATTGCAGATGTTTGTCCAGTCCACTGCTATATTCTGTTGTAAACGGGACCAAACCCAACGCCAAGCACATTTCCTGTTCAGTCATTTCAGGTAAATATTAGAAAAGTGGGACCCCTTTTGGAAAACCTTGTTCTCTCCTCTTAATGTCATACAAATAAGAAAAGGATAAGTTCCTAAACATGTCCCATTAAACCAATATCCATGAGTACTTATGAGACATAGACATGCAGTATAAAGCCTGCTTCACAACAAATCCGACAAATGGCAAAATCGAACCGGAACTCCATTGATTCCTATGAAGAGTCAGATACCACACGCGAAAAGCTGTGACTTGTGAGTTTTTTTTAACTATGCACCAGTTTCAGTCCGACACTGCGATAAACGTCCAGCCGAGAAAACTATTCGCTGTCGCACTGGAAAAGGGAAAACAAGCTCTACCATTTTCCCCAACATATTTTATCGTGCGAAACTCAGAACAGTTCATCCGACCGTCCGATGCGTTTTCGGATTGGGTGTGACGCGGGCTTAAGTCTACGGACTATAAATCAATGTGATTTTGAGCTGTTTTTTTTGACTTGACAAACCCTTTTTCTAAATATAATTTATTGTTCGTCTGGGGGGCAAATGTCAAATGTCTACGATGAAAATGTGTCTGACCAGCCTGCTTTTTGTTGTTAGTTTATTTTTTTAATATTTTTCATGACGACTGGAACGATGCACGTTTTGCTCACCCAACGGTGAAGAAACACCAACTGCACAACCGTCTCCGTCCGTCAAACCCAAGCTCAACATTCTAAATTCTCTACATTTTTTTTTTTTTCCTTTTCTTCTCTTTCTTTTACCCATTCGGAAAGACACGGCCATTGAGTGGTTTTAGTATTACAAAATGAATCTATGTAAATAAGTATTTATAGGTGATGTACAGTTTCTAAAGTCAAGTAAAGTCAAGATGTTTTTCTTAAAAGGATCAGAGCGTCGGACGTGTCACGCGAATTGTTGTTTAGAGCCTCTCTCCCTCCCTTTCATCCCTCGTGTTCTCTTCTCTCATTACCCCCTTTTATCATTTCATTTCTGTGTCCTGTAATTCTGTAACTTCCGATTTTTCGGTTTATTTCATCCACTTCTCATCTAACATGTCCCTCGTTTCCTTTCCCTTTTTAGCCTTGTTTCTTTCGTTCCGTTCTTTTTCTCGTCTTTCCCTCTCCCTCTCTCTCTCTCTCCCCCTCTCTCTTTCTCTCTGGGAGTGGCGCTGTGCCTTAGCTGTAACTCCTGTCCATGAATCTCTGAGCCTTCTGAGCCGCCTCCCATTTTCACCCCCAAAGCCAAACAAGAAAGAATGAGTTGATGTCGATGCCTTATGAACAACCTCATTGGTTTTGAACTACGTTTTTGAAAATAAACCCGAGTCTACTAAATGCACCGCCTCGTCGTTTATTTTCCGGTGTACATATTGCACGCAGCTTATATCGTTTTGAGATGGTTGAAGGGCACGAAGATTGTTTCCCCAAAATCGACGCCCTAACTCATACAACCTGATTCGCTGTTTATTATATATTATATACAACGTGCACTTATGTTGGAAATTAAACTTGATGGGGGCAATTCAAGTGTAAACTCAAATTTAGGAGACAAATGTCCATATTTTTGATCAATTTGACCATTAGGCAAGTTTAAAAAATGCTTTTTTCATTTTTTTCTTGTGTTTCCTAGCCGCAGGGATACGCTCAAATCTGATTCAGCATTTACAGCGGTTTGGATTCAAGTCGTGGGTTTGAAGATCAACCCGCCTCAAACTGTTTGAAATACCATCTAATGTGCGGGTGCTCGGATGATGTGTGTGAGGCTTCTGGAAGACCTTTGAAGATCAAAACTCCAAAGAATATTATAAAAATCCCTTCAAGGGGCATGCTGGCGCCTCAACCGGATTAGCGCACGTACCATAGGTGAAATGCCTGCAGTTACCCGGGTTCAAATCCAGCCCGTGGTCATAGGTGACACTCCCTCTCTGTACCCCACATTTCCTGTCTCTTTGCCCAAAAAAGATCCCTTCAACTGAATGCTGATGCAAGACTCGCAAACAATTTTGTTCGCAGCAAACTAATCCTTTACATTATTCAGGAGTTGGGAGTCACTCCGCCAAAGGAGTCGTTTTGGGGGAGTGAGGATTTAATTCTTGTGAAGGTATTTGGTATCATTCACATTGAACGTGGCTGATTTACACTTTGCATCGCACCAAAATAAATATTTTGGACGGTATAAAATTATTCTCGCGAGCATTCCATTCACGACTCAGAGCGGAGCCGACTCTTCTGACTCGTTACGTCAACTCAGTCAAATGAACGAAGGGTTGGGGAAATTGAACAAATCCTTTTACCGAGTCACTATTAAAAAGCCAGATCTCCAAAAAAAAAAAAAAAAAGGGGCAAACTTTTCATCACAACATCTGGGTGTTTATCCGACATACCGTAACACTATCACCGCGAGGTTCTCGTTTGGAGAAAAATGGTCAATCCCGAGGAAAATTATGACAACAAACAAGTCCTGTTGCGAGGCTGGTGGAGTTGGGGTGTAAACACGCAGCGGTGTAATTAACCTTTACAAGTAAACAAACACACACACACACACACAAACTTTAACTTCAAAACTTGCCCGATTCCTCTTAGTCACCCTCTGCGGCG
>NC_137205.1:8518025-8583296 GCF_960531495.2 Zeus faber
ACACTTTGCATTCTACCGAAATAAGCAATTTTGACAGAATTAAATGACAATTCCATTCACGACTCAGTGCCAAACCGACTCTTCTGACAAGTTCATCAACCACAGGAGGTCCTCCCTTTACTCACCCATTCGTTACACGAACTGAATGAAACGGACCAAGAGTTGGGAATTCGAACGACTCGTCTTACTGAGTGACTTATCAAGAACCAAATCTCGAATAAATAATCAAAACCTTTCGTCGCTATGAATAGTCCTCACTATTAGAGCGAAACTTGTTCTGCTGGAGCTGATGAATGTAATGATTTTCTGTTAAATCCTAATGTTACCGCTTGTTAAAGTACCAAGGGAGCAGTGGTGCACTGGAGGAGCATGTACAACATTAACTGAAAGGTCCCTGGTTTGAGTCTACCCTGGGTTGCCATCATTGCGACCTAACCGTGAGTGTATGGGATACTTTACCAAGTGAATGTTAATGTCACTTTGTGTCCATACTGTTGTATGCACATTATTACTATTTTATTTATCATGTACAGAAACAGCCGGCCAGATTCATATTTATCCCCAGTCAATACTTCCTTCCTTACAGCCATTCCCTGTCATAATGCCCTTTTGTAGGGGGGTTTCTTATCTATTATCTGGTGACTAAAGCCCATTTTGTATATTCTGTATATTGTATTTCTTGTTTTTTTTAACTGTTAAGTATTTTTTTGCTATGCTACTGTCAGTTTTTCTTTTTCTTTTCTTTTTCTTTTTCTTTTTCTTTTTCTTTTTGCACAACAGTGCGCCAACAATATGAATCCTTGTATTTGAAAATTGTATTTGAGCCAAGAAGTCAGAAGAAGGCCGAAGGGTGCAGTGTGTAGAATTTACGGAATGGACTTTTATGGAACGGAAAATGAAAATAAGAATCGCTGTGTTGGCGTAACCTTAGAATGAGCCCTTTTTACCTACATAGTAGGCTTCACGGAGGCCGCCATGTTGCACCGCCATGTTTCTCGAGTAGCCCCGAACAGACAAACCAAGCACTGGCTCTAGCGAGGGCCTTTCACGTTTTGTATGTGGATAATAACGGGCAGCTGCAGGGCTCTAACACTGACCACACTTACAAAACTTGCATGAAAAGTCTCATTTTCTATTACACCTCTCCAGATGGATGTAATACAAATCTTTTATGGGCATCTGGGAAGGCATTTATTTTCTTCTCTTTTCTTTCTTGTTTTAAAGGCGGCTGTTATAGTGTTGTCTCGTGTCTCCTTTTAGGATTTCACTTAGAAAAGTTACAAGGTACCTGGTGTGCAGGACTTCACAAAAAAAAAGAAAAGAATCACACAATGGAGCAGGTATATAAAAATCCCCTCATACTGCTGTAGGAATCAGATTCCACACAAATGCATTAATCAGCCGTTGTTTAAATATAAAAAATCGAATATTTATATAGACATTCGGGTCCATCTCATAATGCCATCCATTAATAGCCTTTTTTTTCCCCAGGTTCTCCATCTGCATCTGCATGTTCCCACTACCTACAATGGACATGATGGAAGTACATTGGATGACTGTTTATTTATCGAGTGCCAGCTAAATAAATATGGGATGAATATCATATATGGGAAATTAAAAAAAATAATAATAATAATAATAACAATAATAATAATCTGCCGTTTAAATGTTCTTCTAAAACATCCTTCCCTCTGATTTTTGAATTGCGTTGGTTCTTTCAATTCTTGTCGCTTCCAGCCTCCACACACTGCTGCCCCCTGGCGTTGATTTGTGTAACAAATACACGGCTTCATTCGCGCGCTAACGTGAAAAGCTCACGTGGAAATGTTTGGGTTTTTTTAGGCGTTTTTTTTGTTTGTTTTTTGTTTGTTTTTTTTTTAATGAATTTAGGGCTCCCTGCGTTCTCCTCTGCGTTAAAGCGAATTTCATCATTACAACTTTGTAATGGAGACCAGGCTTTCCGTGACCCTAACATATTCATGACATTTATAACGGACACACGTCTAATTATGGCCCGGGTTTGTGCAGTGGTGGATTGCACAGCGGACATTTACACACGTGAATATTTGCACAGAGAAGCACACAGAGTTTTGGATTTGTATTGTAATCATTGAATATTGGACAATTGTATGCGTTCATGTTTTACAGTGTAATAAACAGATACGGAATAGACAGATATAGGATTGACTATAACAGGAGAGTGGAGGATGGCGTCAACTGGGATGGATCCGCACCCTCTCAATATACTCTTTGTAAATAAATACCAGCAAATAGATAACATTGCACAACCCCAAGCCCTCCCCAAATGACATATTGGACCCCATTGCCATTGAACCGTTTCACATTTATTCCCCAAACACTGATAATAAATATTGAAAAGTAAATATTCAGGGGGGGGGCTTAAAGTGATTAAACGTGTATTGATTAGACAATGCATTCAAACATTTTATTGGAGCATGAATGTCGATATGAATATCAGAAGATCCCGATTCAACCACGGGAGCCTTTTTTTTTTTTTTTTTTGTTCGTGTCGGTATTTCGCTCCGTCTCCAGAAGTGGTGATTGCTATAACTCCTTCACACCACCAGGTGTCGCGGTGGTCCGTGTTTTCAACGGCTCTTTCTCGCGGGGGGGGGGGGCGGGGGGGGGAAGCCCCGCGGCCGCACACGGCTTCCGTCGTCCCGGACGGAGTTCGACTCCCGTTGAAAGTTCCGGGCGCAGCGCAATGCGGTGTGTATGTGTGGGGTGTATTGTCCAGGTGGTGGTGTTGTTTGGGTTTGGGCCGTCAGTCTAATACAGATTGTCCATAGGTTTTTTTTTATATTTCTGTAAATATTTATTCTTGTGTGGTGTATTTCTTCACAGTCAAGATTTTGAGCTAAACATTTATTCTAGTGTGCAATTCCTGTGCAATAAATTACCCGGCCATTGGTTTAGTCCAGCCAATTACCGCAACGAGGGCTGTATAAAAGGCTCCAGGGTCACTCCGCTGCGGCGCTTTGGCTGCTGTTGCGCAAACCCTCATACTGCATTTTTTTTTATTTTTATTTTTTTTTATCTTGGAAACATTTTTTTCAATTAATTTTTGGTGGATGGAAAACCTCTCGCCTTATCGTTGCACAACTCCAGCAGCACTTCCGGACCAGTGGCCAGTCTTCGAGCGTGTGCAAGTAATGCCCCGTCCGTCACGACTGTGTCGCTGTGAGAGATCAGTGTTTTCTGGGGCGTTTTCCTGACCAACATGTCCCGATGTGTCTTTGGTTTAACCCCCCCAGTCTTTCTTTTCGACATATTTAGTCTCTGTGTACACGTATTGTTTAAAAAAAAGAGAGAGAGAGAAGTCTGTGTGTAGGTGTCTCACTGCTTACATGAGTCTACAGTCATCTACCGTTGAGGAGCTAGGAAACAGAAAATCTTAACCTGTTTGCCTGTTGCCATGGCGACCGCTAATCGGAGCCCCTTGGCTTTAGCTTGGGTATGTCACAGACAACAGATCGTACTTGTTCGTACATTCATCTATAATAGAAATGATTTTTACTCAACCGGTCCACTACTGGTTTGGTGCTTTAATATACCGAACAACAATGACAAAAGTGAATTTCCTATTGTAGATAGATGCTGTAGATGGACCCGTACACTAAAAAGAAATGTCCACGAACAGGACCACGGACCATGGATAGTTTAGCACCAGACGGTGACGGCAGCGTCCTCCAGATCGGGGCTGATCAGTGCGACCAGGGTTCGGCCCGGGCCTCAAGACCAATTCGCCCCATGCACACGAGCACCTTGACTTTGGCCGACCAGACGTCCTGCCCTGGCTGGCCCACCACCACATACACCCAGGTCTGAATCGCCTCTCTCGCACTCTCTACCGGTCGCTGACATTGAATTTGGATTGCATTGAAGGTTTGCCTTCCCACCAATTTGGAAATTGACCCTCGATTTGGAGGGTTTATTTAATGATTTGTCAAAAAGGGAACATCGGAGAGATGCAGTATAAATTACTGCAGTTACTGCCCTCAGAGCACCGTACAGTAACAACATAGTTTCAGAGGTGTCTATTTGGGTTGACACCCGTGTCGCTGTTATTTCTACCTAATGGCCTTTTTTGCAGGGTTACTCTGGCCGCACTGCTGATGGAAAGCCACTCGTCTTTGAACTCAGGAGTCCCAGGTTCCCCTCGCAGCACACCAGCCAGCTGGAACTGAAGAACACACCCGACTGCAGGATGCAATCACACACCAGAGACGTGCATGGGCCCATCAATGTTTTGCCAGTAGGTGACGCCCCAGCACACACTGTGCATGTGCGTGTGCGTGTGCGTGTGTGTGTGCGCTGACCTCCATACGTTTGCGGTCTTTTTAGACAATATCAAAAAATAATTTTAATGTCAACTGGATGGCCAATTTTTTTTTTTACCCACCATCATTATTATGACATTGGGATCTTTAGGACACATTTAGTATCCTCATAATCCAAAGTAATATTTCCTCATGATATTGTCCTCATAATTATATAAAAAAATCCAATATTTTATCCACTGGATAACTCTTATTTATCAAAAGAAAGTATAGCACAGTTTTAAATCTACATAATTCTAACTAATCTTGTTTTGGGGGTTTTTTTTTCAAGGTATTTCTAGATGACTATACACCTTGTGTGTTTGGGGATCTGGGCATTTGTGGATTACAATCAAACTTGGCCAGTCACCCATACAGTGTCTCATGGAGAAGATCTCTATCTAAATCGTGCACCCTAAACACCGGAGCCCCTCAGGGTTCCGTCCTGGAGCCTCTGCTGTTCTCCTTATACTTAATGCCTTGGTGACATGATCTCCTCCCGGGGCTTCTCGGATCACTGCTATGCTGACAACACTCAACTCTACCCCTCCTTTCCCTCTTCATAATATCTGGATGTCGAGAGGTTCATCTCTGCATGTCTTCAAAACATTAATGCATGGATGTCTGGGCACCCACTGAAGCTCAACCTCGACAAGACTGAGTTCCTCCTTCTCCCTGGGAGAGACTGCCCTCACACAGACCTCTCCATCACCATCGAGAACACCAACGTAACCCCATCTCAGCCTGCCACAAGCTTTGGGGTAATCCTGGACAACCAGCTCTCCTGCTCCTCCCACATTGCTGCTACAACTCCCTGCTGCAGGTTTTCCCTTTATAACATCCGAAGAAAGGACACAACACAAGTTCTGGTTCAGGCACTTGTTATCTCCCGTCTAGATTCTGGCTGGACTACCTGCCTGTTCCATCGGACCACTACAGCATCCAGAACGCAGCCGCCCGTCTAGTGTTCAACCAGACTCCGACTCGGTGGCTCCACTCCTTCACCCTCGCGGGTGGTCTCAAGGGTCTCTCATCCCGGTCGTGACTCCCCCGTGTGTCAGAACGGCTGAATCGCTCCCTATCTTCTGTCGTAGACTAAAGACCCGTCCTTTCAGACTACACCTGGAGCCAACTTGTACCGACCTGTCTACCCTTCATCATCTTCCTTTTACTCTCTTAAATACTTTCATTACCTAAAGAAAACCTCTCTAACTCTGCTAGTACTGCACGTTTCCAGAGAATGTTTGGCTGACCGTGACAGTCGTTTGGACAAAAGCGTCTGCTAAATGACATAACGTGATGGGATACCCAAAAGAGAGTCCCATCTTTGATCCATCCATCTTTATATTGTTCTCCAGAGAGTCGACCTGTCCCAGGAGAACTGGGTCCGGTACTGCGGTGGGGGGGCCATGAAAGAGGTGACGAACCCACAGGAGCCCACGCCGTATAGGACGTCCTATCAGAGCCAACAGCAGCAGCAGCAGAATGGTCAACCGGCACCCGGCCCGAGTGGCAAGCCCATACCCTGGCACCAGTACGACATCCTGACAGGTATCCATCCGTCTTGGGGCCCCAATCTTAACGCGCACAAAAAACCACGCCATGACCCTGTGACTGATGCAATCATACGACTGAACGTGGATGAATCTGGTTAGGTTGACACATGTCAAGTGTTGCGGAGCACAATTATTTATGTGTTTACTGATGCACACCTAGGAGCTAAGGCAGTGGTATTCAAACTATTTTTGCCCAGTCCCTCCCAAAAAGTAAATTTAAAAAAATTAAAAAAAGTCATCGAACAATCGTTGTTTATAGTAAACCACGTCGAGCAGCCACATTCATTTTCTGGCTTTTATTGCCTATTCACACAGGCAAATGGGGGCAGAAAGGAGCACTACTGACAAATTTATAATGAAGGCAAATAATTAAAATAAATTAAATTATTATTAAAATTATTTTATAGAATGAAAATAACACCCCCCCCGTCCCTTGCCATTCGATTTTGAAACTTTCAGTAATCATTTTCATTAAATGTAATAAGTCATGTCAAATTAGTGCTTAAAACATACACCAATCAGCCACAACATTCAAACCACCTGCCTAATATTGTGTAGCACCCCCCTGTGATGCCGAAACAGCTCTGACCCGTGGAGGCATGGACTCCACAAGACCTCTGAAGGTGTCCTGTGGTATCAGGCACCAGGACGTGAGCAGCAGATCCTTTAAGTCCTGTAAGTTGCGAAGTGGGGCCTCCATGGATCAGGCTTGTTGTTCCAGCACATCCCACAGATGCTCGATCGGATTGAGATCTGGGGAATTTGGAGGCCAACTATTCCTGAAGCTTTTGTAGTGTGGCAGGGCACATCATCCTGCTGTAAGAGGCCATTGTCATCATAGAATACCGTTGCCATGAAGGGGTGTACTTGATCTGCGACAATGTTTAGGTAGGTGGCACGTGTCAAAGTAACATACGCGTGAATGCCAGGACCCAAGGTTTCCCAGCAAAACACTGCCAAAAGCATCACACTCCCTCCGCCGGCTTGCCTTCTTCCTATAGTGCATCCTGGTGCCATCTCTTCCCCAGGTAAACAACGCACATTCACCCGGCCATCCACATGATGTAGACGAAAACGTCATTTATCAGACTAGGCCACCTTATTCCACTGCTCCATGGTCCAGTTCTGATGCTCACGTGTCCATTGTCAGCACTTTTGGCAGTGGACAGGGATCAGCATGGACACTCTGACCGGTCTGCAGCTACGCAGCAAGCTGTGATGCACTGTGTGTTCTGACACCTTTCAGCAGAGAGCAGCATTAACTTTTTCACGAATTTGTGCTACAGTTGCTCTTCTGTGGGATCACACCAGACAGGCTAGACTTCGCTCACCATGTGCATCAATGAGCCCATGGGCGCACATAACCCTCACCAGTTCACCGGTTGTCCTTCCTTGGGCTTTTGGTAGGTACTAACCACTGCATACTAGGAACACCCCACAAGACCTGCTGTTTTGGAAATGGCTCTGACCCAGTCGTCTAACAATCACAATTTGGCCCTTGCCAAGGTCGCTGAGATCCTTAAGCTTGTCCATCTTTCCTGCTTCCAACACATCAACTTCAAGAATTGACTGTTCACTTGCTGCATAATATATCCCACCCCATGACAGGTGCCATTAGAATGAGATGAGCAATGTTATTCACTTGACCTGTCAGTGGTTTTAATGTTGTGGCTGATAGGTGTGTTCCTTTTTAAGCAGATGTGGGGTTTTTTTTGTAGTAGTAGCTGTAGCACCAGAACTTGCACCGTCTGTTACCATGGTTACTCTCCCTGGCGTTGGTGTAAAGAATGTCCTGTAGCATATGGCAGCATTGTGTCCCTTTCTTGATTTCTTTGACGCAAGTGCAACCTGTTCACCCTGTCTGTCTGTTACAAGAGCTTTCTTTTTATTTATCTCATTGTTGACTGTTCGTTTGTTATATGGGCTATTCAAAGTTGGGTTATTACAAATATGCACAGTATGAATGTCAAATCTGAATAGTTCCAACATGTGATTGTTTTCATTTGGGCTCTGTAAGCCTAATTCCAATACGGAGTGATTTCCAATTCATAATGTAATTGCTAGCATAGTGCTCTCCTCACGGCGGGTTTGGTTCAACCTTCCTGTCACAGTTGAGTAGCAAACAACGGCTTTACTGGAGATTAAGCAGCAGGGGGACAGACACGGAAAACAAGCTGTGGCACAAGAAGGCTGAGAAAATAGCAAAGACGGGATCTCACCCTGAGGGGAAATTACAGTTTACACATGTCTCATGGGCTCAACGTATTAACTATGCGTGTGTTGTAGGGTACCCGAGACAGGCAGGGCTGGAAACGCCCAAGAGACTGGTGAGGCACAAAGTGCTCTGGGCCGCACGACGCAGGGAGACCAACTGCTGTGCCTTCAGACTCTACTGATCTGCCCAAAATATGAAATAAACTCAAAAGGTGTGAACCACAACCAACACTCTGGTCTTTGTTAATCGACACAGCATGCATCACATTACTTAACTCATTGTGACGGGTTGATCTGAAAAAGCAAATAAACTCTATGGTTGAAATGCCACAAGCTGAGTCATCCCTTTATTCAGTGACGCACACTCTTTCAGACAATGCTCGATTTGGTTGATGGCAGTCGAGCAAACATGACATTATACACAAATCACAGCTTGGAGGCATAATCAACATGAAGTCCTTTGTCTGCTTAAATAAGGTTTTATTGAAGTAATGGCTCTTAGGTAGTATGGCGGTGGAAGCCATGTTTTTGTATTATTTGGCACCATAGTGAGTTGAGCCATTAAGGTCAGTGGAGTGGATATTAGGGTTAGTCCTATTCATTTGACATGTCCCAAATTGCAGTTATGAGGTGTAATAGGCAGATTCCACTTAATAAATACAGAATAAATCTTTAATCAGAAGCTTTTAAAGTATTGACAAGTAGCAATAATTTATCCTTTGCATAGAATCACAAGTATATTTTGGCCATTTCAGTTGTTTCAGACACTTGTGTCCTTTGCCAATCTCATTCAATTACATGTTTCCAGGCTTGAGCTGCTTTTTTTATTTTTAAATGCCAAATGTCTACAGAAACACCAATCCTAACCCTGACAAATGACTTGCATAGAAATGTATTAAAAATAATTCTGGTTCTGTCTTTGGAAATCCAAAGCAGCATACCATTAGACGAAAACATGGGTTAATTTAAATCAAGACTTTATTCATGATAAAAGACTTCCAGTAAAGACACATAAAAAGGTGAAATGAAGGACGAAATAAAAATACAAGACCAGGGTAACTGGGGGGGGGGGGGGGGGCGCAGAACAGGCATATTTACATGGTCACAGGCTCCCCAGAGAAGGTAGCGATAAGGAGCTAATGGTACTTGCAGAGTCCGGCTAGCAGCAGTACAGCAGGAGGCTTGCATCCTCAGCATCCCTCCAGGGATTTATAAAGAGTTATCAATATCTTAGAGGACACTTCCCATCTCAACATCTACACACGCCACAAGAGAGCTCACATTAGACTCAGTTATCCTCATTTTCAGCGCAGTATCAGCTGTGGTTTAAAAAATATAGAATAATACAAAAGTAATTAATTTGCTTTGTGACAAACTACTCAATGACTTTGCACTGTGAGTGACTCAATACAAGCGTAAAAAAAAAAAAATTGCAGTAATGCTACAAACACTGCTCAGTAGTTCCTTAATGTGACTAGATGAAGGAAATGACAAACAAAAAGAGAAACACTGAAACCAAGAGGAAAGGTTAAGTGTGTGCATGTGTGTGGGGGACGAGTAACGGAACACCCTCGAATAAGTGAGAAACAGTGCTAGAATCTATAACCCTCAGTGTGAAGACCTAGCTGAACATGGGTATGGGTCTAATTTTGTTTGTTGTGGGGAGTGGGGTGGGCATGTATAAATGAGACTTGTGAAACTTGAGTTGCTCTGCGGAGACTCAGGAAGCCTTTTTTTTTATTATTAATAATAGTTCACTTGCTCTACTCTTGTTTCAGCAACACTAACCCTTCAATAAACTTAAAGAAAAAAAAACAAAAAAAAAAAAACAACCTTCGCGCCGTCAGTCCTGTCTGACTTGTCTATCCGTCCGTTCACTCGTTCTTCTTCTCCTTCTGTTTGAGCAGCTTGTTGATCTCTCGCTTGGCCATGGCGCTGTACTTTGAGATGACGCCGTGCTGGTTGAGGCCGGGCAGCAGGAGCAGGAAGCTCACTGCGGGAAGGGGGGAGAAAGGGTTGGTTCGTCACTAAGATGGGTCACAATTAGAAAATGAGAAATCAGTGCCAAATGATTTATCGCCATATGGTTCATAAGACAACTTATCGCAGCTCCATGTCTAACGCCAATGGCTGATATGATTGGTCCAGTCTAATTTTTGGTTTGAAAAAGCTACATTTAGAACGACATACTGCTGCAGAGGAATAACAAGAAAAATTACAAAAAAGAAAAGTATGCCTTTAATATGTTTTAAGCATCTATTTGACCCCGTTTGCCTGAAGAGTGTGTGAATAGGCAATAAAAGCTACAAATTAATGTGAGGGCTCGACCTGGTTTACTATGAACTACGTTAGTCTGCATACACATTTTTAATTAGTACTTTTTCAAAGGACAATGGACGTCATGTCCTTCAAACCCCAGGGGAGAGGGGGATTTGGGCAAAAAAGTTTGCGTGCCACTGGTTGTCTTTAAGGATGGTACAAATCACACCCCTTGGAGAAGACTTGTCTCGGCCTCTCGTTGCTGCCCCCCCCCCCCCCTCCCAATTTTAAAGTGTTTAAGCAATAAATTTGTCGTCATTCAGACACAGGATGTTTTCAGCAGTTGGATTGTAAATGCCTCGCCATCACGGTATGTTTTAAAGCGGTATTGATCGTACATTCGTGCCAGTGCTGAGTCACAATTCCAGGAAGCTTAGCGGTAACAGGCTGGATCTAGCCTCCCATTCCTGCAGCCAACTGCCGCTGTGCGCGTCAGCCTGACTAATCAAAATGATCTCGAAGCTTGATTCTACTCACCGATCAGGTATGTAAGAAAGAGGTTGTGCACCTGCTGACCAACCCAGGCTAAGGCCACCAGGCTGCTGGTCACCGAGGCAAAGTACTGGGGAAGGAAGAGGACAGAGAGTCTGTGAGGACATTCAAAAAGGAGTCGCCCTCCATCTCAGATCTTTCACAGAGAACCTTTATCAAGTTCTCCACATGACTTCTGATAAATGAAGCACATTTAGAACTTTGATTTAGTCGTTTTGTTTCGTCCCGAGGCCGAACAAAACAGCCATTTACCGCTGGTAAGTCAGAGTGGATTCTAAGTGGGTCTAATAAGTTTAAAGAGCAAGAACGATCATGATGGTCGTTCTGCGAGTAGCACCATTGCCGCAGCCCTGTAACCCACTTCACCAAAGTAGAGCAGCATGCCCCAAATCAGCTGACTCGTAGACTCATTTATCTGAAGCTTAGAGAAAGGCCCCTATTGTAAAAGAAAAATAATCCACATTTACTCAATCGACTACAAAGCCACTTGTGTTCTTACACAAGACGATTCTGGAGCAACAAATTCTGCTTCCGCTTTCTTTTTTTTGGGGGGGGGGGGGGGGGGGGGCTCAAGAGAATATACCATTTTGGGCTTCTCCTCCTTGAGGGCGAAGAGACGCTTCCACCAGCCCAGCACACGCCGCTGGCTCTTCACCAGGTTGATGCAGATCTCATGGAAGCGCTGCTGCTGTTCAGTGGTCCTAAGCGGGAGGGGAGCGAAAGTCAGTACGGGGAGGACAGCATCAAGGGGATCACCGTTTGTCATTCATCCCAAGCAGCAGAATCGCCATTGGGTGTGTGGAAATTAACCTCCTTGGGGCCAGACCCTGGTGGTTCCTTCCTGCCAGCCTTGTGACGGACCAATCAGAGGCTGCAGTTGTTCCAGGACTGAGTTAGTTGAGGGTGTAGTACAGAGAGAAACGCATTTTGCCTCAGTACTCGTACTCTGTGCAATGGCAATTAGTTGAATTGAATCTAAAGATAATTTCTCTCTTCAGGATATACCCCTTGAAATGCATCATCTCGTAGTTTACCAACTACAGATGCACTGATTGCAATTTTCTTGGTTGATTGCCATTTCTGATTTTTTATTTTAAAAGTCTGACCTGCAGATTCCGATTTGCTATACATTGATGACAAATACATTGCGTGATCATGTGATGGACAGCTGCACATACGGACTACCACTGCAATTTTCAGTTACCACAATAGTGAGATTTAGGATTTTGACACCGTTTATTGTTCACTACAGAACAATAATAGAAAATGAAATTGTCACTGAGTTCCAATAAAATAGAATATGAACATGGGGCTGGCAAGTTTCAGTATAATATAACCTGTAACCCTCACTGAGTTTTAGTAGGAGTCAACATATAACTAACATGGAAATGTCCAGTTCAAACTTAAAATGAACATTTTTCACTTTTAAGTGCAAATATACAATTATATGCAACTTTGCAATTTAATTAAATGCTCTGATACTTAAACACGCTACCTGGCTGCAAATTTAACCAGCACAGAAAAACACTTCTGACAGATTGTGTTCATGCGGTGTGTGATAGTCAGGCGTTCAGTAATCTAATTGGCTGAAGGTGTCTGTCAAGACATGAATTCAAATCGAATTCCTGCTGTGAAAGGCCTCTGTCTTGTGATAAGGACTGTAAATACCTTGCAAGAAAGATTGGTGAAACCAGACTATGTGAAATTCAGAAACTGATGGACCGAAGAGTTAGGAGCAAAGGGAGCGTCGGTGCTGCAGGTTTTACAGCTCATCCAGACCCCCTATGTGGGACAGCGTTGCATACATAAGTAAATCAACCCCAACAGCCTCAGAACACTGCTGGCAATGACAAGAGGACGTTAAAATGTTAAGGGAGTGGGGGGGGGGGTGCACGCTTCATTTTCTGCTGAGTGATCGTCCCCTATTTCAGGACATGGCCTCGATGACAGGAACCCAAAATGAGTATACGCCCGGGTACTGAAATAGCCTGACATGAGCCTTGCAAGCCCACAGCAGGCAGGGCAGTGCAGTGCAGTGCAGCCCCACTACATCCGCATCTTCAGACTGCACCAATCAATAATCACACACCAATTTGGCTCCCTGTTAAATGTATCGCGCATTTCACGCTCTGCTGACATGCAGTTTTATACATACTGGGGCAAGGGACACAACAGCCAGGGCAAGACGCCCAAAACATTGTGTCAGCTGCAGGCTGTCACTCAATCCCACAGTGGGTGTCTGGTTCAAGCAGTCAAGACAAGCCTTGGAAGGGGGTGGCTCCAGCTTGAGACAAGAAATGTCAAGCTTAGGGGGGGGGAGGTGCTTGAATACAAATTGTGGATTCATTTCTTTCTTCAAAGAGTGTAGCAAAAACGTAACAGCAAATGTTAGTGCTGGACAGTCGTTTAACGGCTCAAATTCTTTCAAGTGCTTACAGCTCTTTGGTCTTAAGAGTCCCAGCTGGTCAAGACTTCCTCTACGCGGATTGCTCTTACCACTTATTGGAGCCGAAGACACGCGGCGCGAGGGTGGGCACGAGGTAGTCTGCCAGGCACAGCAGCATGACCGCACACGAGAGCCCAGTCAGCACAGAGGGGTCCAAGTAGTAAATCAGCCTGGAAGGGAACATGGCATACACATTCATGAGCCCCATTTGATTACCACTACCCCTTGGGAATCTTGCTCGATAACTGTAAGAACAGCTAACAAAATGCTGTCAGCTTGGTCCAAATGTTTGTAGAATGTCACTGAAAATTCCCCCCTCAGCTGTTCAATGTTTGCTTATTATGCTGCCACGGGGAAGAAATAAAGTTTTGTTTGTTTTAACTGAAAAACACATGTATCCACAAAAAAGGGCCACTACTACAATTCGTGTGATGCAAAGATTGACATTAGCAAAGGATTTCCTAAAAGGAATAAAAGGCTGAAGAATACCATAACATCACCTATGAGCACTGTTGCATTTGATATCTTACTGAAATGAGTATCATGCTATAGCAATTGCATTTGTACCACTTACCGATCTGAGTTGGAAGATTTTAACAGTTAATCAATTCCTACAATTCAGCCAACATCCCAGACATTGATAAAGTGCAGATTTCTAACAATTTTCCGTTATAGATTATTTGTTGAATCAAGTTCTAGGAGTAATGCAGGTTTCCACTTCTTTGCGTCCAGCTGTAACACAGCCTTTGGGAGAGACTTGCCCATTGGTGGGGAGTAAATCCTTTTGGGAGTTGGGACGATTATAGTCTGTAGTTTCACCTCGAATGAGTGTTACGGATGGAAAGGGGCAGTGGAGAGAGACTCACATGAACACAACAGTAGTGGCACCCATCAGGGCCCCGGGGAACCAGGGCTTCTCCCAGCGCAGCACCTGGTCTCCAGCCAGGATCACCTCCCCCCAGCCCTGGAGCTGCTCCTCAAGCTGGGCCGTTTCCTGAGACTGACGAGTACAACAAACACACAAATTTAAAAAAAAAAAAAAAACAGAGGTCCGGGTACATTGGGGGATTACAGATATGAGCCAAGAGTGATCAACGGCTGCGGCCGCTACTAAACCTAAGATGTAGCTGCGGCAGGTGCATTGGGATGGGGTCTTGAACTAGCAGGAATGCAGCCTCCCTTTAACCGTTGTTTGCTGTCAAGACAGTTTCAAATTGCACTTAAAATACATAAATAATGTAAACTAGCTATTGCGTTGCAAGACCAAAACTGCACGGCTGTGCTAGAGCCAGAATACCAGCTATGTTTATCAGAACGATCTCATGTTTCTCACATTACAAATTGTGACTTTTTGGTGGTTAACAGGATAGCGGTGGGTCATGTCACCGGGGGGGGTGCCGCGGCAGAAAAAGGGTTGGGAAACATTTTGACGCAAAGGCACGCAACCCGTGCGACTGGATTCTATGGCGCGATTAAAAGGTTCGACTCCCTCTTTCCGGATTCGGTCCTTGACGATTCGGGTTAAAAAAAAAAAAAAAACGAGTCGTTCGTTCTTCCGACTCTTCGTTCCTTCGGTTAAGTATATAAATAATAACAATAATACTGAAGAGTCCCTTTGGCTGTGAATGAATTCTCTCAAATTACTCAATCCTGTCGAAATGTCTTCAAACTGTGGTTCGAACGAAAGCACGTTAATCCAATTTACTTCTGCCAAATTCACCACGAATTACGTCAGACGCCGCGGGGCTTTAAGCCTTGGACTTCGTCTTTTGAGTCCTCGTTAAATGTCGTTCATCCGAGCGCCGCACTCGCCGTTCGCTAGTCCTCGAAGCGCTCCCGTGCAGCCATTTCTTAAGTCTTTCTTCCCCTGCTGCTGCTGCTCAAATTGAACATCGCACTTCTTAACACCAAACCGCCTCGTCCAGTGCGAACGAGGGTCATTTCGTCCAACCGCTCTTCCAGTCGACGTGTTGACTAACTGACCCGCACGAAAGACAACGACGTTGCCAGCGCAAATGGACGCTAACGATTTGCTAACGTTAACACCCGCAAACGTAAATACGCCAATGTCAAACACGGTCGCCCGCTTCCTTGATACTTACGAGTACATTGGCGCTTTTGTTGTCCCCTTCAGCCATTACTAAAGCCTGCTCTTCTGCTGGGTATCCTTGATTTGCGTTCACTTGTATTTCTTATTTTTTTTTATTATTCTTTTTTTCTTTTTTAGCTCCCTGTACAGCAAGGGCCCCGGAACGCAGCGGCTGACACCTCCCGTGGCTCGAAGCGTCACAAACCGCTGAACGCGGGCAGCGCGCTTTTATGTCGGAGCCTGCGTCAAATTGTCGAAAGGGATCCTGGGAAATGTAGTTCCTAGCTCTCCTGGGGGGGGGGGGGGGATTCGAGGCGTTTAAGACGTTTTGGCTGAAATGTTTATCACACGTCGTGTCGTCATTTTAAGATGATTTTAAATGTGATTTTTGTCGGATAGATTATCTGTTTGTTTGTTTGTTTGTTTGTTTTTTTTTAACGTTGTGCAGCAAAGTAAAACCACATCAGAATGTAACGCTGACTCAATGTTTACGTTGGCACTTCCATCATCCCACCTAACACTGGCATCAAGAGATAAACACTATGTCTAAATGAAACAGAGATGTTTGTCCAAACGGCTGATCTATAACTGAACTATTTCCTTGTCACAAAGGGGCGCCTGTTCCTGCGATGTATTATAAAAAAAAAAAAAAAATAGAATATATAAAATATTTGAAGCTTTGAATATGTCAACAGAGCAACTAACACTTGTAGCAGTCTGACGAAAACCGTATGACTCCTTACAAAAAACATCAACACAAATAAAAGTGTGTTTAAGAAGCGTTAAGGGGTCAAAATAATTAATCTTCATTCATGTTTACACAAATTTGCATATATAAACGCATTTACAGTTTACTGTATATAAACACAATACATTTGTAATGCCATTTGTTTGGTTTTTTACATTAACACATTTCCCTAGTTGCTTCCTTTACTTTTTTTTTATTTTATTGTTTCACATGCTTTAATACTGTACAGCATCTGTGAGCAGGAATATAATGATGGAATAGAACGATGAAAATGCCATTAAATACGTCTTGATGCAGATTAATTTGTGTTTTGTCAAATAATAGTGCGAGTGCAGCTATAACTTAATGCACTGCTTTTGAAACCTATCTTGGAAGTAGAATCTCAAAAATCAATCTTTAGGGTCAAATTGGAGTACATTTTAAAAATTGCAATTAATCGCACCTTAGTCATGCGTTTAATTGTTTTAATTGTTTGCGAGCCCCTGATATACACCGATCAGCCACAACATTAAAACCACCACTAAAAACCACTTATATTGTGTAGCTCCCCCTCTTGCCACCAAAACAGCTCTGACCCGTGGAGGCATGGACTCCACAAGACCTCTGAAGGTGTCCTGTGGTATCTGGCACCAAGACGTGAGCAGCAGATCCTTTAAGTCCTGTAAGTAGTGAGGTGGGGCCTCCATGGATCAGGCTTGTTGTTCCAGCACATCCCACAGATGCTCGATCGGATCGGACCCTAACCCCGTCCATCCACAAGATGTAGAAGAAAACGTGATTCATCAGACCAGGCCACAGCTGACGCTCTCGTGTCCATTGTAGGCGCTTTCAGCGTGTGTGGCTTTTTTTCTTCTTAATACATCCCACCCCTTGACAGGCGCCATTAGAACGAGATGAGCAATGTTATTCACTTCACCTGTCAGTCGTTTTAATGTTGTGGCTGATCGGTCTAAATATGAAGTTGTTTTAATCAAAATTGCATGTAAATGCACCTGATAAATATGGACCCAGATGAGGTTTGGGGTCGGGAGACAACCCTGAGTGGAGCAAGGTCTGTGACAGAGTGGTGAAACATTGTATGTGTGTACAGTCGGGTGCATCTGTCACATCCTCACTTTATTTTTCCAACTGTGAACAGAGATAATTAAATTATAATATCAAAAGTTGCTTGGGTATTGTGACTATACAACTGAAAATTATAACTCCCTTAAAAAAAAAAAAAAAAATTGAAAACACTATTGAAAACATCAGTTATCCAAAAAGTTGGGATGCGATTCTGTCCCTCACCGCCGTGCCGCTTGCTTGGTCGGGCTGCATTGGCTCTGTGTGCCGCCGCTCTGTGTGAGCGGCGAGTCTCGTCTGCACCAATGGACTCCTTTCTTTCCTGAGGGCGGCTATGTTGTGAAGCACTGCACACGCGATGGCAATGTCACACGCCCTGTCCGCTGTGACCCGCAAACCGTTAAGGCATTGAAATCTTCCTTTTAGATGCCCAAAAGTCGCGGCGATTGGCTCCCGCGTCAGCGCCTGAGCTGCGTTGTAGCGAGTCTGCGGCCCTGGTGCGGGGTCAGGGTACGGGGTCATGAAATAAGGCCTGCAGGTGTAGGCCCCGTCCCCGACGAGGAGTCCATCGTGGCGACCTACGGGCAACAACAGCAAACGACCCGATTAAATGACAGAAAAGTCAATGACGGCGATACAATAAGTGCCACTTTGTCTACTTGAAATGGTATGTGGTTACATACCCTGTTTGAATGCTTTGCCCAAGGCCGACTCTGCGAATATTCTGGAGTCATGGACGGATCCCGGAGACTTGGCTTCGATGTTGGAAATCAAGCAGGTGGAATCACAGATCACCTGGCAGGGAAAAGCAGAGATCAGACATCAGATTCTCCAGCACTGTACAATGGAGAAGTGGGTGGCGTTATAAAAAAAGGGGGCTCTTGGCTCGCAGTTCTGGGTAGGCAAGTAAAATTTCAATTGATTCCTCTCAATCATGGAAACAAATTAAAAGAAAAAACGTTGGTACAAGACATTATCAACTAAGGCAGTAAATCGACTACGGGTCAATTGGACTGCTGTAAGAATCGTCCAATCACAACTGTCAAGCGCCGACACTTTGCTCATGTGACCTAAACTCCATGCGCTGATTGGCTCAGCGTATCAGGCGTCGCAGCAGAACAACAAACATGAACCACCAACGCACGTTCGAGGGGCGATCGGGGCATTCGTGACAACCCAGCATCTCGTCTTCTCTCTACTTTTAAATGAAGATGTAAAACGCGGCGTTACCTGGACATTAATGCTGTAGAATGCCTTTCTAGCACTGATGGGGATTTGGCAGCAATCCACTGCTCCGATGACATCGGGGAAGCCTACAAAGGCAAATGTAAAGCGATCGAACCAAGCGATGGTGCTCGAATAAAGCGCATTGTTTCTGAAAGCGTGGTTGCTCGTCTTCCTACCTGCGACAGCACGAAAGCCCTCTTTGACGTCTCGCACGGCCACGTGTCCGGGGAACTTGACGAACTGGTTGAGAAGGCCTTTCAGCGCCAGGCACACGCTCCTGATGGAGCGCGACACGGTGGCCGGGCTCAGGTTCTCTGCGTCGCCCACCGAGTACAAGAGCTCCCCGCAGGCGAAGAAGCGCAGCGCGATGCAAAGCGTCTGCGCGCCCGTCAGCGCGTTGTTGCGACGGGTCGCGTTTGCGATGTGCGGGCTGAGCAAATTGCTCAGGTAAATGAGTCCTTCGCGGCTAAATCTGTACCGCTCGATTAAAAACGCGTCCGAATTCGATAGCGGATCTCGCCGATCCCTCCACACGCGCTCCCTTTTGAACGCTCTTTTAATGAGCTGAGCTCCGATATCTATCGGCGACTCTCGGAGGAAGGGCGAAGCCATCGCTGCTCCATTTGATTCTGTTGCTAGGGTCACACCACCGGCGACAGGGGTTGCAGCGTGAAACCGAGCAGCTCTCGCCTCGTCGCAGTAAGTTCACACCGCCCGCGACGAGGCGCGGAATCGACCGCCTGTAGCGTGTGCGCCAAACATTTCAAACCGCTCTCCTTTTCCATATCTAATATACATTATATATATATATACAGATGGTGCCGTGTCTACCTATTTTTTTTTTATCAATAAAATGGTACCGTTTGTTTACATGGCCAAATAAATAACCTCTTGGAAAGAGATGCGTGAATAATCTCGCCACCTGTCCCTTAAAATAAAGAAGTATCCTTGTCGAAGAAACAAAATGACGTATTCCTTATTTTATCGATAGTTTATCAGACGTTTTTAATACTAAAATAAAATAAAACAACGTAGTGATCCAAGAGTCCATTTTCCAAGGGCCTGCGCCATTGAGCGTACTTTCCTTCCTATGGGCTGTCGCCCGGCATTCGTCGCTGCTCATTTGCGTTAAATTGAAACCTGCTTAAGGTTCCTTGTCGCCGTTCCGCCCCCTGCAGCTGGACGTAGCCGGGCTCCGGTTGAAATGCTTCGCAGCCGCCGCTTTGCACCGCCCCGTCGCCGCCGGTGACTGTACGCGTTCATAGGTGTTTCACCCGTTCGACCACAAGGTGTCGCTGCAGTGGACCTGCGATTTCTACAGGCCAGGGAAAGGATTCAGACGCATGTTCGCGTCATTGCTTTGTGTCAACCTTCTGCTCACACTTACTTTGAGAATCCGTTGAATTCACTTTAAATCACTCCAGTAAAAACAGGCACTCCTCTTCAGAATGACTTTATTTTGCCAGGTGCATTTACATGTATTAGGAATTTGTCATGGTGATTATTGCTGCTTATCTACAGACAATTAGCATTACAAAAAGCTTAACAGTCTGAGAAAAATATTTATGAAATAAAATAGAATAAATAAATAAAAAATAATAAATAGCTTACACACCACTCACACCACTCTGAAAGCCAGACAGTTTATTTGGATTATTTTGTCGATTCAAGTCATGTTGCATAACAACATATACCAACAACCATTTGCATCTGTTTTGAAAGGAGTCCATTAACGTACATACCAAGGAGCGGGATGACAAGAGTGCGAGGGAGGATACAACGTTACAGTGGATGTCAGTTCTAGCACAGGGCGTTAATCTATCCAAGTTGACGACGGAGGCGCAGACACGTTTGTTCTTTGGCCCTCCAGTGGCCCTTTGTCATAGCACCCCCTCTTGTTCCACATCCGTCTCCACCACTCTCTGGTGGAAGCCCCTCCTGTATCCACGGCGTGACCCGCCTCCCCTGCTCCTTGTGCCCCGCCCCTCCCAGTGTTGATGCGAACCACACCGAAGGTCCGACTGGTGCGTTCCCCTGGCGTGCCTCTCCTCCCACTGGCTCGGCTGTTGTGTGGATCCGCGATGTCCCCTCCTCCTTCCTGGGTTCCCACGCGCAGGTTCTCCCACGTATTTCGAGCATTCTGCATTCCGGTCTTCCAGGTTCGGGACTTGAGCGCGCGATTGCGATTTCTCCTTCGCCATGTTCGGATGACGCATCTGCTGCTCGCCGGTGGGATCCGCGGACGCTCGTGAGCCGAGGTCTAGCAAAACCTCCGTCCCTCCATCAGTCTGTGTTTGATCTAGCTCAGAGTTTCCCGCTTTCTGTTGGCCCTGCGGTCGGGCTTTTATCGGCGCCTCAAAAGAAGGGCTGTGGCTGCTATCTGAGGAGAGATGGAGTTTGTTTAGGCGTTCTGTCGGGGGGGCAGGCTTCCCGTACTGGTGCTGCCTTCCTCGTCTTGGTCCCTTCCACTGTCCCTGTCTTCTGTGACCTGCCCCCGCCCCCCGGCAGCCCCAGTGTGCGGCATGCGGTTGGAATGGCGGGACGCAAGTCTCGTCCGGGGGCAGCGATTGGCCAGGCAAGACATCTGTGTCTGGATTTCCATTTTCAGCCTCGGAGGATACCTGAGAGGGTAACGGTCAATTAAAAAAAACAAACACACACACACACACACAAACAATCACACGTTCACGAGACCGAGCGTGAAGGGGTGAAACGTTACCCAGTGTTGTTTAACGTGACTTCACCTCGTTCGTACAGATGAGAAAGCGGTTCGACTCCAACTCGGGATCGATGATTCCGCCTTTAGCCCTCTGCCTCTCCAGAAGATTCTGGAGCTCGCGCCACGTCTGACGAAACTCTGTTCCGATCTCCCCTCCCTCCACCTGAATGCAAAAGAACAAGGCTCGTTAACATCCGGGATCGAAGCAATCATGCTGCTGCTGGAGTGAGGACACCGACCACCAAAGTCACTGCGGGCCAGCTCGGAGTTGGACAAGCAGCGGGTGACGTCACAGACAGATTCAGCAATTCAGCAGTACAGAATTAATGAACGTAAAATCTGGACTGTGCAAATATGATTCACCAGACCAGGCCACCTCCTTCCATTGCTCCCTGATCCAGTTCTGACGCTCATGTGTCCATTGTTGGCGCTTTTGGCGGTGGACAGGGGTCAGCATGGACGCTCTGACCGGTCTGCAGCTACACAGCACCATACCCAGCAAGCTGTGATGCACTGTGTGTTCTGACATCTTTCTATTATAGCAGCATTAACTTTTTCAACAACGTGTGCTACAGTAGCTCTTCTGTGGGATCGGACCAGACGCGCGACCCTTTGCTCCCCACATGCATCAATGAGCCCATGCTCCCATGACCCTGTCGCCGGTTCAACAGTTGTCCTTCCTTGGACCACTTTTGGTAGGTACTAACCACTGCATACTGGGAACACCCCACAAATAGTGGAAGCCCAAACCGCAGCTCAGCTGGAGCACAGTCAAATTGTGTATTGAGAGACTCAAACTCTACAATACCGACTGTACCACACTGAATTCTGAACAGATTCTCATGAAATGTAGTCTGTTATAAACGTGAGAAATTGGAATTGGAACTGGAATTACATTCAGTTACTGGGGGCGGATCCAATCATATTTTTTCACTCACTACCATGTTTAAAGGAAGAAGGTATCATGCGGCCCTCATATCGCACTTTAATTTAACAATTGAGTATTGAATATTTTATATACCGTATTTTCCGGACTATAGGCCGCTACTTTTTTCCTAGGTTTTGAACCATGCGGCTTATACAAAGGTGCGGCTATTCTGTGGATTTTTCTTCCGCCGCTAGGGGCGCTCTAACCGGAATTAGAATCAAAAATAAGATGGACGAAAAATCAATGCAAAGAAGAATACGCTACTTTTTCTTTAGCAGATAGAACGCGGACGATAAATTACCAACTGGTAATTATTTTCAAATCCTCGCCCCTTCATCATGGAACCCACACGAAGAAGTTTGTATGATGCAAGTTTTAAGTTGAAGGCCATCGACATCAATGTGAATCGGGCATTTAAAGCTGCACTCCGGGTTGAGTGGGAGGCTTGGATGACAAGTGGTGAGAAATCTTTCACAGTCAAAGTCATTCACAAAAACTGGCCGCATGCGAAAAGCATCTTTTTCTGATGTCTGTCAGTGGACGCTAACAGCGTGGAGTGCTGTGAAAAAATCCACCATCACCAACGGGTTCCGAAAGGCTGGACTGCTACGCGAAGAGAGTGGCGCACCTTCAGAGTCAACTTCACCGGAGGATGACAGTGACACGGAGAGCGAGACTGATGGAGACAGATGTGACGAAGCGCTTCTGAGGCTGTTCAACTCCGACACTGAAGAAGACGACTTCATGGGTTTCAGCGAAGATGATTAAAGTGACTTGTGGTTTCAAACACAGGAGAAATGAAGGTAAATAAATGCCATCTTTTTTCTCTTGGTTCTGTTCCGTTTTAATCAGCAAAGTTGCTGCCGTGTTAAAAGGCACTGTTCGGAAAGAATCTGTTCTTGTACATCAATGTACATTTACAGTTCAAAATCGTTCTGTACATGCAGTAAATATCAAATTTTTCAACATAGATATCTGCGGCTTATAGCCCGGTGCGGCTTGTATATCTCTTTTTTTTTTAAATAGAGCGGATGCGGCTTATATACAGGTGCGCTCTATAGTCCGGAAAATACGGTATTTAAGATTTTATTCAAACATTGGTTTCCTTGAATGATGTTTTCTTTTTAGGCCATGGGCAAAAGTTCCTTGCTTTAAGTGTTTTACAGAATAAATGGAAAGAAAAGTCTTTTTTTTTTTTGCTGATCTGAAAAATGATCTGATCGGCGACACAAAACCGTGATACGATCCGAGCCGTGAGTTTTGTGATCCGTTGCACCCCTACTTTGGCCCTTGTCGGAGTTGCTCATTTTTCCTGCCTCCAACACATCAACTTCAAGAACTGACTGTTCACTTGCTGTCTCATATATCCCACCCCTTGACAGGTGCCATCGGAAGAAGAGGAATGTTACTCACTTCACCTGTCAGTGGTTTTAATGTTGTGGCAGATTAGTGTGTGTGTGTGTGTATATGTGTGTGTGTGTGTGTGTGTGTACAAATGCTGGAAACACCTTGGGGAAGTGCGGCGCAGGGGAGGATAGAAGCTGATCGGCATCATACGTCAAGGGCTCTCTGCACACCGGGCACACTACAGTGAGCTCCTGGGGGGGAAAGGACAAGCAGGACAGTCATGAGAACACCTCCAGCAGCTTTAGAAATACAGATTTTCCAGAGGAGTGCGCGTCAGAATGACAACAGAACAAGTAGGAGATCTCTGCCGGCAGTCATTTATCGCCGCTTTGGTGCTAAGGGTTCTACGGGTTCACTTCACTGCTGGAGCCGTGGCGTCTCACCTGTTGGTCCATTTGGTCCCTCGTCTTGTCCTGCTCCAGCTCTCGCTCCCGCTCGCGAAGCTCCGTCTCGGAGTGGGTGACGTAGCGGCCCAGGCAGTGGGAGTGGAAGTAGTGGTAGCAGCTGGTCTTGGTAAACGCTTCACCCTCCTGGGGTCGTTTTAAAGGGAGAGAAAAGAGTTGACGCACATTCTGCTTCCCCTGGTCTATTGTTCCTGATTGAGTCGGGTTTTGTGATTTGACTGATTTGATGATTGATGGGTTGTGATCTGTGAACACAACCCATGTCATGATGCAAGACGTTAATTCTGCTGTTGAGCAAGGACCACAAGGTTAAACACAAGTATTGTCTAAATCGTGCACAAAATATCACATCCAGAAGATATTGATTTGGGCTTGTTTGGGCTATAAAAGATGGGCTTTTTTTTTTCTCTATACCGGATAGTTTCTGTATGTCATATTCAGTAACCCTATTTTGGGCTTAATTCCTTTCCATAATGACTTTAACGCTGGATTCTCTCCAACAAAATGTTAAAGTGCAGAACATCGAGATCGTCAATTACACTGCAAATCCCAGAATTCCGTTGGGAAACTGCAAAGCAACTTCCCAACATCTGGGTTAACCCTCATCTTCGCTCTAAGACGTCACTTTTTTCTAGACAGTATGCCTTTACTGATCGATTGATTTGGGGTTATTTTCTTAGTCATTTGACGTGGTGAGGATATATATTTTTTTGCCCATCAAGGGTGCTGTTCATTTTTGTGAATGTTCATCATCAGTTTAACCACCACAACTAGCTACGCTGCTTTATCAAATTCACCATGGCTGCCTTTCACTTCTTTCACGTGCCCAGTCGGGAAAAGCAAACTCTAGCTAAATATGGCACTAATTTTTTTAGAAAAAGATCTTTACCACTCGATCAGTGGTGTAATTTCACTACATACCGTATATGTATATGACAAATAAACATCTTGAATAATTGCCACCAATAAAATTTAAATCAATGACTGACAATTTGACCTAAGACAAAGCAAATATTGAATGTTCATTTAATACAATGGACAGTAAAGTTATCTGATCTCGAAGAAGAAAAGCTAAATAGGAAAAACATTTTTTTTTTTTACCACTACATACCTTAAAGCCATAGAGGCAGATGACACAGTTGCCGTGGGGAATATTGCTCTCTGTCAGGATCTCCTTAGCTTTCTGTAGGAGAGTGAAATGGGCATTATCCTTGCTCTATCAATGGTGCCATTGTGTTGTAATTCAGTATGTCCTCATTTCAACATTAAATTTAATCAAGTGATCTAAAACACCCCCCCAAAAAAATGACTATACTATAGTACTATCTATACGGTGTCGGAAAGACAGCTGACCTCAATGAGCTGATATAACACGGGTGAGCCCAGACAGGACTCGGCCTCGGCCCGCAGACACCTGAGGACACTGAGTTATTACAATGGTTTAAGGATTAAAATAGTGCTTCGACTTCCAAGCTTTCAAAATCAATATTACAAGCACAAAAAAATAGAGATAAACATTATGGACAGCAGGGACTGAAAGGAAAGCTAGGGTTTCTTGGGAGTATAAATATAAATCTTTGTCGATGCAGCCTCATTACCTGCTGAGCTTGTTGTCAGAAAGCCCCCTGGGGTTATGGATGGAGATTGTGGGAGAAGAAAAGGGGTACTGATGGAGAGAGAAAAAGGAGAATAGAGTAGCAGGAGTTTAGTTTCTTCTGCGTCCCCACTTCACATCAGAATATGAGATTACCTACCGAGTCTTATGTATTTCATTATGTTATCTGAGTTCATTCTGGCATTACAAAGTGAAATTCAAGGACTTTCAAGTAACTTTTTAACGACTATTTCTTAATTTTCAACGACACAATGCAAAAAAATATACAATAATTTTAAATTTGATCTTTATTCATTAAAATATAATATAGTTGTAGTCTCATTGTCTATTATTTATGTTTGAATATCTATAGATCTATTATTATCGGTATCTATTTTCAACCATGCTGGATTACATTTACATTTCCCTGGCATAATCGACAGAATTTAATTTCCCACATTTGTCAGCGGATATTATTTTTCGCCTTATACACATACAAATGTACCTGCTCACTATGTACTTTTGAAAATGGAAAATGAGAACAAAACAATGTAATGTGAATATTAGAGAACACTGATAAATGTGAACTGGACCAGACACTTTTTATAAACCACAAAGGTGACTTGTTATTTAGGCACACACACACACACACACACACACACACACACACACACACACACACACACACACACACACACACACACACACACACACACACACACACACACACACACACACACACACACACACACACACACACACACACACACAGGATTTGCTTGGGTGGGTAGTTAGTTAAATTTAGACTGAATAAGGAAGCCTTAAGATATACACTACTCACAAAAAGTTAGGGATATTAGGCTTTCGGGTGAAATTTCAGGATGAACCTAAAATGCACTATAACCTTTACAGGTGAACTTAATTTGACCTTCTCTAAACTTTTGAATACACATGTCCAACTGTTCAATGTTTCAGTACTTTTTGCACAACTTGCTGTTCTCTAACAAGGAGCTGAACGGAAAATTCACAACAGGTGTTTGATCCATGAATCGACCAATAAATTTCCTGGTTCAATTAGAATTGGTATTTAAACAGTCCTCTTCATCATGCTGTTCACATTTTGACATCATGAGACCAAGACGACACCTAACAACTGATCAACAGTACCTCGCCATTGTTAGGCTTCAAACAGGATGTTCTCAGAGGGAAGTGGCCACTGAGCTTAGAGTGTCACAGAGTGTCATCAGCAGCTTGCAACAGAGATACAGAGACTGGAGGAGTCACAGAAAGGCGTAGAAGTGGACATCCTTTGGCCACATCCCACACTGATGAGCGCTTCTTTGTGAACAGTGCCCTGCGGAACTGGATGATGATGCCACTTAACTCCAGGCACATTTAAGGGAGGTGAGAGGCACCCAAGTGTCACGTCAGACCATTCGAAACCGTTTACCTCAGCGTGGTCTGCGTGCTAGACGACCTGCAAGGGTACCTGACCACACCACCAGGCACAGCCATCATCGTCTTGCACGGGCCAGGGAGCATTTACGCTGGACGAGGGACTAGTGGCCTCAGTGCTGTTCTCTGATGATAGTCAATTCACGTTGAGCAGAAATGATGGCCACCAACGATGTTGGAGACGTCAAGGAGAGCGCTATGCATCAGCCACTGTTGTCACCAGACGAGCCTTTGGTGGTGGTGGTGTTACAGTGTGGGCAGGTGTGTCTAGTCAATACAGAACTGCCCTACACTTTATGAATGGTACAGTGACAAGCCCATACTACCTGAATAACATCATTAATCCAGTCATTGTGCCCCTGCATGAACAACACAGGCATCATTTCATCTTCATGGATGACAATGCTCCAGCTCATCGAGGTGGCATCATTAGGGAACGGCTGCTGGAGACTGGGGTACCTCAAATGGAGTGGCCTGCACTTTCTCCAGACCTGAATCCCATAGAAAACCTATGGGATCAGCTGAGTCGCCGTGTAGAGGCTCGTCACTCTGTACCCCAGAACCTCAATGACCTGAGGGCCGCCTTTCAAGAAGAGTGGGGGGCCATGCCTCAGCAGACAATAAGTCGACTTGTGAACAGCATGAGACGTCGTTGTCAAGCGGTAATTGATGCTCAAGGGCACATGACAAGTTATTGAGACATTGACATTTTTTGTTGTGGTTTACCCACCACTGTTGTTGGCTTTTGTTTCATTAAATTGTTTGAGAGGAGAAAATCACCATTGCCTGCTTCTACTTAAATGCCCTACTTTCATGATATAATAACACTGTAGCGTGAACTTTTTACATTTTCCATAAATGTCCCTCGAAAGCCAAGTATCCCTAACTTTTTCTGAGTAGTGTATGTTGATCACTGTAATAAGGTTTTAGCCATCCTTCTGTCACTTCTGTTCTGTCACTCCCTAGACTGTGCCACTCTCCCAACCCCCTCACCGATTTTAAACCCTGTTTCTTTTTTTGGTAGGGGGTGGGGGCGTTGAACTAATTAATTGAGCAACTGTAAATAGCGAATAAGCCTGAGGGTCTAAAAACACATGGGCACAAGGATAACATGATGTTGGGCCTACCTGCTGATCGAGGGTCAATGTCAGTGTGAGTCGGACAAACTGGGACACGGAGTCCTCGGCTGTGGAGGGGTAGAGGACCAGGCTCACCTCCCAACCGCTGTGAAGCGCAGGGATATGACAGACGGGTTAAATAACGGTTTAAAGGGAGAGACACTGATGTTAGGGGGGTAGAACAGAAATATCCATCTAAATTATTTGTTGCAGCTAAAACTCAAGCAAACATTATTTTACCGGTATAGTGACGAGGATACAATGTGGTCGTGTAAAAGGGCATTAAAAAAAAGAAATACATAAAGTCAAGAGATCAATATAGAACAGGCCTAAGCACTTACACATGGCAGGACTAAACCCACACCCACTGAGCAGCACTATTGCTACACACACTCAGTGATACAGTTCAAAACACAGACACAAAAGCAAAGATAAAAGTTTCAAAACCTATCCAAAGCAGTCTGATAAGTCACCGAAAAGCAGCTCCAGCTCCAAACGTTTTGCGGCCGGATTTTAAAAGTGGTAGTGGACTTAAATATGTCCTCTATGTTAAAGAATTGTAGCGTTTACCCGTCACTGTCGTTGGCGGCCTGCAGCTCATCCAGGTAAATGGACTGGAGCACCTCGATCTCAGACAGCACACTGCGGAGACACGACATGGAGGGTCTTTAGGAACAGCGACGTTTCGTTTTCACCACGGCCAAAAAAAAAAAAAAAAAAAGTAAAATAAATCAGCGCTTCGTGTTTCCTATCGTATCGTTGCTGCTAGCTAAGATGGCATGTGTCGTGTCGTTACCAGGGCATGCAGCTGCAATTCTACTCGCTGTTGTAAAGAAAAAAATAAATAAAATAAAAATAAAAAAATGTTTGAGCGTGACGTGTAATTGCAAATGAACGTGTTCCGAGGGAGACTTTGGGCCTGCTTGTCCCCAAACTCACTCGCACTCTGCGGCCATGATGTTTTCTGACTTAGCGGACCGGTGGTGGTGGTGGCGGTGGCGGTGGTGGCGGCGGTGGCTGTGGTCAGGGAGCTCTCGTCCGAGGTACCGACACAGCGGCTCCGTCTTACCGTCTGAGTTCAACCGGAACCGGAAGGCAAGGGCTGCTGTTGGGCTTTCCAAAGTAATGGTTCGAACCGTGGACGTGAAAACGTGGAGACGCCACTGGCCGCGGCTCGACGTCACCGCGGTGCGTCTGCGCGTCCACCGCCTTGGAGCGGTCGACATGCGCTAGTAAATAAATACCAAGGCGATGCGGACTCGAACGCGCGTAATTCTGAACCGATTTTCATGAAGAATGGTTTGTTTATAAACGTGAGGAATTGAACATGACACCGATTACCTGCAGTTCAATTCAGTTACCGGGGGCGGATCTAATCAGCTCTCTGCCAAAACATTTGAATAGCGACCTCCCCTGGGACACGCAGGCTCCGCTCTATGAATAGGCAACTGCAAGTGGAAATGAATTAGAATTTCAGATTTGGCGAGTTTCTCCAAAAATGTAGAATTCTATATATATGATATTGTTGTAAAGCCGCCTGGTTGCTTGCTATTGTATTAATAATCAAATACATTTTTTGTTATTTTTGTTCCCCGGAACATTGGTGTCAAACACGTGACCCCCTACATTGTATGTAGTATTGTTACATTATATTAGATTCGATTAGATCATAGTATTGTATTATTATATTATACTATTGTATTGTAGTATTGTATTATTACATTATATGATAGTATTGAATTGCAGTATTGTAGTATTATATTATAGTAATGTATTGTAGTATTTTTTAATTATAAAAACAGTCATGAATTTAATTATTTTTGAATAACACAACAGCGCATTTTAATGAATATAGGAAGCCCCAGAAAAACACCAGGTTTGTGTTGTCCAGATTAATCTTCTCCATTGATTGGGACATGACCATTCTGACCATTCTCATTATGTTTTCAAATGACAGTCTTCCCTGACTTGCACTGGGGGTTTGTGGCCATGCTATGGTCCCATTCCATCAGCATCACGTCTCTTTCAACCTGTGTATTTTCGTCTTCATCAGAGGATCATTCATTGTACTCCGAATTATGTTCAATACTGTCCGCAGTTTCACTGTCGTTATCACTGTCTAGGATTAGAGCGAGGGCTTCATTAACTGAAAATCTACTGCTCATGTTCCCTCCTTCCTTCTGACAATTGCTTCTGAGTTTGTAAATGGTGAGTGGGACATTTTTATGTGTGTGTTGCTCATCTCAGACAGCAACAGAGTCAATTCCCACAACACAGGGTTTGTCTCATGTTATGTCTATGAGGCATTGGTGAGTGAGAGGGAGAGAGAGAGAGATTCTTACATCGGAAAACGTACCTTCCCCACGACCACGACACTAAAAGGAGGTCCTCAAATGGACAAAATGTGTTCATTGCTGGAATTACACTTCAATAAATAAAATATAAGGTAATATGTAAGGTAATGTGTTTGTTTAGATGATGGATAACAATATGGACAGATTAATATTCACATTAAATCATTATTATTATTATTATAATAACTGTTAATGTGGACAAAAACGTAAATTCGGCCACGCCTCTATTTGCATGCTTTCCTCAACCATACTTGGAGGTTCATGCTCGATGGGCCCAGCAGCGAGCTGGCTACCTGTTCCGCCATGGCTCTTGCCAGAACCCAATGTCGATTTTCCATATTAGACCGAATCAAGAAGAAGGATGCGGGAGATCCTGTGACTTTAGTTAGTGACCATCTTAAAGAACTGGAGCACCTGTGTGTGGGTAGATTACATGCAGATTTACATTGATGGCCCCAGGAATCTCAACAATGGAAAGCTGCAATAGGAATAAGCATCCCGCAATTACAGATACAACATGGAAAGTGGATATCGAATCACGTGTCAGTCTTCACTCCAGAGCTTGTGGCAATCTTGTGGGCACTTGGGTAGTAGAGGTGGTAGTGGGAGGTAGTTAGACCAGGAATGATTATTATGTGCTCAGATTCTACTGCAGCACTAATAGCACTGAGCGGTGGGAAAAGTGGGGCCAGATCAAATCTAATGGTAGAATATTTGACTGTGTTGAATCAAGTATCTAAGTTGGGGAACAACATTGGATTTTTCTGGGTTCCAGCTCACGTAGGAGCACAGGGGAATGATGAGGCTGATAAGACAGCAAACAGAGCCATCAACAGGAAGGAATTCGGTCTGGATACTGTCTGGAAGGGTTGAGTGTAAGGGCATAATACAACAAGGAATAACAACGTTATGGAAAAAAGAATGGGAAGACGTGTGTTTCAGTGTGCCGGCACACACTGGCGGCAAAAACTAGGCTGAGACCGGGTCACTGTACACTCAAACATGGGTGGGAATGGGTAGTAAGCACCCAGACGGAAATGCATCTGCGGAGAGGCAGAAACTGAATCGTGCTTTGATGGAATGCACCGACTATGACACAGAGAGAAGCCTCATGCAAGCAGAGCTGTCGGAAATTGGAGCAAAAGATCATGCTTTGAAAGCAATACTCATCGTGGAACATTGTAAAACAGCAAAAACTGTCATTCATTTTCTCAACCGCACTGGACTCTACACGAGGGATGAACTCATTCAAAGGAGTACTGCAAATGACCTGTGGAGGGCAACAGTGCGCCTTCTCTGCGTATAGCCTGCCGGAAAATCCTCATCAGGAGAAGAAGAGGTTCATGCTGCGTTCCGTGGGAGTGGGAACTCGGAAAAATCTACCCTCACTCGCACGCCGTTTAAGAGTGTTCCCATTTCAAGTTCAAGAGATTGTTTGTCACATATTTAAACATAGGGTCATACACACATACTTGCATGCAGTGAGAGGTCATGACACCCGGTGATTACGCACAATACGCTCTTTAAGCTCTGAACATACTAAAAGTTGTATAGGTTTGTATTTGAAAACGTGTCCAAATGCAACGTAAACTGCCAGTGGCGTGTGGACTCCACACGCTTTGCCCAAGAAACACCCATTTATTGCGGGCAACCATGTTTTCCCGGACGGAGAGGTCCGAGTTCTGATTGAACGCAGCATTAATCACGGGATTGACTGGGGATCGCTGGCAGGCCTCCCCGAACCAACACGAACGACACTATTCATATTATTACCATCCCTGTAATTACAGCGGTATCAAATAACAACAAGTGCTCATAATAACAACAACCTGCGTAAATAACGGACATCCGAAAAGAATATCCAGCAGATGGCGACGATGCCGCATTTGAAATTAGACCCACGCACTAAAACGTTCCAAAGAAGAAGACCCGGCACAGGGACGCGCTCCCACAGCACGATGACCGGCGCGGGTAAATACCCCAGGCTTCCAAACCATTGTCCGCAGTGAGAAGTTCAGCCATGTCAAATGTTTAAAAGAGGGGGGAAATAATAACGTCTTTCCCTTGAAACCACACGACATCGTTACGACTCGCAGGGGAAACTCCGATGGAGGAAGACCCGATGGAGTCGGAGTCGGAGTCGGACCCGGTCCCAACGCCGGCAGCCTCGCTCCCGCAGAGCATTACCCGTGCGTGGGAAACGGTCACGGTGGCTTTGGTGAGTACGTGACGTGGGCAGCCCGAGACGGTCCCCCGGGTTGTTTTTGACAGGAAGATGCCATGAATGCCACCGGGCTCCTCGACCGTTTGGTCTCCCGCTCAGGCGGGTCCCGTCCTTGGCAAAGTGCTACTCAAACCCAAATAGTGAAAAAAGTACGGCGCCACAGACGACCTTGAAGGACTCGAACATATTTGGGGGAAAACCCGCTGCGATGGCGGAATATGTCCGTTGTGTGTGAACACCCAATATAAGATAGAAAAGATAATATCCGCGTTGAAAGTGTCAACAGGAGGGCCTCTTCTTCGCCGAGCATATTGTTCCTGTTGCTCCCTTACAAGATGCTCACTGCTCCAGCTAGTGGTTGGACGATATATTGCAGTAATTGGGTTGTAGTAAGATTCAAGATTCAAGATTTTGTATTTGTCACATACATATACATACTTTCATAATTATATGCAGTGAAATGTAATGCAACGCACCCGGTGATAGCACACAATATGTCCTAGGAAAAAATAAAAAAATAAAAAATTCTTTCTATAGGCCGACTAACTGACTCCTAAAACGTAATACAGTAAGTTGAATACTTATAGAATAAAATAAAAATATGTAGAATAAAATACAATAAAAAGAAAAAGAAATGAAATGGAATAGATAGAGGGAATATGCCTATGTATATACAGATATGTGCATTAAAGTGGCATGTCACTAAGCAAGGGCAGTTAAAAAACATTTCAAATATACACTTGCATCTAGAAAAGAGTTGTATATCTAATAAAAAAAATAAATAAAATGCTCCCATACATAATTATAATGTATTGTAAGTCTCCATTAGATGTATTGACTATTCTTAGGGACGATTTTTTTAAAGGGTAGGCCAATAATTCTGTCCACCGCTTTACTGGACATGACATGAAAATTATCTACATAACTACAGCCATAAGGCATACCATGACTTACCTTTCCCAAAAGTCCCATAGCATGCGCTTTTTCCAAACCCAGTTTGTGAAATGCAAAAAAACACTTTTCCGCATTGCAAGTCTTTTTAATGCTGTCTTTTCTTGCTTTTTTTTTTGAGGGGAAAGGGGGAAACCTCATCAATGATGTTGTCTTTATTATCGATTTTTTTCGCACCTTTTCCACAGCCGCAAAATATATTTTAGTTTGTGACAACTATCTAAACTTTGGACCCTATCCTGGGCGATTAAAGCCGACGGATCAAAATACATTAAAATGATTGAAATAATAATAATAAAAAGTTAATTACGATAGAATTGAAGAAGGAAATCATTGATTAACATGAGAAATTAACGTGTGTAGTGGACCCAGCACGTCAATACGACCAAAGCACGTCGACGATATGCACCATCCTGAAGAAAAAGGAGGACATCAAGGCTGTTACAACAGCAAAGGGTGTCTCCAGGCAACGCACATCTGTTCACGAAAGTTGGAAAAAATCTCTTCTTCTAAACACTAAACACTACATCCCCCTCCTCCCCCCGTTCCATCGTCTGCTTGCGCACAAATCGTCCCATCTTTAAGGTAATTAAATTAACCAGTTTACATTATTTCTTTTGCATTCTCTTTGACTGTATTATGTTTTTAAAATTGCCATTAGTCTTGTAACTACACCCTTTCTGTTTTAAAACCCATAAAAAATGATTTTTGGGTGATTTTGGGGTGGTTGTTGGGATTTGGAACGGATTAATTATATTTCAATTACTTTCGATGGGGAAAATTCATTTGTAAAACAAGCCTATGGTAAAACAAGCTAGGTCATGGAACGAATTCAACTCGTAATGCAAGTTTCCACTGTATATCTTCCAACTACGAGTTGGAGCAGTGAGCATCTTGTGAGGGAGTAGCAGGAACAATGCGAGCGGGGAAGAAGAAGCCATCCTGCTGACACTTTGAATGTGGAAATGATCAATTCTATCTTATATTTGGTATTTACACACAACATACATGTTGTGCCATTGCAGCAGGTTTTCACGTATATGTTTGAGAGTCTTTCAAGTTAGTTTATGTTGCAAAGTGTGCCATAGTTTTTCGACTATTTGGGTTTGATTATCACTTTTCCAAGGAGTGGTGCAATTTTGATGGGACCCCGCTCTGCAGAAGTCCCAATGAATGGGCCCAACGGGGCTAGTGGTGCAAGACTCTTAAGACTTTTAAATGACTGAGTCAGTTCGGAAAAAGAAACTGAAAATAATGAGGACTATCTATCAAATTATTCCTGTGAGAATTCCATTCAAAACTCGGATCTGAACCGACTTTCGTCGCCTCTTTTCCCCATCGTTCAACAGAAGTCATTCCTTGTTCATGTGCAGTACACCAATTGAATCAAATGAACAAAGAGTCTGAAAATGGAACTACTCTTTTTCACTGAGTGGCTCGCCAAGAACCGACTCTGAAAAGTCAAACGTTTCGTCACAAATGGTGAGACTGTCTCTTACTCCCTCCCACGCCTGTCCCTCCGTGTACAGGTGCTCTGCGGTTGCCTTCACCACCCATCGTATTCTTTCCTCTTTTCATTCCCTTCTCAAGGTGTCTCCTGAGTCCTCGGCATCCGAGCGCTGCATCACTGAGTCTCTGGCCATGCTGTGCTCCAAGGGCCTGGGCAGGTTCCTGGGGGCCTGGCTGCTGGAGACCCTGCAGGCGCGCCTGACCACCGCTGTGGCTCCCGAGTTCTGGGCGGGACTCGAGCAGCCGGAGAACGAACTGGAGGAGAAGGACAGGGCCCGGATCCTACTCACGGCCTTCCACACGCTGTCGGACAGGCTGGAGCCCTTCTTGGGCAAGTACACCATCCAGCCGTATAGATTAACGTTTAACATTTTGTTATAACCATCCCCCACACGTGCTCCATCCTGACTTCCGTCCTCCCATCCTTTCTTCCAGGAGGCCTGGAGAGGCTGGGGACTTGGCAGGACGAGGGGCGCGGCGGGCTCCGCGGCCCCGGGGCCCGAGGGCTGCGGGAACGGGCCTTCACGGTCATCCGGGCCCTCCTGCCCTTCTCCCCACGTGCCGTGTTGCAGGAGTGCGTGCTGGAGTTCTACAGCAGGACCTTCTCCGTGCACTTGAGCCAGGAGGGCGAGGCCACGGAAGGGGCAGAGGAAGGTACTGAGGCGTCCCCCGGAGGGGCGTGTCCCGGCTGCACCGTCCCAGTGCAGCGGTGCTGGTGCCGGGAGGCACTGGAGCAACTGCAAGATCTCAGCAGCATCCTGTGAGTAGTCACATAGTGTCTATGTGATTGTGTGATACTCTGGGGGAGCCCTAAATATCTCTCTCTCCCTCTCCTTCCCTCCCTCCCAGCGGCAAGCTGCAGCTTCTGGAGCGGGTCAGCTCCGAGGCGGTAACCTCCATCCTCCACACACTGATCGAGCAGCGCATGGAGCAGCAGTGCAGGGGGGAGTACGAGCGCTCCTTTCTGCTGGAATTCCAAGAGGTACACACTTCACACTACAGCCAACAAATTACAGCGTTCAAATAAGACAACACTTTAGTCCCGGAGGGAAATTCAGGTACCTCAGGATACCTTGTAAAAAGAGCACTGTGTGCTGAGTTCTAAAAGCTAAAATCGGTAATGTTGGACAACTAACAGCCGCTAAAGGAAGCCATAGAAACTACACCAACTTTGAGAAACGTACCACTCTGTTGCAGCCACTCTCTGTGCTTGAAAGCAGTGCAGTGCAGCAATTCAATGCAGCAATGCCGAACCTGTAAAAAAAACCTTAAAAAATATAAAATAACTGTTAAATCCCTCTTTCAAAAGCGAGAGGCAGGCAGTCGTTCCGGTCGTTCTACATAACCAGGCAGTTTTTATATATATTTTATGTTATACCTGGTGAAAAAGGGTCGCAAACCCTGGATTTGACATCCTACATCCACGCTAACATGAGAGACTAGAAACAGGAAGTCGCAGCGCTTCCTTCCAGCAACCTACCATAGTTTTAACGCTTTATGGCTTCAGATCTGCTCTGTTTTGACTGCGTTTAAGCACAGTGAGGAGCAGCAATAGAGTGACAAGTTTCTCAGTAGTATATTAGCGTTAAGCAAGGTCATTGCTATGAAGAGTTATAAATGATGGGAACCAACTTTAACAAGGCCCGGGAGGAAAAATAGGAACGCTGTATCTCATTTCTCATAGTACCTTAACATGCTTTCTGGATCCCTTCTCCCCCAGTGGCTGGAGCTAGTGCTGGGCTGGCTCAGTAGAGTGTTTGCCAGTGACGAAGGGGGCACCGGGGGAGGAGCTGGGAGGTCCCGGGTCCCGACGCTCGGCCCTCCTGGACAGGGCGTGATGTGCCAGCCGGCCAGCGGCAGCGGCAACAGCGTGTTGCAGCAGTGGAGGTGCCACATGCACCAGTTCTTCTGCAGGATCTACGTCAACATGCGCATTGAGGAGCTCTTCAGCATCATCAGAGGTGGTGATCGATACAATATGTCGAAAAAGGATTTCCCAAAGCCCGACTTATGCACTCAATGCCGCACCCCCCCCCCCTCTCTCTGCAGACTTCCCAGAGTCCAAACCTGCCATTGAAGATCTCAAGTTCTGCCTGGAGAGAACCAATCAGAGGCAGCAGCTGCTCACCTCACTGAAATCTGCCTTTGAGGGCCGCCTGCTACACCCGGGTCAGTGCTGGGCATGAGACAAAACAGGGACACAGCTGATTAAGAGCACCTTTGTAGCAGGCTTTCTAGGTGGTTTCAGTGGAACCAGGAAATGAGGCACAGGCTGGGGTGGAAGACACCGGCCCGCCGGGTTGTATTGGTTTTAATCACAGAAACCGCTCACTTGCGGAAACAAATAATCAGGCGGATAATAACTTAATTAATAATAATAATAATAATAATAATAATCCGGCGTCCTTCACTGAGCACTCTGCCCAAGCATTCACACACATGGCTCTGCTCCGGGGTCCCCGCTGGAATACAAACACAAGCATGAAGAAACTTCTCCCAGCCAAGTGACCAATCAGTGCCGAAAGGTCTGATAGGGAAAACTCGGAACACGGGGAAAAGCCAGCACTGTGTTCTGCAGACCGTGGCTTAACCACGCCCCCACGTCTGCCACAACCTTATATCCACTTTGTTTTAAAATAGTTTTCTTGGTTTCTTATGTGGAGGCATTTATACAGTTTTGTGTGTTTGGATGGTTAATCTGTGTTCATATTTAAGTTCTTGCTATCAAACTTCCCTGGATATCTAACATATTTTTTTGTCATTAATAGTCTAAAACTCATGACATTAGACACATTTTTTTCCCACCATCCCCATGTCTTCTTCAGGTCTCTCTTTGAAAGAAAAATATTGTATTTTGATGTGAATGGGACTACCCGACTGAATGGACCTTTTCTGATGGTTTGATATTTTTTGTACCCAATCCCAGGAGTGCACACGTCGGATATTCTCACCGTCTACATCTCTGCCATAAAAGCCCTCCGAGAGCTGGATCCATCAATGGTCATCCTGCAAGTTGCCTGCCAGCCCATCCGCAAATATCTCAGGTGTGTGTGTGGGAGAGAGCATGTGTATATATATATAATTATTTCTTTTTAAGCCTTGTGCAGAATTTATTATAATTATTTATTTATTATTTAAATTGTAGTATAAAAATATAGTATTCTTAATTTTAATGTATTGGGGGTCCAGCCCCTGAAGGGGGTGGAAACCACTATTGTTTTTGATAATGAGAAATTGGCCGTGGTCAGTAGTCTGTGGATGTCATGGAACCGACGTACCCACGGACATGATGAATACAATTTGGATTCGGGGCAGTTTTCACACGCCGTCCTCCAAGTTTGATCCAAATCCATTAGGACATTAGAGAGTCCATTAGAGAGTCGACGAGTCGATCCATTAGTCGGAAACCTGTCAGTCAACTGAGATTCTTCATTCGTCATTTTTTTCTTTTTTTTTTGGGGTCAGTCTGTGCATTACAATAACAGGATAAAACAGATAGAAGCTTACAAAATGCACAGGGATAACATTTCAATGAGGAATTATAAATAAGGGAGAACGGCGCACGGAGAGCCAGGTTCGAGTCTGTGTCCGGACGTGAACACGGCTCTCCGTGCGCCGTTCTTCCAAATAAAACAACTAAAAACAGTGTGGGGACAACTTGTAGGGATGGGTATCATCAAGGTTTTAACAGTACCACTACTCTTACTAGTACTTGTTATCGATCCGGAACCCTTATCTGTCTTTTTTATTTTTAAGAGAAAAACTAAAAAAAATTAAGACCAGAATTAACACGGCTTTATTTTCTGCACATTACGCATGGAGAGGGGGCGGTCGGGGAGCAATCTGCGCCCTCGTCTCCGCCTGCGTGTGAGAGTCTCTCTCTCTCTCTCTCTCTCTCTCTCTCTCTTTCTCTCGCTCTCTCTTTCCCTTCTGACAAGCGCATGCGCCGATCCTTTCCTGCAAAACAGACAAACATTCAGAAAGCTCCCTGGTCTGGACCCGGGGCAGCTGGGCGGGCGCGGGGAAGGAAAGCCATGCTGCCGTCTGCAGCTGCGGCTTCACCACGCCCCTTGGTCTGCCCCAGTAACATAGCCTAAATAAATAGAGAATCTATTTTCTTAATTTCTCCAATAGCCGAGTCCGATTAGACTGACATGAGTCAGTCCATTTTTGTAGGAGGAGTTGGCAAAAAAATCACAGATGGTCACAGATGAGCGTGTCATGGCATCACTGGTGAAATGTTTTGAAACTTTGAAACTGAAAGTGAAACTTTGAAACTGAAAGTGAAACTTTGCGCATGTGCAAAATGCTGGTGCGCAACGAGTCCCTGACATTAAATCCCCCATTGGTAAATATAACCGATATTTAATCTGCTCACTGGACTATTTGATTCGACTTTAACTGAAAAGAATACAAAACACAAATCCTGACAGACTACATACGCAGAAGCGCAGAGATAATCACTGTTAAACACAAGGTAGTTGTTGCTTTTGGAACACGGAGAATGTAGTTTACAGTCTTCCTGAATTGGAATTAGTTGTAACAAACCATACTAAATTACACAGTGAACAACTATTACTTTATTACTATTCACCAGAAGACAATTCAATTACAATATGACATTGTTGCAAGCTTCTTGCACAGCTTCACGGATATAAAGCATCCCAGAGCAACCCAAAAACCTTATTTCAACTTCTCCATCCGAACTTCCCCTGAAGAATTTCACCATGGCGTGGTCTCCTCTTTGGACATGCATGGCAAGTTCTCCACATCAGCCAGCCAGCGACCACCGGTCAAGCTGGGAAATGTTACCAAGCATCCAAGTAAGTACACCTATTGTTTATCATTTATATGGGAGGGTTACAGTTTATGTTAGTAGCACCGCATTTGATTTTTCTTCACATTACCATACTAGCAAAATGCCTAATGCTTATGGAGGTATGGGGTCGGTGTTGCATTTGTAACAAGGATAATGTAATCATCTCATCATCTTTTACCTTTATTCATTTATTCCTAATCCGACACGCACCAGGGTGAGTTATAAAAAGACAACCAAAAAAACCATCACCTTCAGAATTTTTTAGAAATTCCAGAGATCTATATTTTTAGTGTTCCTGAATTGTAGTTATTAATAACAAGAACCATGAAATAACACAGTGACAGGTATTAATTTATTACACTTTGTGTTTACTTCTATTTTATGTTTTCTTTATAGCCTCCAATTCCTATGAGGTGATCGTAACAGGCTAATCAACTGTGGAAACGACTGAGTTGACCTTTATGCCTCCAACCCCAAGTTCTGAACTGAAAATGTCGTTGAAGGACGTTGCTGCCCTCCCACCACAAACAACTGTACGTTATACATTGTCATCAAATGGCTTCCTTGTATTCTCCCATTTCTACAAAGAACAGAATTTGTCATAATTGAGGCCTTACTCCTCTCAAAACTCACATCAAATACTATTGCTGTCTTTTTCAGGTTGGTGAAATCAATGTCAAAGTCATAAAGATGGCTGTAGCAACCAAAATGGTGCAAGTTCATGGAAAGGACATCAAATTGCAAGAAGCTCCATCGCTGACAACACGATGGCGATGAAGCTCACTCTCTGGGTAGACCAGATGAAATCAGTGTAAGACGCCCAATCCTAGACAATAAACACCCTCACGACCCGATGCCAGGGTATCACTGTGTATCTCACATGTACGAAGAACACGGAAATTCTACCTATGTCAGAGGTGTCCGTCCCAGACGCTGTGACTGACGTAAACCTCAAAGAGGAGGGATTATTGGAAGCAGGCGTTAAAATAACCTTAGCCGCTTTAACAGACACGCATAGAGTCTGTGCGTGTCGTACTGGGGGAAACAAGACACCTTCGACATTAACACCCCATTCCACTGCCGTCAAGGTTAAGTAAGGTAACCAACTCAGTGCTTCATAACAGACAAACATCAGTGGCACTCTAAAATGAAACAATGACAGAATGCTTACTGTTACAGTAACAATGTCTGTACTGCAGAAGTAACCGTAACCATAGAGGAACATTTTCTGCGGGGTGAGGGTTCTGAGTCACCTACACTGAGACCAATATGGCCACTAACATTATCAACATTGACCTGGATGAAACCGGCAAACAGCCACTACACCAGATACTGCCGAGCAATAAGTTGTTCATTCGCGCTTTGTAAAGATTGCCTTGTTTGTGTTCCACAAGTATTATATGTCGGACAACATTTAAACACAGTGATATATTTTGCCCTTTTGTTGTTCTGTCCAACTATTTAGACCAACTGTTCAATAAAACACTTGTCTTTCACGAGTTGTCATGCTTTTTTCTCCATTTGTATTTCTCTCCTACCCCTTTGTCCATAACTTCTCAGACAAATTTGGCCCATAAAGCCTGTGATAGTGGCTCAGAACGCATTTTGACAAACTCAGCCACCACCCTACCCACCCTAAATAAAATCTACAGCATTTCAAATAGGCCTTGAACATCATTAGGTCACAGACGTCATCCCGTCACACACGTCACACCAACTAACCTGGACCCTCTGTATTGCTGCCTGCAGCTATATCTACGGGATGGACCCCTAAGTGGAAGTAGCCGCACGTTCGCGCATCACCGGCATGCCACATTTGATAAATTCCTTATAAATGTGTAGGTTGTGGTTCCGAATGTCCATTCCTGTCGTGTGTGTGTGTGTGTGTGTGTGTGTGTGTGTGTGTGTGTGTGTGTGTGTGTGTGTGTGTGTGTGTGTGTGTGTGTGTGTGTGTGTGTGTGTGTGTGTGTGTGTGTGTGTGTGTGTGTGTGTTGGTTGAAGTCGGCGGAGCTGTTAGATTTTTTGTTTTTTTTTAAGCCTTTTTTTTTTTCTCTTTGGTCTACAAAATCTGCGAGTCCATGATGAGTTTCATATTCTCGGAGCGAATCTGAAAAATAGTAGCCCGATAATTGTAAATAGTCACGGAAAGACATCAACCTTTTTCATGATTCATGGAATCGTGACCTTTGGGAAAACATGGGGCACGAAAAAACATTAATCCACAGAAAGTCGTCACTAGTCAAGTCCATCCCAACTGTGGGAGTGCATGATGCGTTTGATGTACTCGGAACGCGTCGGAAAACTAGTGCCTGTGAAATCTTAATTACTCACAGAATGACGTCAACGCTTTTTGAATTTCATGGAACTGTAACCCATCGGAAGATTTAATCCACAGAAAGGTGTGACCACTAAAATTACGTTACTCGGTCATAGTTGCCCCACACTGCATCAACTGGCCAAAATTCTGGAAATACCTCATTATTGCCCCACACAACAGCAATCACCTACCATCACTGTGGCTGCAGCTCTATTTCCACATGACATTGTTATAACGACACAGTGAGTGATAACAATGACAAGGTTTGGTTTAGAGGCAAACACAGACAGTTGTTCTAAAAAAAAATCATGTACCTGCAGCTTCCTACAGCTAAAAGTAGCAGGCTAAAAATGAAAAGGGAGAAGGTGTTAAGTATTTGCAAGTCCTTCCATAATATGTCAAATTCCAAATTAATGATCATGTCCAATAAATGTTGTCTGTATGACATTACAGACAATTCAACTATTTAACAGGGTTATTCAATTGTAGATTGTTCGCAGAAGAAGTGTATCAAAGTACAAATTGAAAGTACCATGTATATATTATTAGGGGTGTAACGATTTACCGATATGAATCAGAAACCGGTTTTAGCGTTAAAGATGTGACTACATCGATACGCGGACACCTGGACTTCAATCTAAATGTGCCATGAACAGCTGGATGGTCCAATTCTAAAGTTACTAATGGGTTGACTGAAGCTTTGCTGCTAATTCTACTTTAGTATAAACTAAGCTGCTGTGGAAGACTCGCTGATCTGCCGTGACAAGTCATGTTACTTTCATGCCGTTGATCCGCCAACCCAACACTTCTCCTTCTCTCTCTCTCTCTCTCTCTCTCTCTCTCTCTCTCTCTCTCTCTCTCTCTCTCTCTCTCTCTCTCTCTCTCTCTCTCTCTCTCTCTCTCTCTCGCTCTCTCTCTCGCTCTCTCTCTCTCTCTCTCTCGCTCTCTCTCTGACTCCGTCTCGTCACACACCCCTGCACAAGATCGCGTGCGCACATTCCCACTCGCGAGACTTGTGAACCGTAAAACACATTACAGTATAACGGATAATTAACTAAGTAATTTGAGTAATTAAAACTCCAATGCATCCAGGGTCATTACAATATTATATTATATATTACTATATCAGAATCACAATATATTAGATATTATATCTAAATGTTATAAAGTTACAAACACTTGGGATTCCCTGGTCTTTTATGAAATATATCTATTTAAAGGTCAGCAAGGGCACTTTCAGAATCAGAATTGGTTTATTTTTTTTCGCCAGGTACATTCACATGTACTAGGAAATTCTTATTTTGAGGTTTGGTGCACTTCAGTACAGACCATAAGCATTAAAAAATAAAATGTTTAACAGTCCGGTAAAAAAAGGACAATTCAAATTAATTTGAATCAAAATAAAAAACAGTACAATTAAAATGTCAGATATATATCTATAATAATATCTGTATAATATATATAATTTGTCGGAAACAATTTTTTTTTTTTTTGCAAATTGCCAAAAATACAAAACAGAAATCTTCAGATATTTAAGATATACTTTTATAGAATTGGGTTATTTTAATTTATAATGGAAAATTAATGTCTACATTCAACAAATGTTAAGAACTGTTTCAAATTGCATCGCATCACATCAAATAACACCAAATTGTTTTGTATTAAAATGTATCGTCCCTGAATGACATCGTACTGTAGCCCATGTATGTCTTGTCAGGGAGAGATGCACACCCCTATTTATTATGTTTGTGAAATAACATGTTATTATTGTGTTTGTCATATATAATATTTACAAAATGTATGTAATTACAAATTAATCACAAAATAAGGACAAAGAATAAAGACGACTATTATGGCCGGACAATTATAATATTGCCAACATGACAAATTTGGGTCAGAATCCGGCTGAATTCTTATAATTTGATGCCAGATTACGGAAAATCTGCAAAATGTAATGCGTACTTCACATTACTAAACTGGACCCTGTGTATTTATTATTATTACTTCATTATTATAACACTACTGCTATTCCTACACTGCTACTGTAAAATTATATTCTAATAAAAAAAATGTTTTGGTTGACATTGGGCAAAATTTCACTCGACCAATAATAACTTCCCAAACTCTGAGATTTAGTTACTTGCACGTTGATTTGTATTTGTATTGTTTTAAAGGAGCACTGTGTCAGCTGTTTGCGCGGTGAGTAAACAACCTTAAATGGTGATAAATTAGTAAATGTATCTTTCCGTTCGCTGTTCCCATACGCAGAGGTGAAATAATTACTAGGATGAAACAAAACGATCATTCAAATGAATAATGATAAATAATGCTAACGTTCTACGTTTACCCGTTGCTCAATCTCAAAGTAAATCTAAGTTACCTCATGAGCAATTGGATTGTAATTCGAGGTTGCTTACTCACCGTGTACTTATAATAATGAAGTACTGACCGTGGCGGTGGTTCCAGGACCCGGGAGGACACGGTAAGGCAGATCGTGGCCGGGCTGACGGGGGACGCTGAGGGCTGCAGCGACCTGGCCAACGAGCTGTCCCGCGCCGACCCCGTCACCCTGGAGATGCAGGACAGCGAGGACGAGGGCAGTGACCCCGAGGAGTGGATGCCCGACCCCACCGACGCCGTCACAGGTCGGGGAAACTGCACTAATATCGTGTGTTGTATTTCTCTCTTCATCTCTCGTCTATTCCCACGGGTTGCTCGGGTCTTTCAAAAGCTATTTGTAACAAGTCCAGTAGCGCGGGTCATGTTGGAGACTGGTTTTGTAGTATGTCACATACTAAACACTCTGAAACCAGTCTGTCAAAAGTGCTTTCGGCTTCATGGTTATTTTGTTCCACCACCCCCACCCCGTCCGACAGACAAAACGGGCTCCAAGCGGCGCTCCTCTGACATCATCAGCCTGCTGGTCAGCATCTACGGCAGCAAGGAGATCTTCATCGACGAATACCGCACCGTGCTGGCCGACCGCCTGCTCCACCAGTTCAACTACAACACCGCCAGGTAAAAAAAAAAAAATAATAATAATACTTTATAGCCGTCGTCCCAATCCAAACCCCTGTGTGTGTGTTTACCAAACTGTACCTATTTTATCTATTTGTTTATCTTTTGTTGTGTATTTGGGGATCTCTTTTTCGCAGGGAGATCCGTAACGTGGAGCTACTGAAGCTGCGATTCGGGGAGTCCCATATGCATTACTGCGAGGTCATGCTTAAGGTAAGGGACCCACTTCATTAAAAAAAAAAAAAAAAATGTTGCTCAATATAATAGTGATGAAACAATTATCCCCCACTGCATCTTTTTTGACCTTTAATCTAGGACGTGGCCGACTCTCGGAGGATCAACAGCAACATCCGTGAGGAGGAGTCGAGGCTCGAGAGCGAGGAGGAGCCGGAGGCGGTGGAAGGGCAACAGCAGCAGCAGCAGCAACAGCAGCAACAGCAGCAGCAACAGCAACCGCAGCAGCAGCAACAGCAGCAGCAGCAGCAGCAGCAGCAGCAGCAGCAGCAGCAGCAGCAGCAGCAACCGCAGCAGCAGCAACAGAAGCAGCAGCAGCAGCAGAAGCAGCAGCAGCAGCAGCACCCCCAGCACCCCCCGCTGGCCCTGTCGGCCATGATCTTGTCCTCTGAGTTCTGGCCCCAGCTCAAGGAGGAGAAGCTGGAGCTTCCCCCGCTGGCCACCCAGGCCATGGAGGCCTACACGCATCGCTACGAGAAGCTCAAGGTAGGTGTTGTTTTGTTGTTATCGTGATGTATTCACCCCCAGTCCGTTTGTTTTGTGAACAAAATAACTCAAAAGGTCATGGATTGTTTTTTGTTTTTTTTCATGAAACGTGGAACGGTCTCCCTGTTCTTAAAAAAAAGAACTGACAAAATTTGAATGGTTCATTTTTACTCTCTATACTAATACTACTAATACTAATAATACTATTAACAATACTTATACTAATTGTTATGCAATATGTAAAAATATCATGCTGTGCTCAACAGCGATTGATCCCTAAACTACTAGTTAAAAAAAAACAAAAAAAAAAACAAACAACTGCCGTCCAGGTGGAAGTCGTTCACCTTTCTTTCTTTTTAAATTGAGCACTTCTTCGTCCACAGGCCATGAGGACGCTGAGCTGGAAGCCCCACCTGGGCTCGGTGACGCTGGATGTGGAGCTGGCCGACAGAGTCCTCACCAACCTGACAGTGTCCCCCATCCACGCCGCCATCATCATGCACTTCCAGGACAAAGGTCAGTTGTTGTCCACACTTTGTTGTTGTAATTCCACGGGAGACGCGGTGGAAATCATCTCCCTCAACCTCACTTCCCCCCCCCTCTAGACTCGTGGACGCTGGAGGAGCTGAGCATCAAGCTCGGGGTGCCCAAGGAGATGGTGCACAGGAAGCTGGCGCTGTGGCAGCAGCACGGTGTGCTGCGGGAGGAGGCGGGCGGCTGCTACACGGTGCTGGAGACGGGCTCGTCCCGGGAGCGGCTGGAGAGGAGCGTCATGCTGATTGACAGCGATGACGAGGGTGACTCCAACACCACCACGCAGTCGGAGCAGAGGGAGGAGAAGCTACAGGTGCGGGGGAAATTATTCAGATGTTGGGTGAAATTTAGGTTGCGTGGAATATGCTTCCGTTGTGTAAAAACGTTCTGTTGGACAGTTTAGACGGTATTTGACCAGACTCTCCTAGAACCCAGTATATGGTTTTCATTCTCCTCCTTTACTCCGCCGGTCTTGCAGTTGTTCTGGGCCTACATCCAGGCCATGCTGACCAACCTGGAGAGCATGACGCTGGAGCGCATCCACTCCATGCTCCGCATGTTTGTCGCCACGGGACCCGTGGTCACCGAGATGGACATCAACGAGCTGGAGGCCTTCCTGCAGAGGAAGGTGCGGGAACACCAGCTGGTGCTCTCCACGGGGGTGTACCGGCTCCCAAAAAGCAACTGACGGCGGGAAGTAGAAGAAAATAAAAAAGAATGGTCTGTATTTTAAGGATTGAGGTCTTTATTAAAGAAAATGAAAGCATTCTTGCTTTTCCTTTTTTCAATTTTCTTCTGTTGTCACAAATGTGTCTCTGCTCACTTATGAATTTCTACATAATAGCTGTAAAACTCAGCAAGACAGATTACGATCCAGACAACGCTTTATTGATGTTATTACTTGACCTGTTGGCCGTGCGACAGTCATTGGCATTTGAAATCCATTACATGACACTTTAATCAACTCATTGTGCATTTTTGGGCCCTTACTGTCGAACATTAAGACTAGTCCTACATTACTGACCACATTTTCCAAAGAATTAAGGCGTATAGATGCTAAAACCATAAAGACGAAAGAAAATTACCCTTTTAAGTCCAGTTAGTGTCTTATCTAGGTTAACGTTTTAGAAAGCGAACACTTAAGACAACAATTCCCACCCCAAAAATAAAACTAGTAGTATTTAATAAGGATAAAAAAAAAAAATGGCACATAACAGTGGTTTTACCATCCTGCATTTCCCTCTCAGTGCAAAGTTGACATACGAGTGTGTGTTTAACCACCGGTCTTCCCGCATACAGTTGTTGATCCATTTAGTCTGGACAGGAAGCAGCGTTTGGTTTACCGAGACACTTTGCAGGTGTTCCGAAGCTTGGGGTTTTGGGGAAATTGCAACCCCGATATATAACATTCATCTGCAATTTCTCTTGAAATAAAGAGACAAGGCACAACCAATCGTATTCCATCTCTTCGCTCTGTGCCAGGTGGTCCTGGGATGGGACTCCCCCTCAGCAGCACTTCTTGCCTCTCTTCCTGCGGTCTCGATCTCTCTGGGAGTTAATGTTCACCGTGTCCCGCTCACGCTCTCGCTCCCGCTCGGCTCGGTTCTGGCTCTGCTTCTTGGCCTGCAGGACCATGTGGGTGAAGGCCATGAACATCTGACAAAGAAAAGAAAAAAAAAAAACAAGGGCTTCAAAATGATATGTACAGGTAGTAGCGTCTGAGCAATGTGCACTTGATCAAATAGACACTTGTGTGTTAACATATTGAATTTGCTACATAGAATGTGTTTCCCAAAACGGTTTTCTTCCGCTGCACTTTTCAATGAAATAATCCCATGGCACAGAACTCATCCTTTTCAGCACTAAAAACTGCCAGAAATGTAGAACTGTGCTCATTATTATGGTCTACGAGTTGTGATGCAAGACTCGACTCGTTCGCGATCAGTTTGTGGCGAACAAATCTTTTAAATTAAAAGGAAATTTATTTTAGGCCTAAATTCCAGTCCAAGGTGATTAAGACCCAGGCATTTTGTGCAATTAATATTGAATATGACCGATTTACTCGTCCTCCTTTCCGCTATAAAATAAATAATTGTTTTCTTCTGACTCACGTCACAGGAATTCCTTCCTCACTCGCTGTCCATTATACCAACTGAATCAAATGAACGAGTCTGAAAGTCCAACTTTTTCTTTTTTACTGGCTGCCTTGTCAAGAACTGAATCTCAAAAAAGAGTGGAACCTTTCGTCATTAGAATTATCCTCACTTTCAGATTAAAACTTGCTCTGCTTGAGCTGGTATTCTGGCTGTATCTGATGAATTAGTGGAGCCTTGTAATTTTGATCTTGCAACACAGATACTAATTTCATTCTTTTCTTTTTTTTGGTTGAATTTAAAGATTTTTAATGGCACACCTTCAAAAGTCCAAATACCATCCCATACTATTATACTGTTAAATAAAAGTAAAAATGGGATCTTATATCAGCCAACCCTGCCCTGGGTTCAGGTTTGTCTTTCTCTCTGAGCTCACCTCTTCCACGTTGATGTTCTCTTTGGCGCTGGTCTCGAAAACGCGGACCCCGACGGACTGCCCGAAACGGAAAGCGTCCTGGCTGTCCACCTGCTTCCGAGCCGGGTCGTCGTTCTTGTTACCCACTGAGCGGAGGACAAAAAGTAACAAACCATGAGAAGATGACTTGTGCTTAATAATAATAATAATACTATTCACCGTCAATGGGGAATTTCTAAATATAAAGCAGTCAATCTGACTGGTGATCACTTGCGTGAAGCATCTTCAATTCTTTTGGGGATAAATGACCCAAAAAGTATTCCATTGAACCTCTTAACTGTCTTAGTCACAGGTTGTTCATAAATAATTTCAACATTTCAAAAAAATTAATAGGCAATCCGGGAGGACATGATGTGTTATGTTACCACAGCAACAGTTTAACCAATCAGGCTAGTTTTGAGGAAATCGATATTGTAAAAAACAAACAAAAAACAAAACAGCTTAACATTTTTCATTTCCTAAAGATACATTTTAAGTGAAAGAAAAGTTGCAAGCCTTTTAAAGATGTAAAAAATGTTGAGTGACTAGCTCTATCTGTAGCTTGAAAAATGTTCCCCTTATTAGTTATTGCATCTGTCAAAAACTTGAGAAATCTACGGTAAGGGCTTGTTAAACCTTTGTTTTTTTTTTGTTTTCCACTTTCCTGTTGTATTTCCATGAGGTGATTTTATGCACCTCGCTTAAGCTAAAAAAGAGAATCGTGGAAAAAGTCCATTATGTGGCCTGGCACAACTTAAGGTCACTCGCCAAAACAAGGAAAACAAACTGCAAATCACAAGTCACTCAGCAGATTGACTGGCAGAGAGAAAAGGAGGAGTCTTTGCCTAGAATCTTGCAGACGTTGTCGCAGTTCTGGGAGATCTCGTTCAGCCATCTCTTGACATTCACAAAGGACTCTGGGTTGGTAACATCGTAGACGATGATGACTCCGTGGGTGTTCCTGTAGTACCTGGTGGGGACATGGGGACTGGGTGGAGATCATACTACCAACTTCTAACCTCCTACTTAGCAAAAAATGCAAAGGAATGGCAGTTTAAGTCGCCATTGGAAACAACTAACTCTCAGTGGAATTCAGGATTAGGTGGGCAAGCATCAGACATAATGTATTACATACAGTATATGCCGAATGAAAGTGAAACAAGGAGCCTTTATGAAAACTAGCCTTTATGAAAGAAAGACGAGAAAATGGAGAAGGATATTACATGTGTTGGCGTGACAAGAAATGTATAATAAATATATCAAAAGATAATAGCAAAATAATCCAGAGCAATAATTCAAGACGAATGACTGAAGAGAAATCACTCACTGAATGATACTGATTGATCCATTGAAATGGTCCTAAACTATTGGGAGGAGCAATCAAGATTAAAAATAATTTGCTGAGGAATGATCGTGATCCTTCAAAGTCTTAAGTCTTGATGACCCAAACCTGAAATCAGTATTATGTTAACCTATCTTTATTAAATGGATTTTGTTTGCTTTGCTTTATTGTTACAATTTGATGGCCTATATGAATGTAAAGCACTTGGAGTTGTGTATAGTGTATGAAAGATGTTATATAAAAAGATATTATTATTATAAATAATATAACAACAACAACAACAACAACAACAATTTAAAAAATGATAAAACGCTTCGTCTTCAATACTGAAAAAGACATATGTGCGATTGGATTAGAGGGTTTGCTACGTTACGTTGACGTGATGGTCCGGAATCTCTCCTGGCCTGCTGTGTCCCAGATTTGAAGTTTGACGCGTTCCCCGTCAATGTCCACCGTCCGGATCTTGAAGTCTACGCCAATGGTGGTGATGTAGCTGCCTGCGGGTGGAGGACAGAGGGGAGAGAGAGAAAGAAAAAAAAAAAAAAAAGACTCAGGGCAGGGATATTCAAATATACTTCCACTAAAAAATATATATCGAAATTAGCTTTTGTGTTGCAAAATCAAAATTGCAAGGCTGCACTAATTCATCTGATTATTCAGTTCCAGACAGAAGACCAGCTCCTGCAGAACAAGTTCCACTCTGAAAGCGAGGTCTATTCGTAGGGATGAAAGGTTCGACTCTTTGAGATCCGGTTCTTAGCGAGTCCCTAAGTAAAAAGAGTCGCTCTATTTTTTCCAGACTCTTTGTTCATTTGATTCAGTTGGTTTAATGCACACGGAGTCAGGGAGGACTTCCAGTGAGCGATGGACGAGGGTTAATCATTTTCATTTTTTGATTTGAAGATTCACGCTCTCATCCACATCTCAGAGTGGCTCCTAAGCCCCGAGTCATTTAAAATAGTTGTTTGCTACAAAACGAATCATTTGTCACTATCGGTGGGCCATAATAATAGTCACAGTTCTACATGTTTCAGACTTTTTCAGTGGTTGACAGGATAGTAGTTTGCCATGGGATTATTTTATTGTAAAAAGTGGGCCGTGGCCAAAAAAGGTTTGGGAAACATTGACTTAGGGTAATTATGAAGGAATGTTTGCAAAGCACCGCCCGGTTGAGGAAAACACCGGTCGTCCTCCCTGCATACACACACACACCTCCATCCAGACATACACCCATGCAGAAAAAACGAAAGTAAATATGGACAATTTAAATGTCCTGTTGCTTTCAGGCCGGGGATATCTCAAAAGACAATAAAGAAGCGGCTTGTTGGGATATGACTCATGTTCGGCACCAGTTAATAAACTTCTTTCTGAAGTCTTTCAGTCTCTACTTGTACATTTTGAACTTTTGGTTTGGTGCATCTGTAACCTCTTAGGACCATTCAAGTATTTGATAAGAACCATTATGAACGGATTCACACTCACCCGAGAAGGAGCTGTCAGCGAAGCGGAGGAGGAGGCTGCTTTTCCCTACATCTGGAAAAATGCGGGGAGAAAAGATGGAAAAGAAGAGCGTTCATTTATTTTAATTGGAACACATATAATGGTGGCATTTAAACAAAAAATTGGAAATGAATGAAGTAAAGCTATAGTGAAAAAAAATAAAAAAGAGAAACCAGAATGATCACATCCCTGAATAATCTTCCGGCTCGGTGGCAACTTGTTACAACACACACAGAAAGGCGCGTAGGAGTGAGAACAGGAAATATTGTGTGTGTCCTTAATTATACTTTTTGCAAGCAAACAGGAAGTTAAAAATTCACTAACTGGAGTCTCCAATGATGAGCAGTTTGAAGAGATGATGGTAGTCCTTTCCCGCCATTTTCTGTTGCGGCTCAGCCTGGACACTTTCCCAGTTATTACACACACGCACACGCACACACACACGCACACACAGAAGAGGCGCACTTGGTTTGATGGTCCCAACACCAAACCCCCCCCCAACTCAGACAAAGGCTACCAGTTCAGAGCAGCACCAGATGATTTCAGTCCAAGAGCATTCCAGGTGGACATGTTCCAGGCGATTTCCCCTTGATCCTAATGTTTCAATTCGATCCCAGTTAAAACCATTTCACATCATCCTCAGCTCTGGCTCGGTGTGCAGCCGAGGGGGGCGGGGGCTGGTGGTTTGGCCCTGAGCAGCCAGGGCCATGCAGGTACGTATACCCCTCCCTCAGTCCCGGTTCCCGCTGCCCAGCGATATCCCAACCTGCGACATCGAAACGTGGCGTGGCGGGGCGGACGGAGGTCTTTTAGGGATCCCAATGGCGCAAATCCATCGTCGTCTCCGTGAAGTCCCAGAGGCAATGGCGGCGGGGGATGACGATTTTCCACTGTGGTTTGTACGGCAGTTTACATCCAAAGCTGATCCACTGGTTTCACTTCCTCTCCTCTTGATGATTTGGGTAGAATGACGATTGGTTTTACTCTACTGTCCTGCTTTGTTGCTGGTTTAGCCCAGGAAAATATTCCTTTAAAAAAAAAGGGGGGGGGGGGGGGGGCAGAAAGTCAAAGCCAGCCAATCTCCACTCTCACTAGTGACAAAGTGCATGAAATCACCTTATTGCAGTCAGTGTGACCCTGTCCGCACAGCACAGCTGTTTGAGACACCCTCATATATAGCTTCCCATCCTTTCTCACCCTGCCTGCATCCATACGACTAGTAACACCCGTCGTTTTTGCTCAGTCACTCAAAGTAATGCAGATGCGGAAGATAAAAAGGCAAAATACATTCATCCGGAGAAGGTTGGACCCTTCTGATACGGATCAGGCGTCAGACCCCATCAGATACGAGTTTTGTCTCTGGGGCCCGATCTGAGAACATTTTTTATTGTTAGAGAGAGATAGAGTCCAGAATTCCATACCTGTCTATACTAGAGTCGGGGAAATAGCAGTGGAACTAGGATCAAAAACAGTTATTACAGTAAATTCTCGAATGGCGCTGACGTCTTGCGGCTTGTGACTTGTGAACGAAAGTGTTGCAGTTTAGGGAGGAATCGTTTTGCTCTTGGAGGACCCCTGAGGGGGTACCCGTAACTCTTATGTTGAGAACCACCGATTGCGCTGCACCAAAGGCTCAACGTTTCAACAAAACGATCTTTCTTTTGGCAGGTTGTCCTTGCAGTTCTGTGTATTGTACCAGACGCTTCAAAACAGCAGTGACAGCAACCGTCATGACGTTGTCTCAGGAAAACAGGAAAGGAGCAGTGTTTCGCTTTACTCCATGGATGCTTACCTGGTTGATAGCGTCGCATGCTACATAACACTAACGTTAGCTTTTACCGGGGCCGTTCATTCAACCGACAACATTTTAAACAAATAGAACCATTTCATAAATGATCACCACCCGAATTACCGTCTCATATTAACTACGCTGTTTAAGCTTTTTTTTTTTTTTATGTCAAAAGTTGGTGACCGCTAGCGAGTCTGCTAACTTCAGATGTAGTACCGACCCACTAGCGCTGACCCCGACACTTCCCAAAACCCTACGAAGAGGTAAAGTTTCGACCAACCAGTCCGAAGTCGCCGCTTGCCATTGGGCGGTGGTTCGCCGAGGTAATGACTAAACCCTGGTCCCCGTCCCCGGGGCTCAGGTTCCGGGGGGAGTCCGAAGACGTCAATAGTGATGCAAGAGCCGGCGAACGGTTCGTTCTCGGCGAACGATTCTTTGATTCATTCCAACGCCTTTGTCAGTGAACGAGTCGACGATTGAGTCGCTCGCCCACTGAGTGGGCGAGCGACTCAATCGTCGACTCGTTCACTGACAAAGGCGTTGGAATGAAAGACCCAGTCGAAGGAGGTCAAGGGATTTGGTATAGACCGCATAGAATGCGCGTAAGTCTGGCACTATTTTCATTTGTTTCTTCCTCCCACCTCGACGTAAAAAAAAAAACATTGACAGGAGGTGCGGAGTCTCAGGCTCAACCGAGGCAAACGAGCGAAGACCTGGCGAAAGAGAGCGGCCGCTCGTTCACTCAGCGATTCGCCCAGGACCGAATCTCAAAGAAGGAGCCGAGCCGCTCGCCCCTCGCCGGGGGCCGCGGCCGCAGGGCGACGCGCCGGCGTCACGGTCACGTGGTCCGAGCCGCGCCCACTACGTTCGGCGCTTCCGTGTGTTGCCCAACAACAAACCCGAAACCAAGGTGGGGTGGGGGGTTTGAAAAACCCGAACTATGCTTTGCCACCGCTTCAATCAACAGCTCTTCGCGTCAAACCCCACGGCTTCGCAAGCAGTGTAGTCAACCGTGTGTCCATTACCCAATCCGACCACCCAGTAGTGCCGCTGATGGGAGTGGGATCGGCTGGAGTCAGTGCGTCCGAGGAGCAAAAACACCGCAGGGATTTCACTTTCTGAACCTGTCATAACCCACCTCGAAAATACACTCGACTGGCCCGTTGTCACTGAGCGGTTCCTAGTTGGTGCTTTCAAAAAAAAATGTATAATAACAGTGATCATTTATAAAGAATAGCTCATTCTACCAAGCTAAGATTAAAATAATGTATAGTTTCAGATGTAAGTCTTTATATAAGAAACATGAATGTGAAAAGGTTAAAAAAATATTTTATTGGCATCGGGAGTCTGGGTGAATTGTGGACTGCATCACTTGTGATGACAAAGACGGCTGACAAAAATGCACTTGGATCACTTTGTGACTACAAGAACTCTGTAAAACATTGCTGATCATTTTCAAACATTTCATCATGGTGTGTGTATGTGTGTGTGTGTGTGTGTGTGTGTGTGTGTGTGTGTGTGTGTGTGTCTGCTGGTGTTCAGAATCTCAGAGAGAAGGCTCTGTATGACAGGTTGGTGAATACATCTATATGGTCACTGCTGCCTCCCACAGTCAGCACCTACAAAAAAAATAAACAACCAATATTAGTCATAACCTAACCGAATGCTCTTTAAAAGACATTTTGAAAGCAACCGACTTAAATAAAAAATTTAAAAAAAGCCTGACCCTGTGTTCGGAGCTGTTGGTGTTGATGGCCAGCGTGTTGAGGGAGTGCGGCATGCAGGGGATCTGGGCTTTGACCTCGCCGCCCATCAGACAGTGGGACACACACTGGCCCTCCCCCACCGACAGGATCTGCGGCGAGGGAAGGAGAGGGACACAAAAGAAGTACGAAAAATAGTGGATGAGTGCAACCCAGACAGAAATTGGGCTTTTATGTCTGGGTGGGTGAGGAGCTTTATACTGTATCTGACCATGTCTTGGTAGAAGGTGGCCTGTCTCTGGCAGCCGGTTAAAGGGAAAATCGAGGTGGGGGACATCGATCGCAGGTGCCACAAGGACAGGGACGGGCCTCCTCCGCACAGCTGGAGAAGAGGAAGAAAAATGACATTCTTTAAATCAATTCGCATTCAAACAGCAATGCGGACTCGAGAAGAAACGAAAATGGCCGGAGGTCATTTCAGTAGCAAGGCCTGTCAGAGGGAAGCGGTCAAATTTGTTAAACGGTGAATATGCAGAAGTGAAACCATGAAATAGGGGAAATGAATCATAACCAGAGAGTTACCGACAAAGACATGTCGCAAGCCCCCCCCACCCCCCACCAGAGAGAGGAAACATTCGGCAGGTTTGGCTTCTCACCATCCAGTCGGAGTCGGTGGCGAGGCAGCTGATCCACTTGCCGTACTGGGGGCGGGCACAGCTCTAGGTTTTCATTTTGGGGGAGAAGGAGACAGAGGGGTGAGAGTGCGTCTGGACTCACTGGGACGGGGTGAAGAGTTCAGTCTTCAACATAGACTCCTCACCTCGTACTTATACACCTCGATGCAGTGAACAGACTGGCCAGTCCTCGTGTCTAAAGACGTGGGAGAAGAAAGAGAGAGACAGAGGAGGAGGTAGAGTGACTAAGGTGGAGGTACACGTAAAAAGAAGCAGAAGTTTTAGACCAAAAAGACGTCTTTCAGAACAAGATAAAAACAAATTGACGTGGTGATCTGGGTTCTTGCTGTGTCCTCGGCGCAAGCCCCCCCGAGGCTAACTTTGTCCTTCGCTCGTTCCGAGGGCTCCCCTTGTCGCGATTGGTCCAAATGCCGTTGCGCCATGGCGGGGGACGGACTTCAACCTCGCTTTATGGGTCATTCAACCTTCTCCTTCGGAGCCGCAACATTCGGAGTGTGTTTTATATATACCCTATTTCCTCAAATATAAACTTGTACTCATAAAAACGGCAAACTAAGCAGAATTGGAGTCAGTGTGTGTTTTCTTTCTCCTCCAGGGTTGCATTTTCATTCATTCATTCAGTCTGTTTTTTTATTTTCAGATCTATTTGCTTTCGTTAGTCTCTACTTGTATGTATTGACGTTTTAAACCCGAATAAGGGACGCTCCGCCTTCAATCAGGACAGTGGGTCGTGTGATGGAGAGAGAGCGTGTGTCAGTGTGGTCCACTGTGCGTCCCGTTCCCTGTGTTTCTGAACAAAAAAAATTGTGCAAGTTTATTTTATACACTGCGTTCCAAATTATTATGCAAATTGGATTAAAGTGTCCTAAAGATTAAATGTTTTGTTTTTCAATTAAACTCATGGATGGTTTTGTGTCTCAGGGCTCTTTGGATCACTGAAATCAATCTCAGACACCTGTGATAATTTGTTTGCCAGTTGAGCCCAATTAAAGGAAAACTACTTAAGAAGGACGTTCCACATTATTAAGCAGCCACAGGGTTCAAGCAATATGGGAAAGATAAAGGATCTCTCTGCTGCCGAAAAGCATCAAATAGTGCAATGCCTTGGACAAGGTATGAAAACATTAGATATTTCACAAAAACTGAAGCGTGAACATCATACTGTGAAGAGATTTGTGGCTGATTCAGAGCACAGACGGGTTCGTGCAGATAAAAGCATATTGAGGAAGGTTTCTGCCAGACAAATTCATGGGATTAAGAGAGCAGCTGCTAAAATGCCATTACAAAGCAGCAAACAGGTATTTGAAGCTGCTGGTGCCTCTGGAGTCCCGCGAACCTCAAGGTGTAGGATCCTCCGGAGGCTTTCAGTTGTTCATAAACCTACTATTGGGCCACCCCTAACCAATGCTCACAAGCAGAAACGGTTGCAGTGGGCCCAGAAATACATGAATTAATTAACTACAAATAAACAAATTTTGAAACAGTCTTGTTTACTAATGAGTGCCTTGCAACCCTGGATGGTGCAGATGGATGGAGTAGTGGATGGTTGGTGGATGGCCACCATGTCCCAACAAGGCTGCGACGTCAGCAAGGAGGTGGCGTAGTCATGTTTTGGGCCGGAATCATGGGGAGAGAGCTGGTAGGCCCCTTTAGGGTCCCTGAAGGTGTGAAAATGACCTCAGCAAAGTATATAGAGTTTCTGACTGACCACTTTCTTCCATGGTACAAAAAGAAGAATCGTGCCTTCCATAGCAAAATCATCTTCATGCCTGACAATGCACCATCTCATGCTGCAAAGAATACCTCTGTGTCATTGGCTGCTATGGGCATAAAAGGAGAGAAACTCATTGTGTGGCCCCCATCCTCCCCTGACCTCAACCCTATTGAGAACCTTTGGAGCATCCTCAAGCAAAAGATCTATGAGGGTGGGAGGTAGTTTGCATCAAAACAGCAGCTCTGGAAGGCTTTTCTGACATCCTGCAAAGAAATTCAAGCAGAAACTCTCAAAACTCACAAGTTCAATGGATGCAAGAATTGTGAAGGTGATATCAAAGAAGGGTCCTATGTAAACATGTAACTTGGCCTGTTAAGTTGTTTTTGATTGAAATAGCTTTTGATTTCAGTAAATATGACCTCCTACTGCTGCAAATTCAACAAACGACCATTTTCAGTTCTTTACAACCTATAAAATGTTTTGAAACTCCGTTGTGCATAATAATTTGGAACAGTGCATTTTGAGTTTTTTATATTTTGAAAAAAATACTGTTATCATTGGGAGGTTTGTTCAATAACATCAAATTATGACTTGAAAATTATACTGACTGTCATTTGCATCGACTATTTAGGAAAATCAGAGAAAAATATCATTTGCATAATAATTTGGAACGCGGTGTAGTTATTTATTTTTAGCAGCACGGCACCCAGATGGCAGTTGAGGGAAATCAAAGCCCCGGTCATTATTTGAGGAAATCCAGTTAGTGTCAATACATTGAGTTTAATTTCACTACTTACTATTTTATTGTTTCATCTTTATTTTAAGCAAAGTCACTCCCACCTCCTCTCACTGTCGAGTTTGTGCTTCTTTCACTGCAGAGTCCTTACTGAGTATCCTGCTGACGGTGTTCTGGGACATGTTCTCCGTTTGATTCTCGCGTCTTTTCGAGTGTACCTCCTGCTTAAAGGCTGCCACGTAACACCTGGAGAAGGAAATTTGTCACTTACCCCAGATCCTCACGGCGCCGTCCTCCCCGCCGGACAGGATCTCTGCCTCCCTCCCTCTCACGTTCAGACAGTGGATGTAGTCGGTGTGGCCCTGGAGCACCGACTGAAAGCGAGAGGAAGGGAGATGCAAATGTTGAGAGAGCGCGAGAGATGGATAGATAGGTAGAAGAACATCTGCTCGGGTGTCGTTCAGACCTTGAAGACACCGTTCTCCAGATCCATGATGTGAATGTTGTTGTCTCCTCCACCGACCACCAGGCTGTTGTCCTAGATGACCGAGACAGACACAAACAGACAGACCGAGAGAGCGAGCGAGCTATGAAAGGGGAGGACAGCTGCAATAATTTGTCTGAGCCAAGAAATAGTTAATCACCAGAAGATATTCTTGGAATATAGTAAACCACTCTGTGAATGAGTTGATTTATCACTGACCGTCGTATGTGTGTGTGTTTTGAGACTTACTCTGGGGTCGAGAACCATGGAATTTATCTCTGGGATCTCCAGGCTGGATCTAAGAAGTGGGGGGTTACAAAGAGCGCTTTTGTGGGCACAGCATACCTTAAAGGCCCACACACACACATACACACACACACACGATGGTGTATTGTTGGTGGTGAAATCAGTACACACACACACACGCTTCATTTCTCACTTGTAATTGGGTCTTCGTGTCCATGCGGCTTTGGCATTCTGGAAAACATTTTATTAAAAAAAATCAAGACCAACACCCCAAACCAGTTCTTCAAAATTCCATTTTTGGACCTTTGACCTTCAATTTTTCCACGTATTTTTCATTTAAACTTTTTAAAATATTGTATTGTGTTATTGTTTCACTGCTAATTTTGGTTATATCTGTTGATTATAATTAAGGGTTTGTCTGTATTGAGTCTGTATTGTTTGGGTACAATTTTCCATATATTGCCATTTTCTTCACATTTGTATTGTATTGCTTTACTGTTATTTACCCTTATTGTTTTGTATGTCAGCCGCTAACATTATATCTACCTATGTATCCATCTAGTTATCATACTAATCACCCCACTGTGGACTAAAAACACACAGCATTATGCATTATTAAAGGTTGCTATTACATTGTGAGGTGGTTGTGATGTAGGGCTTTATAGGAGTTTCACTCCATTTTCTTAAATGTTATTATGGGTTGGTTCTCTAGGATCTGTGTTGCATCGTACCTTTTTGATGAGCTCCGCCCAGCTCCAGGCACTTATCTCCCCATTGCCGGTGCTCAGCAGGTGAGACTCGGCAGAGTGAAGTGAGAAGACGGGCCCCTCATGTGCTGGGTGAGACAAAATAGTCGGATAATGAAAATGGCATTGCAAGTTTTAAAGTTCCCCTTTCATTCCTCTTTCGACTCGGCGTCTAGTTCTTTGTTGTAGTGTTTGAGAATGGATGTTATTTGGATAAATGGCACCAGCTATGTGTGCGTGCGTGCACACACACACACACACACACACACACACACGGTTGTGAAATAAACCACCCATTAAAAGAAATACAAATTTTATGAATATTTATTTTGTATAAATATTTGGCACTTGTCAAGGGGTGGGCTGTAGTAGGTACGGTAGCCCTGAGAGCTCAAACCAACTTAACAAAACACATGCAAATAAAAAAAACAAGGAGATTAACAAACATCAACACACACATCAACACATGCACAGCAGTCAGAAAACGCGCTGCAAACCCGAGGTGTGGTATGAACTGCATAGCAAAACAATTTGTAAATACAAAAAACACAACCGCATTAAACGGAAAACACAACCCATTAACGGAAAAAACAGCCCGTTAAAGGAAAACACAACCACATTAACAGAAAACACAACTGCATTAACAGAAAACAACTGCATTAACGAAAAACACAATGACATTAACAGAAAACACAACGGCATTAACAGAAAATACGACCGCATTAATAGGAAACAACCGCATTAACAGAAAACACAACCGCATTAACAGAAAACACTATCGCATTAACAGAAAACACAATCGCATAACCACATTACGGAAGTGGCCACACCATTATGGAAGTGAGCCACCGTGGCTCTGTGATAGTGTGGTGTCGTCCACGAATGATTCAAATGTTTTGGGTGAACAAACTGAACCGAATCACTTCCTGAAATGATCCGTTCATCAGTATGATCAATTGATCAGTTGATCAATTGAGCTCTCAGTCAGTTGTGAGAGAACATGATTCTGAATCATGTTCACTTGCACTCACTCAGTGAGTGAGTGAATCCCTGCAAACAAATCAGTGAATCGCTTATTCACTGAAACACATTCACTGTTTTCTGTTAATGTGGTTGCATTTTCTGTTAATGCGATTGTGTTTTTCTTATTTGCAAAGCGTTTTGGTATGCAGTTCGTTCGACACATCTGGATCTGCAGTGCGTTTTCTAAATGCTGGGCATGTGTTGTCATATTGGTCAAACGGTTCTCTTAATTTGCCTGTGTTTTGTCTATTTGCATTTGTTTTCTTAACTTGCAGCTTTGTTGTGGCTTTTGCATTTGTATTTTATCTATTTGCATGTGTTTTCTTAAGCTGCTGTGCGTTAAGCTCTCAGGGCCACCATGATTAGGCAGCAAGTGAACAGTCAGTTCTTGAAGTTGTTGTGTTGGAAGCAGGAAAAATGGGCAAGCATAAGGATCCGAGCAACTTTGACAAGGGACAAACTGTGATGGCTAGACAACTGGGTCAGAGCATCTCCAAAACGGCAGGTCATTTGGGATGTTCCCGGTATGCAGTGGTTAGTACCTACCAAAAGTGTTCCAAGGAAGGACAACCAGCGACAGGGTAAAGGGCGCCCATGGGCTCATTGATGCGCATGGGGAGCAAAGTCTAGCCCGTCTGGCCAAATCCCACAGAAGAGCTTATGATAGAAAGGTGTCAGAACACATAGTGTTCATAGTGTGCTTAGCCGCAGACTGGTCTGAGTGCACATGCTGACCCTTGTCCACCGCCGAAAGAGCCTACAATGGGTACAACTGGCTCTGACCCAGTGGTCTAGCCATCACAATTTGGCCTTTGTCGAGTCGCTCAGAACCTTACGCTTCCCCGTTTTTCCTGCTTCCAACACATCAACTTCAAGAACTGACTGTTCACTTGCTGCCTAATACATCCCACCCATTGACAGGTGCCATTGTGACGAGATGATCAATGTTATTCACTTCACCTGTCAGTGGTTTTAATGTTGTGGCTGAACGGTGTGTTAAAAATAAATAAATAAATACAAATTTCCCCTGTTTTTGTATTTTTGTGCAATTTGTATATATTTGGCAATATAGATATTTCACTTCTTATTCATTTAGATTTTTATTCTGCATTCCTTAAAATGTTTAATACTCATTGTCTGTGGAGAAACACACCAAACCTCATCAGAACAAAATTCCTTGTAAATCTAAACCTGGCGAACGATAAAAACGATTCAGATTCGGATTAAAAAATGGAGCTATAAAAACATATGGTTAAGACATTTTTTTTTGTAGCAGTAGTTTTGTATTCTGCTGTGTCATTCTGCTGTATGCTGCTGCTTCTCCTCTAATGCACACGCTAAAACCTAAATATCGCTTGCGTAAAATATGAAGGAGCAAAAATAAATGCATTCATATTCAAATGCATTCTTAAATTGTATCATTTTTCTTCTTAAAAATGCCACTCAGACCCTAGCCATGTAATTTACAGTTAGGGGTGCTATGACTTCAGGCATAAGCGCTTCGCTTGCCCGCCGGCTGCACCACAGCATGGAGCTGGGGAGTGAGGGAGCGGACAGGAAGAGGAAGAACGGGTGGAGAATGTTCATTCTCCGAAGGCAGAGCTCAAAATGATCACACTGATTTAATAGCTTTGGGTTAAGGGTTATTGTGTCTGGGACGGGGGCTTCTGTCCCCTCTCAGTGGGGCAGGGTGATGGGAAGCAAAGCGATTCTGTTGCCTAGTCTCACGTGATATTAGACACCTCTCCCGCAAGCAGTACATAATGTATCCGGAACAGTGATCTAAGTGGGAACATACTCATTACTGAACTTTTCCGTAAAGGAGGCTATGTGGGAATGACCACCTACGGCCTTTGCCTGATATTTTTTATCCAGCAATTTTACGGATCACATGTGGGAAAGGGGCTTAATATATGCATTTTGATAAAAAGATAGACAAAAATATAATAGTTAAATCAAAAGGTAATAGTTATTGAGTGAGAAACATGCTTTGAGAAAGCCATCGTTTAAAGACTTGAAATGGTGGGTATAATTATGGTGGATATATTTTAAACAAGGCAGATTAAAACTTAAACATAACTGTTCCACTAGATGTGTAGTGAATGTGAACGTGATGAATCGAACCCTTTGACAGACCATCAGAGTGGATGAGAAAAACCCACCTGTGAACACATGGATGGGTTTCTGGCTGAGCGGGCTGGCGTCCGGGCTGAGAGCTGTGGAGAGGCTGGAGAGAGCAGGACCGCTATTTAATACACACATGGACCCATTTGGGTTAAAACATTTAAGGATTTTTTCCACATCTGACCTGAAAATCGCTATCTCGCCGTAGTTATTGCCCGCTGCCAGGTATCGACCGCAAGGCGAGAAGCTCTGCGAGAAGACAGACATGTGGAGGAGCTAGAAGACAAGAGCGACAGGAGGTGAATGTGTGAACGGGCATTTTTTTGTCTTTATTTATTGTTTAAAGCAATATTTTACATCACCAATACTTCAGTCTCTACAATCTAAACAGTAAGGTTAAGTTAAAGTTTAAGAAATTATTTGTCACATACATATACATACGATCATACATATATGCAGTGAAATGTCATAACACCCAGTGATTACACACAATAAGCTCTAAAAACACTAAAAATACTAAAATGTGCGTAATCGACACGAGGCGCTCGCACAGACGGCTGCAAGGGGTGGCGTCACGGCTTTTGATTTGAATTTTTCCAGCTAATAGTTTACTTTTTTTTTGCAATTAGCAGCAACACCCTAAGAAGATATTTTTGGTTTCTGACCAGGTCATTTAGTGGCAGATGAAATTCCATAATGTGTTGAGTTTCCATCAGGACATCTTTCCAATATTTAGATACACCGGTCATGTATCAGCCACAACATTAAAACCACCTGCCTAATATTGTGTAGCTCCTCCTCTTGCCGCCAAAACAGCTCTGACCTGTGGAGGCATGGACTCTGAAGGTGTCCTGTGGTATCTGGCACCAAGACGTTGGCAACAGATTCTTTAAGTCCTGTAAGTTATGAGGTGGGGCCCCCATTGATCAGGCTTGTTGATCCAGCACATCCTACAGATGCTCAATCGGATTCAGATCTGGGAAATTTGGAGTCCAAGTCACATCTTGAACTCTTTGTCACGTTCCTCAACCCATTCCTCAACAGTTTTTGCAGTGTGGCAGGGCACAGTACCCTGCTGAAAGAGCCCATTGCCATCAGGGAATACCGTTGCCATGAAGGGGTGTACTTGATCTGCAACAATGTTTAGGTAGGTGGCACGTGTCAAAGTCACATACACATGAATGCCAGGACCCAAGGTTTCCCAACAAAAAATTGCCCAGTGCATCATACTCTCTCCGCCGGTTTGCCTTTTTCCCCATAGTGTATCCTGGTGCCATCTCTTCCCCAGGTAGACAACGCACCTGGCCATCCACATGATGTAAAAGAAAATAAGATTCATCAGACCAGACCACCTTCTTCCATTGCTCCTTGGTCCAATTCTGATGCTCACGTGTCTATTGTAGGCGCTTTTGGTGGTGAACAGGGGTCAGCATGGGCAGTCTGTCTGCAGCTACACAGCACCATACACAGCAAGCTGTGATGCACTGTGTGTTCTGACACCTTTCTTTCATAGCAGCATTAACTTTTTCAGCAATTTTTGCTACAGAAGCTCTTCTGTGGGATCCAACGAGACGGGCGAGACTTCGCTCCCCACATGCATTAATAAGCCTTGGGCTCCCCTTTTAGAAGGTACTAACCACTGCATACCAGTAACACCCCCCAAAAACTGCTGTTTTGGAGATGCTCTGACCAAGTCGTCTCGCCATCACAATTTGGCCCCTGTCAAAGTTGCTCAGATCGTTACGCTTGCCCAGTTTTCCTGCTTCCAACACATCAACTTCACGAACTGACTGTTCACTTGCGGCCTAATATATCCCACCCCTTGACAGGTGCCATCATTTGTTTGTTTGTCTTTGTGACGTGGCATCTCCCGTTTGCGGCTGCCTGCACAGGCGCTCCAGTCGATTTTGCACATTTTTTGTATTTTATATCACTATGTCCACCAAAAAACTCATCAGCAGTGATCTCCTACGGCCGCGATGCACTCGTGGATATCAAAGTTTCCCTGAACGATCAACTTTGGGACTTTTTAATTGCGGATCCAGTGGCCTCCAGAGA
>NC_137205.1:8583496-8670996 GCF_960531495.2 Zeus faber
GAGCCGCTGTTCCACGGCACCGTGGTAAACGTGGCAGCATTCGGGTTCGAATGAGAACACGACCTTAACGTCCACCTCTGCCAAGTATCGTTCTTGCTAATGTCCAGTCCCCGGAGAACAAGATGGATGACCTTCGAGTGAGAATTACATTCAACAGATACGAGAAACTTTTGCGTCCTCTGCCTGATGAAGACATGGCTAAACCTACTGGTGCCGGATGAAGCCATTCGTCGAGCCAAGTCCTTCTCCGTGTTCTGGTCGGAGGAGTCAGGAAAATCCAAGGGTGGAGGTGTCTGCCTCATCATAAACAACCACTGGTGTAACTCCAACAACATCTCCCGCTCCTGCTCACCGAACCTGGAACAGCTGACCATGCAGTCCATTCTACCTCCCCCGTGAATTCTGCATGGTCATCATCATAGCGTTTATATTCCACCGCAAACAGACACCGAAATAGCACTATCGGAACTGTATGATGTGTTGTGCGGACTTCAGAACAAACATCCCGACGCGGCTGTGGTGGTGACTGGGGACTTTAACAAGGCGAATCTCTCAAATCTGCCTAATTTCCATCGACACATCACGTGTGCCACGAGGGGAGATAGAACTTGGGACCACTGTTACACACCATACAAGAACGGATACAAGGCCGTCTCGCTCCCTGCTTTCAGGAAATCGTATCATTCCGCTATTATGTTACTTCCTGTTACAAGCTGTGCATCGTGAACGGCCGAGGGACGTAAAGCAGTGGTCGGACCAATCAGAGGCCGTGCTTCAGGACGCTCTTACTGACGTAGATTGGGACATGTTCCAATCAAGTTCCAGTGACGTCAGCGAATTTACGGAAGTAGCTACGTGCTTTATAGCTATGTTAGCGGATAGCAAAGTTCGGATATTTCCGAACCAGAAACCGTGGGTCAATAAATCCATCTGCAGCGCTCTGAATTTCCCGCACGGCCGCTTACAACGACGGTCTTGTATCCGGAAATATGGACAGTTTCAAAGCGGCATCATACAATCTGTGGAGGGTGGTGAAGGACGCTAAATGGATGTATAGGGACAGAGTGGAGCGACAAATGGAGCAACGGGACACCAGACACTTGTGGCAGGGGCTACGGACTATTACAAACTACAACAGCAGCTCCTCCCCAGCCACCAAACTGAACTCCTTTTTTGCACGATTTGAGTCTGGCAACAACACCGCTAGCTCGTCAGCTAAGTGGCGTTACACCGCTGGGGATGAGCGAGCACTCTCAGTGTCCGAGCATGACGTCAGAAGGGCTCTGATGCGTATGAACACCAGGAAAGCTCTGGGCCCAGATGGCATATTTGGGCGAGTACTGAAGACCTGTGCTAACCAGCTAGCCCCGGTGTTCACTAGGATATTCAACGCCTCCCTGCCCGAGTCGGTGGTCCCGTCCTGCTTCAAGAGGTCCACCGTCATTCCTGTCCCCCAGGTTCGCATCTCCAGCCTGCCTGAACAGATCCACGGAAGACGTGGTCTCCCAAGTACTGCACACCACGCTCACGCACCTTAATGGTCGGAAGAGGGCCTATGTGAGATTGCTGTTCATCGACTATAGTGCAGCTTTCAATACCATGGTCCCCACCAGACTGGCTGTAAAGCTGCGGGAGCTAGGACTGAACACTCCGCTGAGTGCCTGGATCCTGGACTTCCTCTCAGCCCGGCCCCAGATGGTTAGGGTGGAGAAGCACATGTCCAGCTCCCTCACCCTAAACACAGGATCCCCCCCAGGGCTGCATCCTCAGCCCCCTACTGTACTCCCTGTACACACATGACTGTGCGGCCAGGTCCAGCTCCAACACCATCATCAAGTTTGCTGACAACACCGTCGTGGTGGGCCTGATCAGTGACGACTATAAGAAGGCCTACTGTGAGGAGGTGGCTGACCTGTCACTCTGGTGCCAGAACAACAGCCTCCTCCTGAACCTCAGCAAAACTAAAGAGCTGATTGTGGACTTTAGGAGAGGATTACAACCAAGGACGCAAGTGCCGTTGGTGATTAATGGAACTTCTGTCGACAGGGTGAGCAGCTTCAATTACCTGGGAGTCCACATCTTTAACATGAAATACACACACACACACACACACACACACACACACACACACACACACACACACACACACACACACACACACACACACACACACTGTGTGTAGTCCATGTTAAATCCTCCGTGATGTTCTCCTCCCCGTTCTCACACTGGTGAGAAAGGGGAGGCCGCGTCTTTACCACCTCAGGGAGCTGAGATATTCACGGTCTCGGTGAGGATCCTCAAGTCCTTCTACCCTGGAGCAGTGGAGAGCATCCTGACAAGCAACATCACTGCCTGGTTTGGGAACTGTACTGCTCAGGACAGGTGGGCCCTGCAGAGGGTGGTGCGTTCAGCCAAACGTACCACTGGAACTACACCCCCCCCCCTGCAGGACTTATACACAAGGAGGTGTAGTAGCAGAGCCCGCAGGATCATGAAGGATCTTCATCACCCCAAAAACAGACTGTTCCAGCTGCTGCGGTCAGGCAAGCGCCTCCACAGTCACACAGAGGACAGAGAGACTGAGATGGAGTTTCTTCCCGCAAGCCATAAGAACTGAACTCACCACGGGTCCTAACAAAAAACACAAGTCACTCACACAGGCCCCACTGTCTTACTGTACTGTATGCAGCATATTGTACCGCATACTGCGCTGTATTGCTGTTTTGTTCGGTGTTACTGTATTGCTGTGTCGTACTGTTGTATACTGTACTGTATCTCCATACTCACTTTATTCACATGCAGTTTACTGCACATATCTGTGTATACAGATAGCCTATCCCGTATACATAACTCCATTCCCTTCACTTCTATTTTGTACCTCCACTTTGTATTATCTTTGAGTCTTATTTTATTGAGGATTGAGGATATTTTTTATTTTTACCCTAACCCTAACTCATTTATATTATTCTATTCTCTAACTGCATTACGTTTTAGGAATCTAGTAACTACTGTGCATAATCTCCGGGTGCGTTGCATATACATCCCTCTTGAATCTTGAATGAAGGGATTTGGGAAAGGACCTTACAAACCTGAACACACACCCACCAGACTTGACAGGACATTGGGATCTTCCGGACACATTTGGTCCTCTGATATGTCCAAAATGAATGAATGCTGTTTTCAAGCATTTATAAGTCATTTTTAAAAGGTTTTATACTCATTATACCCAAGTTTTTAGTCATCTCGGTTTTACTTTTGCTTTTCCTCTAGATTACTCTATAAACCACCTGTACTGTCATTATTTCACTGTCTATTTTTTTGACACACGCGTCGACCTGCTAATACAGTTGTTTTAAAGAAGAAAAAGTATTATGAAAAAGATTTTGATATTCATAAACAATTGACGAGGACGAGCATTTTTCTTATCAACAAATTAAAAGCGAATATAAATGGGACAAATACAACAGAAGCACTTGAGGCTCTCATTTAATTGCTTCATCTATTTTGTCGCGTCCTTACAAAATGATGCACATTACAGAGACACGACTACACGACGACTCCACTATTTAGCCACGAGCAAAGCCTATTAAAGATGTTTGTTTACCGCGTGGAAAGCCAAATATGATATTATACACATTACCTCGATTGGACCCATGTTGCATAGACCTATAGGCAGCTTTTCCGATGGATAAATCCACAATCAGGAACGAATTAACCATAAATGTGCGAGGGACATCAAATGGTTTGAGTATTTGGCGAGGGAATATGACGTCACGCTGCCTCAGAGAGGATTGTGGGAATTGGAGTTCCAGCGCCTTTGCTCGCCAGGGACAGTTGTTCCGGACAACTTTCATTCTGAAGAGAAAATGCTTCCTATTGTGTGAGGAATCATAAATAACTCATTGAAACGAATGTTTTCTTTACATATACTGACAAGAATTACAATGAAGACGACAATTAGTGAAAGGTACCTCCCTATACTGATCTCATATTAGGCCAGTTTACTCAAGTATTTTCTTGTGTTCTGCCTAGTAACATGTGGATAAAATTTTCCAAATACTTTCTGAAGCTTCCCCAGCCATTAACTTTGTTTGTCAAGCTTTATGGCTCAGTGTGCTAACGTTAGATGTACAACTATACTTCAATTTATATCACACAGATTTCCAGTTAGTCCGATATAAACTATGTTGTTGGTGTTGACATTATTAATATTGTTATGAACTACAAAATACGTTTTGTAAATGGACAAACATGACGGCAAGTATAATGTACAACTGTTTTTTATTATTCATTCTCACCAAAGAGATAAACCACATGTTGCAGTTTCTTAAATCACATTACATGGAAATAGCATACCGTATCATTGATATTACCCAAAATACAGACAACTTGTATCTACATTTATAACAATGCAACAGACGGTACAGTACAAGTACAGAGGAAAGAAGAAAGCCAAGTGAACATTCTGTCATTGGGTTGCATTTTAAACTTCGACGTTACTCTGCATTTGTGTGTATTTATATATAAATGTCTCTCTGACTAATAAGTTCTTGGGCTGCCTTGTCGATTGACTATCTGCACTCCCTTACGTTTGATGTTCCAGATCATAAAAAAAAAAAAAAAATGTACAAGTCAGCCTTGTGTGTGTGGGGGGAAAAAGCCCCGCCTCCTGTTCATAGCGCGTTTCAGATTCTACCGTTTTCTCTGTGGTGGCCGGGAACACAAAATGAGTTTCCTCGCCTTTTTGCAGTTCCAAGTCTAATCTGAGGGGAGCCCTATTGAAGTCCATAGGGCCGAAATGATGGACTACGCGTCGGTCTCCCACGTCTTCACTCATTTCCTTTGCCGACTGCCCGGTGAGCGACTTGTGGAACGCTTGCTGCCACTCCTTAAGAGGGGGAAAATAATGTATCAACATTCTGTCCAAATATTTAAACTAATCAGTTTGTATTCACTCATTACTTGGTGCATGATGTCATATAATTATCCATTAACATAAGGTAAAAAAATAAAAAGTAAATGATGGATAATTATTCAAGTTGGACATTGAAAATAAAGTAACTTTTTTATGTTTTGCTCGTGTTATCAGACCCGTAATCAAACTTGTGATATCCAAACACCATTCTGAAGCATTTGAGCTTCAGTCATTGGTCGGTCTCAACTCATCTCCACAACAGGCTACAGACCTGCGAGGGGGCGGGGACTGCGTGGCTCTCCTGTGTCTCGGAGGAGAATAGCTGAGGGATCGGGAATCTCTCAGAGAGTCGGCTGGCACCCTCTGAGGCCTGGGCGGGCTGAGGGAGCAAACAGCATGATCACACGTCCCTTCAGTGGTTAACAAATACTGTTATCTGATATATCCCTAGTATCGGGCATATCACGTAGGTTTATACAAAAATCTTATACCAAGAGAGTTGTATCCAACATGAAAGATATTCAACTAAATTACATATTTTTTTGTGCACACAGAAGAATGTAAATCTCAGGGAGAAAAATGGATTATCTGCCACCATGCATTACCACCCGATTACCACTTTACGACGGTCTAAACTGTTAAGTAAAAGTAATGAAACAGAGTGGCACTGTGAGGAATGAAAGGTGAAGTTTCATCATCAACACTGACGCAAGCATGTGCGATGTTGGCACACAATCTTGTTTCCCCATGATAGTGAAGAAAATATGTCTGTGAAATTGAAGAACAACATATAGCTAAAACCTATCCCGAGTCTTACCTCTTTTTTTTGTTTTCCTTTTCACTTTCTGAAGAGGAAGATGAAGAAGAGTTGCTCTGGGCAGCTGCTGGCTTCCTATTGGGGGAGAGGAGGCAAGGAGAGAGATGAAGTGATCCAGTGAAGGTTCCATACTGTGCATCTCTGTTCAGTAAAAACACAGCCCTTACCCTTTCCCTTGATCTGCCTCAGAATCGGAGCTGTCTGAGGGGGATGAAGAGGAGGAGGAGGAAGATGAAGATGAAGAGGATGAGGAAGAGGAGGAGCTGGAGCTGGAGCTTCTTTTAGCCTTGTCTTGCTTGGCCGCCTTCCCGTTCACTGCGCCCTCTGAGCCAGCCACCTGACCGGAGGGCCTGGAGGGTTCTGGCGGGTCACCCCATGGTGAGCGGCTCCTCTGAGAGTCTCTGAGCGGCTCGGCGGTCTCTGGCCGGCGGCCATGCGGGGACTTTGCACGAGGTGGATTGGAGGGTTTGGTCTCGCGGCTCTGCCCCCTGCTGCCTGAAGCCGGGGGGGCGCGGGAGGAGGAGTCTTTGGAGTGGACGGGCGACAGGGAGGGACGGCTGGTTCTCCTCCTCCCCCCGTCAGCAGCCGCCTCTCTGTGGCCCTGCTCCATCTCCACCGGGGACTTCACCCCCTTCTCAGCTAGAGGGGACTTCACCTCCTTCTCAGCTAGAGGCGCCTTCCGTTCACGCTGGGGTGAAGGAGAGGAGGAGCTGGAGGAAGAGGACGAGGAGGAGGATGACGAGGAAGAGACGGATCGCCGAGGTGGGGACGCCTCCTTGACTTGGTGACGCTCCCTGTGCCCCTGCTCCCTTTCACGCTCCGCCTCACGTTGTTTGTTCCTCTCCCTTTCCCGCTCTCTCTCCTTCTCCCGCTCTCTCTCCTTCTCCCGCTCTCTTTCCCTGTCCTTCTCCCTTTCCTTCTCCCTTTCCCTGTCCCTCTCTCTCTCCCTGTCCCTCTCTCTCTCCCTGTCCCTCTCCCTCTCTCTCTCCCTGTTCCTCTCTCTCTCTCTCTCCCTGTCCCTCTCCCTGTCCCTGTCCCTCTCTCTCTCCCTCTCTCTCTCCCTGTCCCTCTCTCGGGAGAGGGAGCGGCTCCTCTTCCAGCGATGTGAGGATGGGGAGCCACGAGACCTTAGGATTAACAAAAAAGTACACAATTAGAGACATTTTCAAATTGTCACAAACCTGATGTTTTTTGAACCACCAGCCTAACTGCCCTAATATTTTGTGTGTGGTGTCTGCTAGAATCCAATCTTAAAAGAAACAATTCTTCAAACAATAAATGACTAACAACATAAACTTGTGATGCCATGGACAGCTGTCAACTTGACCCCAATCCAAAAGCATCCTGGGTGAAACAATACATATTTGAACCATCACACTCAATTCACCTCAAAATAAACAGCCATAATTTACATAGATGTAAATGAAATAAAGTATATATATCAAAACTCTGTATAAGAAGTTTAGGACTGTACCTGCATTGGCAGTGAATAAATTGCTTCGGCCAATAAATGATCTGATTCAATACATCTGACCGAAGCAACCAGATGTTCTGGTCTTACCTGTACAGAGGGCTACGTCTCCTGGTACTCCGGGACCTGCTCCTGTAGGCCAGCCGCTCCCTGTCTCTCCCGCCTCGACCTCTGTCCTTCTCCCGGCTGCGGCTTCGTCGGAGGGGTGGAGAAGGGCGTCTGGAGTGGGCCGGGGGATCCTGGTACTGGCGAGGCGGGGTGCGGCGTGGAGGAGAAGGCGAGCGGCGCGGCTGGACAGCAGTGGTCTTTAGGGATGGTGACCGTGACCTGCACCATGTGGGGCTATGGGTTTCAGACCTCTTTGCTCCCTCTCCTTCCTGCCCATTTCCTCTCTCGCGCTCTCCATCCCTCCCAGCATTGGAAGGAGAGTACCTGTCACCGCCCTCAGAGACGGTGGGGGCAAGCGACATTACTGCTCTGCTGGGTGGCGACGGGGGCGGACTCGGGCTGTCCATCTGTGAGGGGCTGTAGCGCTCCTGCCCCCTGCCTCGCTCCCTCGCCTCCACAGGGGTTCTTTGGCGAGGCATGTCCCTTTGGGACCTCGCACTCCCATCTTCGCCTCCTCCCCTCTGTGTGGCAGGTGGCTGTCCTTCCAGCTGAGATGTGGAGCCCTCTTTTCCACCGTTGACTAGATATCTCTGAACACCACCACCGATAGCAGTGGGTGAGACACCAGTGGAGGGCGCTCTCTTCAGAGAGCTACTTTTATCTCTCGCTGCAGGCGGGGCCTTTTTGGCCTTGCCCTCATCTTCAGAGGACGATGAGGAGGAGGAGGAAGCGGAACCAGATGAGGATGAAGACGAGGAGGAGGAGGAGGAAGAAGAGCTGTCACTGTCACTATCACTGCTGCTGCTACTGCTGCTGCTGCTCTCTTTCCCTTTCTTGGCTGGTTTCTGCTTCTCACTTGCTCTCTCCTTCTCTTGTTTTCTCAGAGGACTGCCGTCAGTCCCATGCCTCTGGTTTACCTCAAGTCTCTGGCCCCTCCCTTTTTCTGTGCCCCTGTCTGCCCCTTTCTCTGTGCCCCTGTGTCTGTCTGAGCATTGCACAACCGAGGGGGAATCGCTGAGCCCCCGTTGACCTGCGGCAGACTGGTGGCCGGATTGCACCTCTTTCCTCTCCCTCCTATGGTCACTCTCCCGCTTGTCCTCCTCCTTGGCCTTCTCCTCGGGGGCATGATCCTTCTCTCTCCTCATCCTTCCTTCACTCTCCTGCTCTTTTTGAAGCCCATTGGCAAGCGGTACATGGGAGGAGTGGGGAGACTGACGCCCTTTGTTGCTCCTATGTCGGGGAGGAGAGGCCTCTGCCTCCCTCCCTCTGTTCTTTTCCCTTCCAGTGTCTCTGACACGTGAGGGCTTTGGGGAGAGCTCCCTGTCTTTCCTGAGCTCTGTGTCACTGCTCCTCTGCTGCCCGGTCCTGTCTCTTTGCAGGGGTGGTGAGGGTGATGACGAGTCGTGTCTTGTTATTTTGTCCTGTTTATTCCTGTCCTTGTCATGCTCAGCATCTCTACTCTTGGCAGGCGGAGAAGGGGATGAGGCCGAATCATGTCGGTTCCTCTGTTGGACTTTCTCCTTACCGTTGCCTTGCCCCCTCTCTCTGCTCCTAGAGCGCCTGGCTTTCTCACCATCATCTCTGCTCCTAGAGCGCCTGGCCTTGTCCCTGTCATCTCTGCTCCTAGAGCACCTGGCTTTATCTCGAGCATCTCTGCTCCTAGAGCGCCTGGCCTTCTCCCTGTCATCTCTGCTCCTAGAGCGTCTGGCTTTCTCTTGAGCATCTCTGCTCCTAGAGCGCCTGGCCTTGTCCCTGTCATCTCTGCTCCTAGAGTGTCTGGCTTTCTCTTGAGCATCTCTGCTCCTAGAGCGCCTGGCTTTCTCTTGAGCATCTCTGCTCCTAGAGCGCCTGGCTTTCTCTTGAGCATCTCTGCTCCTAGAGCGCCTGGTCTTGTCCCTGTCATCTCTGCTCCTAGAGCGCCTGGTCTTGTCCCTGTCATCTCTGCTCCTAGAGCGCCTGGTCTTTTCCCTGTCATCTCTGCTCCTCGAGCGCCTGGCCTTGTCTCGGTCATCTCTGCTCCTAGAGCGTCTGGCTTTCTCTTGGGCATCTTTGCTTCTAGAGCGCCTGGCCATGTCCCTTTCATCTCTGCTTCTAGAGCGCCTGGCTTTTTCACGGGCATCTCTGCTCCGTGAATGTCTGCCTTTCTGTTGTTGAGGTGCTGAAGAAGGGGATGAAGAGTCATGCCTCTTCTTTGATGAGACCTTGGCCTTTTCCTTCTCTCTCTCATTGTTGGCCCTCTGATGTTCTGGAGAGCTGCGGGATATTGGAGATTTCTGGAGACCCAAAATGAGAGAAATTGTCAAAAACAGGAAAATGCTCTGAGTAGTACATCATGTAAAAAAAGATTTGGTGCATGAAATGATTCTCTTTCTGGGTCGTGATGTAGTGATCAACAGAGCTACATCATCAGGAGCTTCATGTTCCAATTAGGGTCTCCCAAGGCAAACAGATCTTGGGTGGATCAATCAGACTAGTCAGTTATCAAGAAGTCAGTTATCTTGACACCCTATCTGGGGGCACGCTTAAAGTCAGGCCTACAGGTGGAATTCGCAGGTAAATGGCTCAAGGTCAGGCACCCTAAGTTCACAGGCTGTCTGTTAATGACTTGGGACAACTAGGTTGACTCAACCACCCACAAGACAGGGTGACCCTCTTAATGATGGGCTTGTAACCAAAGTATGTGAAATCTATTCAACGTGCTGGAAAATAAAACCTAGGATCATTGCTACTCCAAATGATTGGCATTAGCAATACAATTACCCTGGTGATGCAGCAAATCTATCCCTTTTTAACCTTGGTGACAGATGGGAAGAATGAGCTACCGACAGAGAGGTGCGTTTATTCTCCAACTGACAAATCCTAGCTGTCCACGGCGTAATTGCAGCTAACCTTGGCCAATCGTATACAAGCTCTTCCCTGTTGTGTATAGAAGCACTGATGTCATCAGTGGACAATGATTGGTTAAAAGGAATGTTGCTTCAGGAACAAAGAGGGATGTTTATCGGGGAACATCATACGTATGTTAATTGATTACATTTTGTGTGCATGGACAATGAACTTCATTCTTCCATGCCCTGTCAGACCTGTCACGCTACTTTAAATGACCGGCGTCTATGCTAGCTGTCCTTACAAGCACTCATGCAGTGGTATTGGGCCTTACCTCTCTGTTACCCTCCTGGTGCACATGGCCCCTCCAGTCTGGGGAACGGCCCCTTCTGCCTTCATCTGCTCTCCTAGCTGGCTGGTCCTGCTGTCGTGTTCTTAGCGGTGCAGGTGAAGGGCTGGAAATATGTAAAGGGCCCAGGAATGAGGACAAACACTTTCAAACTCTAATGCTGACAGATCCACCATTTTTAGCGGCTGTGTAGAAATTATTACTTTGTATGACCTGCATTGCCAATTATTTACTTGCAGTCCAAGGAGGAACATTCTAATGACTACACATTTATTTGTTTATTAATTTATTTATTTATCCAGCCCTCCACTGAAAATGGTGTATTTTGGATTTTCCTTTCTGAAATTATTAAAAAAAAACTTGAGCCATGCTTCCACCACAGGAACTTTCCCCAGGAACTAGGAACCTATGGAGGAACTTGTGTGCTTCCACCACAGGAACCAGGGTCTAAATTAAGTTCTGGGTCTAAGTCCTAGGACCTAAAAGTCCCTGCTTGGGTGGGTTGTTCTTTTCAAAAGTCCAGGAACTTTGGGGTTGGGGCTTGCAGCACTGAACATTTCTGATCCATCGAGTACTCTCAGCATTTTATTTCAGAAACCATTTTTAAAAATCTGTAGCCACAAACCGACTGTATGGACAGTGTTCATCGTTCATTGATAGTATCAGATTTGAAAGGTGTGGTGGAACAAGGGGGCATGGTCAAGCCACCGCTGCAGACAGGCGGTGCAGGCTCCCATCCCAGGGTCGCTCAGCTGCTGTGGATCAGGCGAATCAACGGAGGGACTCCGCTGATTCGCCTGATCCCAAAACAGGAAGGAATTATTGTTTGGTTGTCCCCACAGTCAGGACCGGCGTGCCCGAGAGACTAGACACGGGGCAAGTTCCGCCGAAAGGCAAGCTGCTGGACATACTGCGGAAAGGAGTGATTCCGCATGGACTATGTATATATTGGCCTCTGAGTTGTTCTTTTGGCCCATGAGCCACCGTTTGATTTTAAAAAGAGCAATTAATAAATATGACACACACACACACACACACACACACACACACACACACACACACACACACACACACACACACACACACACACACACACACACACACACACACACACACACACACACTACCTGTGAGCAGAGCCAGAGGACATGCTCTGGTGTCGCTTGGCTCTTGCTTTAGGCGAGATGCCTTCACCACTCCTCTTCCGTTTCCTCTTGGACTCCTTGTCCTTCTCATCTGAAGAACTGTCAATTTAAAATGTTGTTTGAAATGTAAAATTAGCTTATAAGATGCACAGAAAACAACAACAAAAAAAGATAGACCCAGAAGGGCCCAAAACTTTGGTTATTTGAAAAAACCTCCCACCTGTTATCCTCCTCTTCCTCGTCAGACGACTGTTCCCTGAAAGAGACGTTATTTTTGTCATTGTGCACATGTGGAAAACCAGCTGGTGACGAGAACCTCAACATGAAACCACAACTGTGGAATACCTTTTCTTTTTCTTCTTCTTGGACTTCTTCTTTTCTCGGCGGGGAGATGGGGAGCCGCTCTCTGAGCTGCGGACGGAAGGAGTGACAACAATCTCACAACAGCATGTGGTATTTCACATAAAACAAATGCATCAGAGAAAGCCCACTGTCTCACCAAAGCAGATTTTTCCAACTCACCTGTCTCGGTTCTTGTTTTTTTTCTTCTTTTTTCGGCTCTGTTTCCTGGGTGGGGCATCGGAATCATCCGACACTTCAACCAAGCTGAGGAAGAAAAGCGAACCGTAAGCTGGACAAATAAGCTTGTTGGGGTGATCAGGCCTGCATTGCATATTGTTAACAACCAAATACATCGATTAGGCAAATCAAAAATATCAGCTATAAAGATTTGAGTCTTTTTTTAATTTAATTAAAATATATTAAGACAATATAAAACACCAATATGCCACACAATCAAACTGAAAACAGTAAAAGTCGTTCTGTAAATGTACCCACTCTTAAGTAGTATAATTTCAGGCAAATTGCCGTTAGGCTGTGAATGGAAGTCTGTAGGAATGGAAGCAGTAACACTACTGTAAAGGAGGGATGGCGAATACGAGAATATATGATTTTCGGCATTGGGAGGAAAAAAAAAAAAAAACATTCTCAAAATGACGAGTCTGATCTGAACTGTGGAGCTCGGCAAAGACGAGAAACTGAAACACCTCCAGTCTCTACAGAGAAAGGTCTTTATAACTATCAAAAGTATTATTTTTCAATTAAAAATGCCACTCAGACCCTAGACATGTCTTTTACAGTGAGGGGTGCGGGGACATCGGGCACAAGTGCGTCACTTTCCCGCCAGCTGCACCGAAGTGCGGAGTGGGAGGGAACAAGCGGACAGGAAGAGGTACAATGGGTGGAGAACGTTCTTTCTCCGGAGGCAGATTGTAGGACAAGTTGAAACTGATCACACTGATTTAGCAACTTTGGGTTAGGGTTATTGCGTCCAGGGATGAGGGCTCTGTCCCCACTCAGCCAGAGGAGGGAAGAGTCCACCGGATATGGGGAGCGAATCGCTGGTCTAAAAACCGATTAGGTCGCCTTGTCTTGCGTGATATTGGGGAATATGTGGGAATAGACTCCATAATGAACTTTTCCATAAAGAAGGTAATGTGGGAATGACTACAGTACCTACTGCCTTTGCCAGATATTTTTTAACCAGCAATGTTACAGGTTCGATGTGAGAAAGGGGCTTTACGTTACAATTTCAATAACAAAACCAGGAGGAATATCACAGGTTTTTAATGATTACAATTTAAGTACTCTTCAAGGTTTTCTTCAAGGACTTTTCAAAGCACTTCAGCACAGAAGGGACTATTTTTAAGGTATTCCAGTACTAACATTTCCAAAGATGAAATTCAAGCACCCCAAGGACCTGGTAACAACCCCGACTCACGTGTATTTCTGCTGCTGCTTCTCTCTTTCCAGGCGCTCGTGCTCCCGCCTTTCCTTCTCCCGCTCCTTGCGCTCCGGGTGGAAGGATGATCCATCCACGTAGTCAGTCGCGATCCCAAAGGCCGCACGCAGGCGGTCGTTCTTCTGCTGGTTGGCGGCGGCCAGGGCGTGGGTCTCAGTCACCCTGAGAAGGTGGACTCTTATTTAATGGTAGCTTCCGCCCAGTTCAAGTTATTGTGAGTAATATAAAATATTACATTGCAATACGATCAAATGTAAAGTGTGACCGAGCTGAGTCAGGGCAACTTACGCTGCTCTCTCAGTTGTAGCTGCAGACGGCTCATCCTTCTCCTGCAGCATCATACGGAAACTGTTAACCTTCTCCTCAATCTCCTCAACAGAGTACCTACACACACACACACACACACACACACACACACACACACACACACACACACACACACACACACACACACACACACACACACACACACACACACACACACACAATAAATACAAATTTTAGGACTATTTATTTTGTACAAATATTTAAAAAGTGATTTGCTTTTGGGATGAAAAAAAAAGAAGAAAAAAAACATGGGAAAAAAAAAATACATCCAATCAAAACTGCTCGACTACAAAGATGAAAAGAAACCCGTCCAGTCTCTACAGAGACCGGTCTTTGTATTCTTAAATTGTATTACTTTTCTTCCAAAAAATGCAATTCAGACCCTAGATGTGTCTTTTAGAGTTAAGGGTGCTATGCAGGGACATTGGGCACAAGCCCTTCACTTGCCCGCCCGCTGCACTAGAGGGTGGAGCTAGAGAGGGAACAAGCGGACACGGATAGAGAACGGATAGAGAACGGATGAGAACGTTCCTTCTCTGGAGGCAGAGAGTGTAGGACAGGGAGAAAACGATCACACTGATTTAATAATATTGGGTTAGGGTTATGCGTCCAGGCGGAGGCTCTGGGTCGTATTGCAGCAGAGGGAACAGAGTCCCTCCGGTCGAGGCAGGGAATGGGGAAGCGAAGGTCTCTGAGAGACAGGAAAAAAACAAAAAAACACAGATTCAGATTGTGCGTCCGTTGCCGAAAGATTGTCTCAACGATCACATCTACAATAGGCTTGGGCAGATTCGATTGCTGATTTAGATTAATTACAGACAACTTCTTTTTTTTTTTTTTTTAACCTGCCGTTAAAATTACAATGTTCTTAAAATGATCTTGTACTCTGAATCATAAGAGTGGGAGCAGAGAGGGAGAGAGGGGGTAGAGAAAGAGCACGGAGGCTCTCCCTTCTCCATGTTCTTGTATTGCATGTAAAAAGATTATTGTGCAGGGCTCCAGACTAACTTTTTCCCCACTAGTAGCACTAGCACTCCCAGCTGAAGATTTTCAGAGCACCACACAAAATTTAGGAGCACGACTGAAATTGACATGCAACGCAACGTTCATATATTTTCCATTTTAACTGTATTAAGCCTGGTTTATAGTCACGACCAGGGCACATTTTGCACACTTGTGTCCCTTTCTAACGATGCGTGCACCAGAGAAGTGCACGGGGTACCCGCAATTGGCACGTCACAACAGAGTTTATTTTAGATGTAGGTTGTTTTATTTACATCTCCTTATGAAACGAAACAAGCACTGTACATAATGGGGACACTTTTTCCATAACTGCTGATATACGATACACAAAATGCAACTAAATGGTCGCAGTCTGGAGCCCTGCTGTGATATTTTCCCTCTCGATGTGACTTTGTGTTCTCACGCCCATTGTGAAGTGTATTGTCTGAATCAAATACGACCACAGAAACTAAATGTGACAACGACTTTAGTTACTAAAGTCGTTGACTCTCTAAATTATTAAAGACCGTAGTATCGATAAGCTCCGCTGTCACCGGTTCAGTTAATGGAATTGGAGAAATTCAAAAACAAAAATGTATTATCTATTTATTTTGGCTATATGACTCGTTTCTTAAGATTAAGATATTCGTCTAAGTAGCATTTTCACTATCATCAGAGACATCTCTCCTCTCGCTCCATCGACAAGGACGGGTCACACATAAAAGTATATTTATGATTTCCCTTATTTATAATTCCTCATTGAAATGTTATCCCTGTGTACTTTGTTAGTTTCTATCTGGTTGATCCTGTTATTGTAATGCAAACAGACTGACAAAAAAATAAAGAAAAAATAAGATAAGAACAAGTCAACCGAGCGACTATGGAATCTCAGTTGACCGGCGGGTTTCCAACTGATAATTCGACTTGTCGACTTTGAGGGGCAGCCCTAATATAATCTAATAGAGAAAGATTTAGATGAATTTTGTTTCCTTAGTTTCTTGTATGTATGGAAAATAACTCAAGAGTTGGTGGAGTTGTTTTTATTTCTCCTCCTCCAGAGAGCAGTGCGCCGTGCACGCCAGTTCCAGACTCCTATGCCAGTTTTCTTGTGTTTTTATTTTAGATCTATTTATTTGTGTTTGTTACCTACTTGTATGAAACTTTTTTTTTAAACAACTGAGTTAAGAGACTGTTCTGTTTCAAAAAACCCTCTGTCCCAACCGTTACCCCGTTCTGCGTCACGCACGTCTCTACATTGCAATGGGACTTAATTTAGTATGTGTAAACACTTTACTTGTAAATAATAAAACCTGCACATCTGTAATGGGGAGACCGCAATAACAGCATTACATTACTTACTATGAGTGCGCACTCCCCTTCCCGATAGAATCGTCAATAGCTGCCCCCCAGTGATTGCCGATTGGAGTTTTCCACGATCACCCAAGCCTAAATCGACACTGGACATAACGTACGAACCCTAATGCCATGGACACACTACACGACTTTCAAAGTCTTCAGATCGCTGTACTTTTCACACTTCACAACTTTCTGTGTTATGATCAGGAATCTTGCAGTAGCTGTGGTTTGCACACTAAATGACTGATCGGTGACAAGGAGCAAAATCTTTCACCAGGAGGAATCCCAGACAAGTCTGGCGACAAGAAACTACGTTTCGGAAAGTGTGTAAAACACACACGAGAAGTGACACCAGAAATGGCACGATACCATGTGCAGGGCAGGATGATTTTTTTTATTTGATTCTCGATCACTGTAAAAAAATATAATAATTTAAATAAATAAAAGCAGAATTTCAATAAGAAATATATTAAAATCCAAGAGAAGAAAAGTAAAATAGGTATGTTGTGTGTTTCTGGCTGATGCGCCGGTGCACTCCCGTCTCTCCTTCTCAACTTCTACCCACCCCCTTACTTCATGTCTGCCCTCATTGGCTGTAGCTCAATCAAGCTTGACGCGACCAGATATTAAACCTACTTGATATCCCGTTGTTGACTGCGAGCCACCAGCCAGCGTTCGGTGAGCCGTTGGATCGTGTTGTGAGCAGTTCATACCATGCGCTTGACTCACGGGAACGTGCTAGGATTTGCCTCCGATCTGGGGCTTTGCTCGGTGATGTCCAAAAAAAAAGTCTGAACTCGGCCTTACTCATTACATACTGTATCCGTAACATTGACCAATTGGGGACATAATCCATACTGAACTTTTCCGTAAAGGAGGCCAATGTGGAAAGGACTACCAAGTCCTTTTCCCCGATATTTTTTGTCCAGCTATGCTACGGATTTCATGTAGGAAAGGGGCTTTGGACTTTACTTGGAGGGGATTTGATGTATTAACCGCTGCCAACGTCTATTTAGTAACCCATTTTAGCATTTTTTTTTCCATCCGTGAGAATGACACCATTCGCAATCGATTAACTGGTGGACTCGTTGTCTGGTATTACATTCAGAGTTTCCGTTAGAAAAAAAAAAATTGTGTCCAGGAAAATTTCCATTTCCCGGACAAATGGGAGAGATCCCGGCGCTAACGTATCGACCAACATGGTACATAACAACATAACACTGGTTAGAGGTGAAAGGTCAGCTTTAGATCATCCAAACTGATTGGCTTTCTGCTGCAACTTGCCAAACACGGAAATTAACAGATCTGCAGAATTTTTTTTATTAAAATGATCAGGTCTTTTTTCGACATAGAGGAAATAAATATGGCGATAATTATAGTTATCATTTTATCGCCCAGCACAAATTAAAATTGTGCTTGGAGGGAATTCTTTTTATTGGACATTATGACGGGAGAGACTTCAATATGTTGGACTTCAACAGATTTTCCCGGTCAAAAACCGGTAATTACTGGATTAAGTTAGAAGATGCGGACACCGCTCTCTGGTTCGGGTGGATTAAGAAGCGCTCTAAGTCTATCGGGTCAACAGCAGGAAGTGATGGTGCATTCACGGGCACTCGGAAAACTGTAATTTGTGTCGTGCTCCCCTGACCAATATGTTTTGTTATGTTTGTGAATGTTTATATGTTTCCGAAACCACTCCCTGCGCCGACACTTCGGAGGCAACCCCTGAAAACAAATGTGGAGATGGGATGAAGCCTGGGGTGGCCTCCCCTTACCCTTGCTCCTCCATCATGTCCTGCAGCTCAGCACACTTGACCTCCAGCTGCCTCTTTCTCTGGTGCTCAAGGATGTCAGCATTGGGCTGCCTGTTGAGCTGGCTCTCCAGCCTCTCCCGGTCCTTCTCGTCGCGCTCCCCGCCCCGCTCGTCCCGTGGCCGCTTAGCCCGTAGGCTGGACAGGTTGCGCTGCACATAACCGTTGGTACCACTGCCTCGTGGAGTGGTCAAGCCAATGCCGTTGTACATGGCTCAGCTGGGGGGAAAGTAGACAACAAAAGATGTTATGTGGCTGTATGAGGGACAAGTTGAAATCACCAATCAAACGATAGCTGCCAACAGTAATCCACAGTGACAACCGATTATTTATAATAGTAAAGCTGCTCCGACTAGTGATCGGAAATATCAGATCACAGTCAAGACTTTATTGGCCAAGTATGCTTAGACATACAAGAAATATCGGGTTGTCATTGACTGTCAGTTCGTACAGAACACATAGTGACATGTAATTAAAAAAAAAAAAAAAAAAAAGTTTCAAAGGTAAAACATTTTACGAAAAACACTGACATATACCAAGTAGGATCTGTAATAATCAGCATTTACAATGTGTGCCACGGGCAAGCAGCACATTCAAGGAGGAAGCGTGGGCAAATGGTAACGGGGAATAAGATAATAAAGTTTATCCCATATAATCACTACTCGTTAAAAAACGTTGGCAACACAGTTTGCGGTTTGAATCGGAAAAGCCGTACACCATCACTGCCGGGCCTCCAGCTCCATGACGAAGTTAAAGCGTTACTTCAATGAAGATTAACGCAGCTCCTCAAAAAAAAAAAAAAAAAAACGCAGCTCCAAAACCGACACCATCAATCGGACAGTTTATTATCGGAATTATTGGCCACCACCAGCTCGTCGTGTCGAACGTTACGACGGGTTAATACAAAGTGAATGCAACTAACATTATACCGATTTTTCGCGCATTAGCACGTGCGCAGTAGCTCGGGCCTACGGCTTTAATCTGCGTCTGAGTTCATGTGCGTCGGAGCTTGAGCGTTGAGTAAATGAGGGGATAAACTACGAGGAGGTGACAGGTCACGACTTGGGAGACAATGAACCATAAACGGTTGCTTCCGATTGTTGGATAATAACTCGGCTTGCGGTCAGCCATGTCCTACCTAGTTAGCCTTGGGGGCTAAAATTGTACCGCTGAGCACAGTACGTAGCGGTAACGTTACCCGAGTTTTCGCCGGGAGCGGAGAAGGCCACTTCGAACGGAACGGCCGCTGTCCAATGTCGCGTTCGCACCAAACGTACAAAACACTTATTCGATTCCAACTGCTAACCGGACAAAGAGAGTAAAACGGCTAACTGAGTGAGCTCGTTAGCTATATTGTTAGCTTGTCTCTTCTTGTCTAAGGACCAGGACCGGAAGAGAAAACGACGCGACGTGACTTCGGTCTCGCGAGACGACATCCGTTTGGACCTTCGGAAATTCCGAGGCGGCTGGTTCCCGCTTCCGAGCTGAATGTGTTCCAAACGTACCGTGTAAAAAGTCAATTCGACAGTGTTTTCGATCAGGGTTAAACGTCTTCCAATTAAAAACTCACGCAAGGGGAACGTTGTTCACCGTACAGCGTGCGACGTCACGTCACGTCACTGTGACGTCAGATCTGTTATCTTGGCAAAACTCGGACACGAGTGATCTGCAACAACTCAGGACTTGAGTATTTCAAAAACCACTGTACTTACACTTTTAAAATTTGCCCTACATTATAATTTAAAAAAAACAACCTTATATTGCATGTTAAATGCATTGTATTTCCGATTTGATCGAGGATTGTCTAGAATATGGACCCCCCTGTGATTAGTCCGGTTTGATTAACAATCCTTCCTTCCGAGCTCATGTTTTATTTGCTCTGCCGGATACTTCTGCCCCCCCCCATCCCGTGCCAACAGATTTCCAGCCGACCTGGCCAGGGTCGGGGCGATCACAACCGTTTATCTAATATGTGGCGGGGTTGATATGATGATCATGCAGAGGAGCGCCGTTGAGGCACCGTGCCAAGATAGCTGCCACTGATGTGGAACAGTCTGTAAATGTTGTTACATTTCACTGCATATATGTATGAAAGTATGTATATGTATGTGACGAATAAACCTCTTGAATCTTGAATCCACTATCGCAAAAGTGTTAACTCTACTGGACGGTAAATTTTCTCTACAAAGCTTTTTATTGATAAGAAAGATGTGTTTGCTGGACTTCCAACAGGATCTGGTCAAAGTTTAATTTACCAACTGGCCACTGTTCGCTATTTTTCCGCCGCTCAGCGCTATGCCACACGTTTTGTTGCCCTGATTGGTTGTAGGTCTATCCAATTGCGTCCAGAGACAATTTGGCCTATGCCCGCTGTGTGGCGTTCCCTCGGGTCAAACCACTGGCAAGAGCCATAGAAGAGGGCAGCACCCAGATTGTTTTGGAAAACAGGTATGTCCACTGGCAGTGGCTGGAAACATGGAGAAACCAAGCTCGGCCAGATCAGCAATCAAGGGGCCAGCCTACAAAGGGAGAGAGAACTCACCCTTTGTGGGGGAGGAGGTGTTCAGAGTCAGTTGCCGCCCGCCCACCCGTCTGTCCGTAAAACTCGCCTCCTGCTTTCCTCAATTTCCCCACTTCGTGTGGGACTAATGAGTAACCTGTAATGCATCTTCAGACTGAAATTCACACGAAAATATTGATGTGACATAAAGATGCATTTCATCTCTCTCTCAGTGGTCATGGCCAGCCCACCAGCTGCTGCCCCACCCAATGTCCCCCTTGCCATGGCTGAGTGGCACTGTGTGTGTTGGGGGGGGGTTATGTACTGTGTATACTACTACTATCTACTGTGTATATAACACTGATTTCATGAGAAGGTTAGTGAAAGATCCTACATTAGCTCCTGCTAACTGCAGGACTATAACACTCAAAAGCAGTCTGCCAGGGAGGGAACACTGTAATGGGACTGGCACATGTGTTGCATAAAATTCTTGAGGAGAGAAGTGCTTGTGGAGAGGCGCCACTCTTTAGTCGATCCTTTTTAGTTTAATGAAGTCCACTTGGAGTTTGTGAAACTAATGAATCGATTGTCTATCTTTTGTAGCTGCTTCTGTGAAAGTGGAGGGAGACGCTGTCCATGGAGTAGCATGAGTGGCTAGTCTTGGCTCTGTTCACCAGGAGTGGCAGCGGGCAGGCTGTCCTCACCACCAACCTCTGCATGTGGTGGTTCCCTCTTGGAGCCCAGCACCTGTACACTCAGCCACCTGCCTCAGCCCACGCCTTCTTCCAGCACCCGTTCTTCCTGTGGATGCCCTACAGGATGCTACAGGACCTGTCCGGTGTGTCCTAGACAGGAATGGCTGGTGCTTCATGGAAAAGGAGAGCCCGGAATGCTGTTCCTGTCACAAGAAGTTGGCGGGGGCCGGAGTCAGGACATCTTAAATCAGCTGGACCAGCTCATCAGGAGCAGTTCCAAGCTGTTTTCACATACATGTAAGTTGATTACTGTTTAAAAGATTAACAATGAATCTAATTGCCAGTAGGAGCAGTCAGTCATTAACTGCTGAAATTCAGAAACTCTAAGGGTGTCCTGTAACAAGGCAGTGGTGGGCCAATTAAAGGAGGCAACAGTGCGGCTCGCCTCCACACTAATCTGGTGGAGCAGCACACTGGAGAGTGGATGGTGTGGTCGATGCAGTACCTTTTTGTGCTCCACAAGCTTCGGGTACTAGGTGCGGCACCCCAGCAGGAGGTGTGTCAACCCATGTACCCTGTACCCACATCATCCTGGCTGCTATCAGTCTACATCCGGGATTCCCTGGGCTGACCAGGGTGGCCAGGGTGACATCTGTCTTTGGGGTAATCCTCAAGATGGCCACTAAAAAGGTAAATGTTGGTTGTTATTACAGTCATTCATTCAGTCATTGTCAGTGAAGTTTCCAGTTTTAACACTTTATTTTATCTTATTTATTATCTAATTGCTTGACCTATGACCAAGGAGCTTGCAGGTGAGGCACGGCTCCTAGGGTCATCAATGTGGGCAACAAGTACGGGCAGGTGCTCATGTCTTACCTCACCGCCTCTGAGGGGGACAGGCGGTTGCCTATGACAGCCAGCCTTGAGCAGCGCTACCAACACACCAGAAAGGCCTCTCCCAAGGTTTTGTACGGGACTCCTGTTCCATTGTGGGACCGTGCAAGATTGCGGCCATGTTCCACAAGTGGGACCAGCTGGTCGTCAGGCTGGACATGTGGCATCTCATGCAATGCTTCGAGGGGTGAAACCACCAACAGCCATCCACTGTACACCCCCTTCATGGCTAGGCTGTCCTTCTCCATTATTAAGTTGGACAGCGGGGATGTCACCTGGTTGACAGAGGTCAAGCAGTCTGAGGAGGGGAGGGACAATGCCCGCACGCACATTGTGGATGATGCGAAGCCTCTCATCCAGGAGGTGCTGGGTGCCTTCTGGGACGCGAAGGCCACAATGGGTATCCCGCTCATTGACTGTGCACGCAGCGTCGCCACCTCCACTGCACCCAGGATCCCCAGGGAATAGAGCTGTACACCAAGACGGGGGAGCGGACCAACGCTGCGGTCGTACTCCCTGCCTCGCCATCCCAGTTGGGCCCTGCTGACACCACTCCATCACAAGATGACACCCTTGGGATTGTGCTGCTGCAGCAGGAGGAAGACAATGTAAGCACATTGAACTTTTTATTTCATCGACTTAATTGTAAATCACTTGCATGTCAGTGATTCTATGTGTCTCCATGTGTTGTTCCTCTGTTGCAGGATGTACTTGGGTTAGTGTCACACTCCGACTCCGAGTGACGGTATGTTGCCTGCTGGCAAACTGGAATCTGCATGGGAAATGGTCGTTTACACAAAATGATGGCAAGCTCGGACAAGGTGCAAACACATTCATTGAGGTTGACCACAACAAAATCCAAAACCCCAGTGAAATGTGAGAACTATATGCATCAACAAAAAGTATTATTTACAGCAATAGTTTTAGCAGTTAAGAACACGCTGTCTGAATTGGTTTCAGCTGTTATAAAGGGTAGGCCACTCCCACTGGACCGAACCATTATTTAGTTTACTAATTAATCAACACATGTAATAAAACACTGTGGTGGACCGAGGGGGCGGGGCCAAGCCTTCTGCTGCAGACAGGAGGTGCAGTCTCCCATCCCGGGGCCACTCAGCTGCTGGGTATCAGCCTAATTAGCGGAGTCCCTCGCCAACTTTGAAAAGATGACAGAGGCGACCGGATGGACAGACCACAAGCAGGCGTGGCGGCTCGTTCCACTCCTCACAGGTGAAGCCCAGCTGGTGGCGCATGCTCTGCCGCCCGAGCAGCGGATGAGCTATGCTATCGTGCGGAGGGCGGTGATGGAATGGGTCGGGAGGACACCTGAGGGCCACTGCCTGCGCCTCCGGTCACTTCATTATGACACCGTGGGCCGGCCATTACTGCACGTCCAGCAACTCCTGGACGCGGCCCAGCGGTGGCGCAGACCGGAGGAGCGCTCCACGCATCAGATCGTCGAGGCGGTGGCCACCGAACAGTTCATGAACAATCTCCTGGCCCACACCGCTAGCCCACGCAGAGGCCTACAGAGAGGGGCCCTCCGAGGGTAGTAAATCCCTGTCGGTGACGGGTGACGCCCTGTCACCGAGCAGTCATGTCATGTGCAAACCACAAGACTGCAAGATTCCCCGATCACATGACAGAAAGTTGGGTAGTGTGAACTGTACAGCGATCTGATGACTTTGAAAATCGTGTAGTGTGCCCATGGCATTAAGGTGAACCTTTTGTGATAACAGGTTAACTCAATGCAAAGTTGTAGTTTTATTTTTTTCTGACATTAAAATAAACAGGCCAGGCCTACCTCAGCATAGCGGAGACAGCTTGTTTACTAGGTTTTTATTCAGAAATGGCAACATGATGACATATAGGTTTAGTCCGGTGCGTAGTCTGTTGACCCGGGGCAGAGAATACCTGTTCAGATGGTACCGCTGTCGCAGGAACGCAGAGAGAGGACCTTGCTACAGGGGCCAGCCTTGAGAAGCACATCTGATTACCTTCCCGATGAGGTTGGATTGTCTCTCATATAGTGGTCTGCTTCCTGGTCATTACCTTATTGAGGGGTGCCGAAGTTGTCTGCAAGAAGCCATATCATGGCACTGCCCTGGCGGGGTTGTACCACTCGAGCATGGGCAGCAGACACCGCTGTCTCATCTCCCCCCACAACGCAGCTGTCTAATCTCCCCCTGTAGGACCGGGCTCATGAGTGGCCACTTCCACAGTAGTACTGTACAGTTTTACTAAAGCTTTTCTTTTTTGGCTTCTCCCTCCCTTGGTGGTTCTCACCAGGTGTGTTTAGAAGGCTGAAGGTGATGGCGTGAATGTTGGAAATTGACACCGCCATTTTTGTGGACATGATGGTGGTCACACATTTTAAAGTCTCCAACGCAGGCACATTCTCAATTATCTGCCAGTATTCATCTAGGATCGAAGTTCTTGCAACTTTGTTTATGGTCGGATGGAACAGCTGTAACTGCCCACAATTTTTAAAGAGTTCCATCTAGCTTCCCATGACTGGATGAGCTGGTGATTCGAAAGTTGTTTTTTTGTTGTTTTTTTGGCCTCCTGTGCCTTGCTTGAAGGTCGGTGTGATGGAAGTGCCTGACAAACTCCCCATCTGCAACAATAACCCGATGCACAAACGGGTTAAATCCATTGTTTTCTGCCGCAAAACAGGAAACTGAGTCCCAGTTCATCCATCGGGGAGACTTAGAAGCCACCATGTTGTATACATTGTCGTGGACGCATGCAGTCACTTTCCCAGCAAGTCTCCACTGCATCAATTAATTTAGTTGAGGTTTGTTGTCAGCATGTGTTTGACTATACTCTGTTAGGATAACCGATTTAACCTGCCAGTGGCATGTCATTGTCACGTAGCTCTCACTCTTGTGCACCATCCATCAGTCAGTCGTGAGAGCCACAAACTAGCAAGTTGCATTTTAAGCCGTTTTTTCCCCCTTTCTCTGTAGAACAGGCTTCAATTAGACTGGTAGTAATAGCCTGTCGCGATGGCCTTTTCTAATTAAGCTCTGTATAGACCATTAACTCCTGAAAACCCTTACCACAGACCATACTGATATCTTTCTCCATCATTAAACAGATTCTGAGTTATCTCCTCAGATCGCCGTGCATCGCATCTTCTCCCTGCTAACATGGAGGGCAAGGCTGGTTGTCCTCCACCACCCGATGCTTGTGGATGTTTGCTTCGCAAGTGGTATTGCATCTGTACTACTGCTATATTTTAATACTGCATTCTTAACAAATACTCTCTTAACAAATAACCTGATTGTCCTTTCGGGCGACATGGTCCACACAGTATTTCTTTCTTTTTGCCCGAGCTCAGCGACACATAGCCCTTCCAATAAAAGGCACATGTGGTGCGGTGTCACCCCCATGAGTTATATTTAAGAAATAGATTGTATAGCCATTTTTCTTTTACAATGCAACAAGTGTGTGCGTGTGCGTGTGTGTGTGTGTGTGTGTGTGTGTGTGTGTGTGTGTGTGTGTGTGTGGCATACAAAAGGGCAGCTAATCTCTGCATTCGGGTCCTTTCTCCCCAAACAGTGATCCGTTGTAAAGCCAGGCCGTGAGCATCCAGACGATATCCTTAGTTTAATTAATTTGGATTTTTGACGAACTTCTTTAACAAATTTTATGGCGGCATGTTGTTAACTAATCGATGCCATGTGATGAAAGAAAAGAGGAGTGTGTATGAGTGGAAGGCTTTTTTTCCTGGTGGGAAGTGAATGAATGATTATTTAGAGTAATTTCAATCTACAATGCAATCACAAACCTTTGTTAAACTTGCAGACTGAACTCCATTTTGTGTGTTGCTCTCTTGCTATCTACCCCTTACCCCCAGCTCTTTGTCACATACCTAGGACTTTATTTGTTGATGTATTTGAACATTTAGTTTCGTTATTGCTACCTCTGCATACTAAATACTATTAAAGGTCTACATGTTCTTCATTTGAATATTAGGAGCGTACTGCCTAAAATTGATCTCTTATGAACTAAGCTTGTTTATATTAATCCTAGTGTAATTACCCTTTCTGAGACACGGCTGAATAGCAATATCTCTGACAATGAAATTAAACTTGACAACCATCTTTTGAAGGGGTGCGAGAGGAGGAGGAGTGGCTACCTAAGTCTCTTTAAATTTGGCTTCAGAGCAGGTTATACCAAAAGACCACCCTATGTATTTTAAAACAATTTTTCATGAAAACAAACAACTAACTATAAGAAATAGTTAGACCTGCAAATGCTCCCTCAGAATCTCCAAAGTGTATGTTGTCTACCATTAACTCTTGATCGGCCAAATTAAATTTTTAGTCTGGGTGACGTTAACAGCAATTGACTAAATCGCTCTTCTCACAACAATCAAAACCTACTTGGCAGCATGAACCTAATCCAACTGATAAGTAAACCAACCAAAGTTGGTTACAGGTCTAAGTCCTTGTTAGATTGGATTCTTGTCACCCATCCCGATAGAATTATAAAATCTGGGGTATTACAGTATCTGACTGTTTCAGTGACCACTCCATAATTTTCTGTGTTTGGAAGATTAAAGTACCTAGTCTTCCGCCACAATGCATCAAGGTAAGAGAATGTAAAACTATCAAGACTGAACTTTTTATTCAAGACCTAACTGCCGTAAACTGGGACGGATTTCAGCTAATACCCTTTGTTGATGATGCGTGGACTTTCATTTACACCAAGTTTATTCAAAATATAGATAAACATTCCTCTTGGACAACAATTTAAGGTTAAAGGTAGGAGATTAAAGTTGATCTAATGTCTCTTTAAACAGAGATGAAGCTTGGGAAAAAATACAGATCGACAAAGTATTCTGCCGATTGGAATGCATATAAACATCTAAGGATACATGTACAATTGAAACACTACATCAAATTATTATAATGACTATTTAGCTAATGATTCAATAATTTCAAACAGCTGTGGAGCATTGTCTCTTCTTCGTGCCGGGGCGCCAGTTGGCAGTTTCGTCACCACAAACCACCCAAGTGGCGTTTTCAGGGCCCTCCGACACAGAGACACTGACGACGGGGGGTTGTTGACACCAGTTTATTGTAGAGAGAAGGCTAGGTGGAATTAGCCCAGGAGCAAATTGAACATGTCATGACACAGGCTCCTATACTGAGTGTGTCTGTGTGGATAGGGTTTGAAACCTACTGCTGGTTAGCCCAACCAATGAGCATCAGGGGTGGCTGCTCAAACCACCCCATCCACAAACCACATACTCATATTAGAGTTAATGAAGTTGTTAATGATCTTTCTATAATTGCCAAAGCCTTTAGCCAGCATGTTTCTTCTCTCTGCAGCTCACATTTTTCTGATTTCCCCTACTCTGACATTTCTTTGAATAACTCTAAATGTGGCCCCTACTTCTCCTTTAGAAGAATCTGTCCAACAGATACTCAGCAGGTTATTTGCAATCCAAGCTCAGGTAGAGGTGCTGGCCCAGATGGTTTGGAGATTAAGTTAATCAAACTTGCTTCTCATGTTCTGGCATTTCCTGACTTATTCAACCTATCCCTATCCACATGTCCAGTTCCATTCATTTAGAAATGTGGCAGTTACCCCATTGCATAAAGGTGGTGATCCTCTCAATCTTAATAACTATAGAACTATTTTGATCAACTATCTCAATGTGTTAATGATTTCCACATCGAATCGCCATACCAATCTGGTTTCAGACCTCATTTCTCAACAACTACTGCTCTCTTAAAATTTACCAATGACGTAGCCTCTTCATTGGACAACAATATGCTTACAGGCGCAATATTTATAAATCTTAAATTAATCTTTTGATATGGTTGATCACTACCTCCTCCTTGACAAACTGTATGCTATTGGCTGCCCCATAGGAAATATTATTTACTTTGGTTCAACTCATATCTTCACCATAGATGTCAGCTTGTCTTATCAGGGCAGTCAGATTTTATGATCATGAAAAAAGGTATCCCTCAAGAGGAATTTAAATTCTCAACTTTCTTTTAAGCACCATATTGACTGAGTGATAAAGAAAATAAATTGCAGCCTGAGAATATTCCCTGTATGTTCTCTATTCTATTTGCTCTATCAGCTGTTTCACGCTACAGGTCAGGAAAATAATTCTTATAATTACCAATACTAGATTATGGAGATATTATCTATCAGAATACCCCAAACAAATCTGTGTCTCTCAACATAGTTTACAATGGTCTCTGTGGATTAGTTCTGGATATCCTTATCGAATTCAGCATGGTTTTATGCATGAGTTGCTAAATTGGTTAGCATCTAAATACAGTAGACATTTTCATTCTTTGCATTTTGTTTTAAATTGTATTTTCTCTAACTACCTTCCTCTTACTCCTCTTATTTAAAACAACTTCTTATTCCATACAGGTTATCATATACTCTAAGGCATACTGAGTATAATTTTTCTTCGTCCCTAGAATTTCTAAAGAAATTGGACAGCGTGCCTTTAAATTTAAAGCTCCATCTGACTGGAACAGTCTGTCAAGTTCACTGAGATCAATAACTTTCCTTTGTCTCTTTAAGACATCTATTTTATATTATTTTCAAACAACCTGCTCTTGGTTCTAATGATACTTGAGATATGGAAATAATTTTCTAATTTGTAAGTGCATGCAAATGGATTTATTTTTATGGGTATGTGTACATTTGCTGTATGTATTTTGGCAGTGGAATCAGTGGGTGAGGGAGTGGCTGGGTCTGGGAGAGATTTATGTTCATGTGAATACGTGTGGGTTATTTATTTTTTTGTGTTTCTGTACATTTCTGTTTAGGACCCCCTTGAAAAGGAGCCAAACAGGAAGTAATGCAGATGGTAAGAGCACAGTCAAAATACAGCAGTGACATTTGACAAAATGTTAAACATGTTTTAATAAAATTTTGTAGTGTCCTTTTTAACTTTACCAATAGTATAGATAGATTACAAGATGTTATATTGGTAATCCAGTGTGTGTGCGCCTACTAGGCTCAGAAAACTAGTGTGTGTGTGTGTGTGTGTGTGTGTGTGTGTGTGTGTGTGTGTGTGTGTGTGTGTGTGTGTTGCACGATCTGCCACCTTACCTCCTCCTGGAGTAGCCAACTGGGACAGGTAATCCACCATGAGGTTGGTCTTGCCCACTTTAAGCCGGATCATGAATCTGAATGGTTGGTTGCAAGGCAAGATACAATCGTGATGCGATCATTGTGGTCGTTCATTGGATTTATCCGAAAGAGGGCTCGGTGATTGTCGCGATCATCTTCTCTTCCGAGAAGATAATAGCATGAGCTATCCATTGCTGATTTGATTGCTAGAACCTCCTTTTCAATGGTGGAATATTTGATTTCACGGGGTAACAGCTTAGCACTGATGTATAATACTGGTCGCTTTTCCTCCTGGGGTTAAAACAACGCCCAGTCAGATATTTGAGGTGTCCACCTCGACAACGAATCGCTTCTGAAAATCAGGACTGCAAAGGACAACAACACATGCCATTCTTCAGGGCAGTAAATGCTTGCTCACAATCTTCCGACCATTTGACCAGGTTAAATAAAGCTAAGCCAGAGCTCACATACTGCTGATGGTTCCCTGGTGATCTGGGGTGTTGAAACAAGAGAGGTCTACATCATCAGGGACATCAGTCATTCATTGATGTTTCTCTAGGTTTTCAGAGGTGAATTCCTTCCCGTTCTTGAGTCTGAATCAGTCAAATGTCCATTGTAACCGGGACGGCCGGAGTGTGGGAAGCTGAGCTCGAAAGAGAGACACCCCTGCCCCCTAGCCAGCTTTGCTCAGAGCTCTTTAAAGACCCCCTCTTCAAAGTCCAGGCGGGGTATTCTGGCCACAAAGACTGCTGTCTCCACCTGAACTTTGAATTTCCTCTGCAGAGGATTGATGGAAAGGTGCATTACTAGAAGAAGAGTCTGGAGGAGAAAGCAGTTCCACAGATTTTTCATCAGATTTACCACAATCACCTGGTCCAGGCTTTAAGGCTCCTTCGAGCAACCTGTATTCAGTTGGAGTAAGATCAAAGTTAACACTGTGGCTCTTCTTCCACAACCAGAGCAAAACGTAAGCAAACAGCAGAACTTGTGGTTCTCACCACCACAGTGGTCTTTCGGGGTTTGACCAACATTCTTGTCATTCTCCTCATCCTAGTGTTTTTAAATTCTGATGACAGGTCATCAGAGGTGGACATCTTGGAATGGTGAGGGCTCTGACAATCCTTCTCCTTCAAACCTGCCTTGGATTTTGTTCCTTTTTTTTTTTTTTTTTAAACGTCTTTCTTAAGAAGGCCTCCATCTTTCTTTACAGTTCCATTCTTAATGTTTTGTTTTTTGCTTAAATGTTTAACGCAATGTGTTCTGCTGCCTCAACGTAGTCAATGTGTTTATTTTTATGCTGGGTAACAGCACCACCCTTTAGTAAGTCATGTACAGGTCCGTTCTTATTTACTCATTCACTTCCTGTGCGAACCTGATTCCGGTAACGATACCCTGGAAGGAAACTCATGGGCGGTGATACGCTCCATCCGTCATCATCAGCTCTTGGATTTAAACGCTTCTTCATTTTTCTGCTAGCTAAAGCAATGTCTGTGAGTATGGTTTATCTGGCAACATAACCAGCAGCTTATGTTGTGTTTGAACTACTGTTGAAGCATATTTTACAGTAGCTGAATAGGTGTGTGGCTTAGCTAACACCGTAGTGCAATGTTGTCTGCCTATACGTGTAGGGTAACCTATTCTATGCTCCTCGTTAGTACTGCTTAGAAAGTTGATACTATTTCTGTATTGTGCTTACAGTTTCACAAGATTCTCAGTAAACTTCATTAATCAACATCTTTGCCGTGGAGTTTTTTGGGAGTATTTCACTGGTTAGATAACGAGTGTCATCAGCTAGTGAAGACTGCACACCATGCTTTTAGTTCCACCTAAACCTTTCTTAAGTTCCTTAAAAGCTTATCTAGTGGTTTTCTTCTCTGTTCATCTTGCTCCACTTCTTTGGGTCACTTTTTACATCTTCCTTTGGTTTTGTGCTTTGAAGTTCCTCCTTTAAGGATTCTTTACCCTTCTCTCCAAAATCCTCTTTATCCCTCAATTCTCTTTCTTGGTGCCAACAGGGACCGTCTCATTATTGTTCTTCTTCACTTCCCTTTTCTCTTATTTCAGCGGGTCTTTCTTTGGAACTAGTTTCTCAGCTGGTTGTGGATGCCTTAGCTTGGCTTCAACAAGGAGCTTAGACTTCTCTTCCCAGGTCTTTCTCCACTTCAGAAGCAGAATCTCCGGCTGCCTTTGGCTTTGCTTTGACATCCTGCTTCATTACTTCTCCTCTTGCCACTTTGTCCTTTCAGAAGGCACTACTGGGTCTGGACTCTTGGCTGGGACTTCAGACCCTTCGCTTGTTTTGGTTGTTTATCATTTTTAGATGCTTCAAGATCCCCCATACACACCACTGGCTGTTTTAGAGAATCTAGATTTTTAAAATCAAGTTTTTCAAAGTCCCTCCAATCTTAGCCTGTGTGGTGCAGCCAGGAAAAAGCACTCAGACAATCTTCTCCTGAGGATTGGCGGGATGCCAGACCAGTAGGGCACAAATAGAACTAGACACTGTAGGAGGAGGTTTGGCTTCTTATATTTGGTCCATTTCTTGACCATATCTGCATCAAGAGCTGATCTGGGGCATTTAGGAACACAGCTCCAATTTCTGGAGAAATTAAATTTTTCAACCAGTCTGTGGAAGCATTTGCTCCTGCCGATTAATCGTCTTCCTGCTCTGCTGATTTCCTCAGCAGGAGACTGTAGAATCCTGGGAGATTGTCACCAATATGGGTAAGTAGTCCAGAGTCAATTCTCTCTAGATGACGATCCAGCTTCCAGAAACCGGAGCGACAATCAGAGCCGCCATTAACCAACATCAGACACTGACGCACTTCTTAGCAGACAAATCGTTGGTCGGCATTCAGCACCACGTGGCTGTTGTAGTTTGTTTGTTGTCGATGATGTGTTGATGAAGAAGGACTCTCCGCTGACGCTGACTTGATTATAATATGAGGTTTATTACAAGTAAGAACAGCATCAAACCAGACTTACCATGGACGTCTGGGAGAGAACAGAAGTCAAATGTGTTCCCTCCCGAATGGAACTAGGGAGTGTCCTTTATACTTGTAGAGAGACAACGTAGCCCATCTGATTCTAATCTATGGGTCACAGTTCAGCTGACTGACATACATCTAAGCACATTCCACCTCCCTTATCACAGGGGCCCCTGGCAATGGGCTCTCTTTCTTGAGACCCCTGGCAACATCTGTTAGTAATTATATTATACAATGTGTTGGTTAGGTGACTAAACTACGTAACATGTTATCGTGTGGAATGGGCGAATAGTCTGTTGACACACCACGCATACAGCAGCAGAACAACATGTAGTGTTTTTACAAGAGTATATCTTATATATATAGTATAACATTCATTGAATACTTCAGTTTACATTATTGACAAGCTATTTGCAAGTTAGACAGACAAACCATGACTTAGTTATCTTACCTTGCATTCGCTATATAGTAGTGGTAATAGGTCAGTTTTATAAAATCAAAATAGGACTGAACTTTGGACTTAGTCTCTTAGAAGGCTGAAAGAGCGCTGTCACTGCCTTCTGCCATGTTTGGGTTTGTTCTGGGTTTGCGCCTGCGACTGGGAGATCACTGTTGCTGGTCGACAGTATTCTGTGAGATTTTCAAAGTGCAGTAATCAAACAAGGTTTTAAAGATAATTCGAATTTTAAACGGTAATACTAACTGTCTGGAATTTAACATCAGTTTATCGTAAAACTGGTAACCGTTTCTGTTAAAACTATTTCAGTTCTAAACTTTGTTCGTGGACGGACTAATCGTTACAGAGGAAATCGGAGACCAATACTTCAGGTTAATAAAGTATTTAATCTTGTACAAGAGGATCCAATCCTGTATAAGAGGAGCATTTACAGAGCAACAACACAATATGACGTTTCCGAGGAAATGGTCAGTTCTCTCTAGAGAGCTGAGCCTATTTATAGGATGGAGACTCTCTGACGTCATCGACCTTTGGAGGGCCTCTGGTTGGAAACAGTTCTTTGTGAGCCATATGTCCCTTTGTGATCAGTTGCGTACCTGATGTTTGTACATGTTTTTCTCATTGCGTACGTGTTGGTCTTGCACGTAGTCACCCGTGCACATGCCGTTCCCGCACGTTGTCACTTGCGCACATTCTGTCCCCGCACGTAGTCACTTGAGTACATGTTGTTCTTGTTCGGACAAAATGTCACAATAGTTCATTCGAGGACACAGAAATACAAAATTCTTGTAACATTCCCTCCTCTTTATGCTTATAGTAAGCATAACATATGTAAATTTTTTTGGAGTGTGAGAGCGAAAACCCTGCCAGGCAGTACATGATACGGTTCCAAAACCCATTATCCTTTTGGACAGGGAAATTCTCTCATGGACCAGGTCCCTCTGCCTAGGCGACCACCCACAGGTACTCCCTAACCTAATGGAGGTGAGTAAACAATTAATGCGAAACCTTTAATAATAATAATAATAATGAACGTTACGTTTGTAATGAGGCTAGCCAAGTAATAAAGGGGAAGAAGGTAAATAAAACATAAAAGTGTCCAACACAGACTGGTCAACCAATTGGATCCTACAGCTGGACCTTTCCCTACCTAATAGAATCTCATCCTAGCACCATAAACAAAATATAAAACAGTTGACCTTCCCAGTTAACGTGTATGTACATAGTTAAAACAAACAATCTTAATTGGCTGCATATATTATGCCATCAGAGATTTATAACTTCTTTTGGAGATTTTCTATGAACTTTTCATAATGCCTAAGACTTGTTTATCTAATTGTTATCTAATTGGTGTCTTTGTAAGAATTTCCATTGGTGTGATTCGTGTAAATCCTTGTTCTTGGCCATCGGCTCCTTCGGCTCATAGACTCCAGTGTCGTCTTAGAGTCCGCCGGTGTCGAGATTGACGTCCGAACCTGCAACCTTGAGCACATTCTCAACAGGGGTGAGGTCATCATAATTATCCTGATGGGAGTCGATAGGAGGTTCATAATTGTCAGTGGTATTGTCATCATTGTTGTCATTAGGTATTTTGGTATATAGCATTGTTTTGGTCATAGCGTTTTAAATGAATCATTGAGACAACCCTCTTATACATGGGATACAACAACAACCACACGTAGCCACAATCGCAATCATCACAGTGATGGACAATAATAATGATTGTATTATCCTTGACCATTTTCTGATGTTCTCAAGCCACTTGGTAAGGGAATTCTTTATCCCGGCGTTTTCTGCCAATTCTTTAGACAATGCTGTCAGTCCAATCAATGCTTTGGTCACACTGTCTGCAGGGGCGATGGATGAAAATGCAACGTACGACCCCAAACATTTTACAAACGCCACCCTCCTTAGCCAGCAGCATGTCCAATGCCATTTGATTTTGCCAAATCATTGTTACAAAACTTGGCATTTGGAAAGTGGATGGACATACTTTATTGACCATACATGTCCTTTCTGTTGATCCCCACAATGAATTACGGAACATAAGTCAAATTGGGCACTCTTGGTCCTATATGCGGCTGCCATAGCTGTGGATGCTAGTGATGGCTCAGTAGGGGTGTCATTGTCCAGTTGTTCACAGAGTTGGTGTCCCCCATACCAAAAATCCCAAACAACCAAAAGTATGGGCGGTACTATTACTAATGCTAAGACCGTTAATATGCACAGTGTTCCTCTAAGACCATATCCTGTGCGCCTAAATGGATGCCATGGTTTGTCGGCCATGGTTTGGTGTTTTACTTACAGTATCTGTGTCTTCAGGTGTTACACGTTACACTCTTTTGCAGTGAGTGAGGTAGACCCAGGTTTTCCTTTCAGCAATGCGGACTGCAGTGGGGGTAGGCAATAAGAACTGGTATGACAACATGGAGTGGACCCACACTTCTTTTTTAGAATCTTGATGAACACCCAGTCTCCTGGTTTCACTGGAGTCTCTCCCTACACTGCTGGTTCTGTTGGACAAAACACTTGGGCCCTAATATCTTTGTTTTTTAATATTTTACACATGTAATCAGTTAATTGTTAAATTGTTAGATCAGTTAAAATTGTTTCTGTTAATTCTGTATCATCTTCCTTGAGTTGTATGAGAGGTATTCTATAAGGTCTTCCATATAACATTTCAAACGATGATATTCCTAATACACTAATACACTAATATATGCAGGATAATTTTGATATGACTTGGTTTCTAAAATGTGGGCCATTATCGCAGTAAATGATTTCTGGAAACCCGAATCGCGGTGCTATCACGGTAGCCAAAGCTTTAGCCACCGTGATTGCATCATTGGTTACTGTTGGCATTATTTCTTCCCATTTAGAAAATCTAAAAAATGTTTTAGGATAGATCGGCATTCCTTGGTTAAGAATTTCCAAATGCCATCGTCTGTTTGTTTCGCCCCCTTTCTATTCCACTGTGTCTTCTCGTTGGCAGGTGCTGTTCTAGGTAGGTGCAGGTCTCTCAAAATGTCCTGATCTATATGTGTTACCTCAGCTTCAACTGTGTAAGTGTCAGTGTTGATGTCCGTTCTTGCTGCCGCGAGTTTCACTTCCTCATCGGCGAAGTGATAACCTTGTGAAACTGGATCAATTCTGTTTGTGTGGGTGGCGCATTTGCAGACTGCTGCGGCTTTTGGTAACAGTACTACTTCAAGCTGAGCTATTTTTGTTCTGCATGTGTGGTTTTCCTATGGATGTAACCATCCCTCTGTTCTTCCATTGTGCTGCAAAAACCTGTAGCGTGAAGAAAGCGTATTGACTGTCTGTGTAGATAGTAACGATCTTTCCTTTAAATAATAGATCTGTCAAAATTTTTCTTACAGGAACCATCTACATACATTGTTATTCCCGTATCGGAGAATGGTGTGTCCGTTAAGTCTGGTCTAGGCAACACCACTTTCTCCGTGTCTGATATACAGTCATGCATTTCTCCATCTACTTCTGTTGGTAAGAGTGGAGAGGGGTTAAGAGTGGTACATCTTTCTATGGTAAGATGCTGGAGATAGAAAAGCAATCTTATTTTGTAAGAGAAGCACTGCAATACCATGTGGAACCTTTAGTGTCAGGGAGTGAAACAATACTATTGGAGCTGATTGTTGAATCGCGAGGGCTGCTGCCTGGAGAGAGGAGACAGATATTGGGGGCCCACGGTGGGTGCTTATTTAATGTTAAATCTATTTGAGTTCTAAATTTTGTTTGTGGACGGATCCTTACAGAGAAAATCGGAGACCAATACTTGTACAAGAGGATCCAATCCTGTACATGAGAGCATTTACAGAGCAACAACACATTATGACGTTGCCGAGGAAATGGTCAGTTCTCTCTAGAGAGCTGAGCCTATTTATAGGATGGAGACTCTGTGACGTCCATTGGAGCGCCTCTGGTTGGAAACAGTTCTTTTAGATCCATATGTCCCTTTGTGATCAGTTGCGTACATGTTGTCCGTACATGTTGTTCTCATTGCGTACAAGTTGGTCTTGCACGAAGTTACCCGTGCTCATGCCGTTCCCGCAAGTACTCACTTGAGTACATGTTGTTCTTGTTAGGACATAATGTCACAATACTTCATAAGTTCTATTGAGGACACACAGAAATACTAAATTCTTATAACAGTTTAATCCCTAGTCATGAGTGCGGACAGCAATGTCTGAAAGGCTGGGGTGACGACAATGGTCGTAAGATGAGAATGAGATGGCCTGAAGGGATTCAAGATTCAAGATTCAAGAGGTTTATTCGTCACATACATATACATACTTTCATACATATATGCAGCGAAATGTAATGCAATGCACCCGGTGATAACACCCAATATATCCTCGGTAATATTTCTTTCTAATAGACCAACTAACTGACTCCTAAAACGTAATACAGTAAGTCGAATACTTATAGAATAGAATAAAAATATATAGAATAAAATAAAATACAATAAAATAAAATGAAATAAAATGGAATAGATAGAGGGAATATGCTTATGTATATGGAATAGGCAATTATGTACATACAGATATGTGCATTAAAGTGGCATGTGAATAAAGTACTAATGGCTTGCGGGAAAAAACTCTGTCTACGTCTCAGTCTCTCTGTTCTCGCTGTGTGACTGCGGAGGGGCTTGCCTGACCGCAGCAGCTGGAACAGTCCGTTGTTGGGGTGATGAGGATCCTTCATGATCCTTCGGCTCTGCTACTACACCTCCTGGTGTATAACTCCTGCAAGGGGGAGAGGGAAGTTCCAGTGGTACGTTCAGCTGAACGCACCACCCTCTGCAGGGCCCGCCTGTCCTGAGCAGTACAGTTCTCAAACCAGGCAGTGATGTTGCCTGTCAGGATGCTCTCCACTGCTCCAGAGTAGAAGGACTTGAGGATCCTCACCGAGACCTGGAATTTCCTCAGCTGCCCGAGGTGGTAAAGACGCTTTCTCACCAGAGTGTCTGCTTGTAAAGTCCATGTTAAGTCCTCTGTGATGTGGACTCCCAGGTACCTGAAGCTGCTCACTCTGTCAACAGAAGTCCCATTAATCACCAAGAGCGTGTGTGTCCTCGATTGTGATCCTCGTTCACAATCAGCTCCTTAGTTTTGCTGACGTTCAGGTGGAGGCTGTTGTCCTGGCACCAGAGTGACAGGTCAGCCACCTCCTCGCGGTAGGCCTTCTCGTCGCAGTCGGTGATCAGGCCCACGACAACGGTGTCGTCAGCAAACTTGATGATGGTGTTGGAGCTGGACCCGGCCACACAGTCATGTGTGTACAGGTAGTACAGTAGGGGGCTGAGGACGCAACCCTGGGGGGATCCTGTATTCAGGGTGAGGGAGCTTGACATGTGCTTCCCCACCCTGACCACCTGGGGGCGGGCTGTGAGGAAGTCCAGGATCCAGGCACAGGAGGGTAGTAACCATTGAGTAGTGGGTCGGCGATGAGCAGAGAACATTTAGAAGGTTGAGGTCCTGTCATTGGAACCTTGGAGGAGCATGGGGATGTGGACATGGTTGTTTGAGGATGAGTGTAGATACTGTGGTTTCAGTAATTGTTTCTTTCATCACTTTAGTCATGGAGCTGATGACCAGGAGGAGCCCAGGCTCCGTGACAATACCAAGCTCATAAAGTTGTAAAGACTGTGGTGATGCCGTGGCCGGGAGGGGAAGGTAATGGTGCCATGACCAGGGAAGTAGTTGTTAATTAGCATCCAGCACAATGGTTTGGAGAATAGGTTGAAGGGTTTTGGGCTGCTCCTTCAACCGAAAGTGAGGCGTACAGCAAAGTAATAGATGCCTCTCCAAGGAACCCCAAAGAAACGCCCAAAGTCAGGATGGAGAGGCAGAACTTTATAGGCTTTGGTGATTTCTGCTTTTGCCAGCCAACGCTGTGACCGGCGAGACAGATGAGTTAAATGTCCTGGTCGGCAGTGGAGTACTGCATGGAAAACTCTGCGTGGTATATTTTTTTGGTGGCGATCCCAATGGGGCTGATGCGATGGAGTGGGAAGGGAGGCTGTTGGAAGGGGCCGATCCTGAAACCCTCCTTAATCTCCTTCTCCTGCAGTCTGCTGATGACTTTGGGCTTGCTGGTGGCTTACTTTAGTTGGGGGAAGTGTGGGAAGTGGATGAAACAGTCTTTATTCGTCACGCAACACACCACACTACAACACATGCTTGCACACACACACACATGCACATGCACACATGCGCATGAGATGACATAAAAAGGTGTGTAAGCCACAGGTGAATGCTTGGATGAGAAATGTGACTAATGCGCCATCTGGGTGGTGGTCGAGAGCGGTGGCTGGTGCTGGTATGTTGATATGGTGTCTTGAAGTTCTGCAAGAGTCCCAGTCATGCTGTTGTTGTTGGGACACACTGAGAGGGCATACCCCCCTGCAAAAAGATGTTGCAAATCATCTGACCATCTTGGTAAAATATGGGTTGACCTCTCCTTTCTCATGAGTAAGGTAATACGAGTAAAATAAGGTAATACGACCTGTGCCTCTGATCTGGCTGAAACCGAGGCTTGTGGTGCTGGAACGGGCGTCATGATGTGGGTGGAGACGGTCGATGGCGGGCAGTCATCGTATAGGTGACCCGGAAATGCTGTGATGTTAGAAGAGGAGTTTCTGAATAGCGATAAGTAAATAGTGGAAAGTTTGGCTTCATTGTCGGTGTGTTGAAATGGAATTTTACGATCTTTTAAAACCTTCTGGAGGCGAACTACGTCCAGTCTTGGTTATGCTTGGCGTGCCGGTGGTTGATTGTCCATCTAAGCCCTTGAGTGTGCGGGTTATGCTGAATGGGTGGAAGAAACTGAGTGTGATGCCTTGATGTGTAGGTGGGTTTCCTGCCTGGGTCCTGCCAAGATTTAAAGTAGAGGCTGGCTTTACCGGAATTTCATTTGGTGATGCTGAGGAGATTGGCAGTGATTTGGACATGGGATTGGTGATTATGAAGTAAATCTGGTCTGAAGAGGCATTGAGGCCCATCGCTGGGGGCTCAGGAAGGTAGTGAGAAGATTGTGGAGCGAAAAAACGGAACAACTGAATGTCAGGTGGATTTGACAGGCGTGTATATAGACCGGTCAGTCGCAACATTAAAACCACTGATAGGCGAAGGGAATAACAACAATAGGATCTGAGTGACTTTGGCAAGGGCCAAATTATAATGGCTAAACGACTAGGTTAGAGCATCTCCAAAACGGCAGGTCTTGTGGGGTGTTCCCAGTATGCAGTTGTGAGTACCTACCAGAAGTGGTCAAAGGACGGACAACTGGCGAACCGGCGACAGGGTCATGGGCGCCCAAGTATTGTGGTTAATTATTAACACCCACATGAAAATAAACTCTTCTTTCGTATATCATCAGATGGCCAACTCAGTGTCATATAGCCACGCCCTCGTCTCCAGTCCTAGGTCAAAAAGGCCAGCTTCTGAGGGTGGGCTGTATAGGGGGCAGCTGGTGATTATGTGCTCGGCAGTCTGTTCAGGTTCGCCACACTCGCATGACGCACTGTCGGATAGGCCCCACTTCTTTAGAGAGGACTTGAAGGGCCCGACGCCAGTACGCAGGCGGTTCAGCGAGGTCCATAGGTGGCGTGGCATGTCTTCTCCTTTTACACCTCCTCCTGGGTCCCGGATGTATCGTTGGATGCGGGAGGGCGCAGCTGACTCCCACGATTGTCTCCAGGATGCTGCCAGCCAGGCGTCCTTGGACAAGTCGTCAGGGATCGACTGTAGCATCTCTTGTGCTGCCTTGTTGTAGGGATGGCGAGACTTGAGCCTGCATGGTGGTGCCGGTGTTGTTGTGGCTTTGTGTAGGATGTGCCAGTCGTTCTTCTGGGCTTTCCTTGCCAGGGCGAGGGTAGCTGCTTCCCGTCGGAGACTGGGTGGGGCGATACCAGCTAGGACTGGCAGGTAGGACACAGGGGTGGGTTTCAGACAACCAGTTACTATCCGGAGGGCGCTGTTGATGACAGTATCCACCTTGTTCGCATGTGGACTTCTGCTCCAGGCAGGGGCACAGTATTCCGCTACGGGTAGGACCAGGGCTTGCGTGGATATGCGTAGGGTCTGGGGGGAAGCTCCCCAAGTCGAGCCTGCAAGGCGGCGGATGAGCGAGACCCTTGCGGTTGTCTTGGCCTTCACTTCATCCAGGTGCTGCTTGTAGGACAGCGTCCGGTCCAAGCATACGCCGAGGTACTTGGGGGCTTGCTGGAACTCCAGGCGGATGTTGCCAACATGCACGTCCAGTTCCCTTCTTGCCTCCCGGTTGTAGAGGTGGTAAGCTGCAGACACTGTTTTGCCCATGCTGAGCTGAAGGTGCCACTTCTGGAGGTAGTCTGCCAGGATGCCCATGTCTCGGTTGAGGCCTTCTTCCATAGTGTTCCATGTTGAGCATCGAAGCATGATGGCCAGGTAGTCCGCATAGCCGTACTTCTTGGATGTTGTGTCTGGCAGGTCGTGACTATAGATGTTAAATAACATTGGTGAGAGGACAGAGCCTTGCGGGACACTGTTCTTCAGCCTTCTGAGCCTGCTGGTCTGGCCATCGCTGGTTTGTAGGATGAAGCTATGGTTAGATAGCATCTCCATAATAAATCTCACCATGTGCCAGTCCGGGATTGTTCTCAACAGTTTCAGGTGTAGTCCCACCTGAAAATAAACTGATTACATGTTATACTAAACCACCAAGGTATATGTATTAAAAAAACTTTTTGTATTGTTGTACATAGCATTTACAATTTGTAAATGTATGCTAGTAAACCCGAAAGGGAAGTAATGAAATAACAGAAAGAACTTAAGTCTTCTACAAAAACAGGCCTAAAAAGAGAAAATCCAAATACAGTTATGGTGCAGGGGTTCCAAGGCGCAGGTGCAGGGGTTCCAAGAACCATAGAAAAAAACTTTCTTCCAGGAGAAGAGAGGCTGCCTGGTAACAGGGCTGTGATTGGTTCACATCCTACAAGGACTGTAATTGGTTGTTTGGAAAACCACCCCCAAAAAAACGAGAAAATCCCTGGTAACAGGACTATGATTGGTTCCCAGCGCAGAAAGGGGCAGGACATGTAATTGGAGAAGAGTACATCTCGGGTATGTAAGAAAGTCCAAAAGATTGGTTAGTTAGTTGGACTCCGGAGTCTCTCTCATTGTTAGACTTTGTTCGGTTCCAGTATTTTTTCTTCTATGTTTTTCAGGCCAGAGCAGATAGAAACGTTGTCCACAGACCCAGGCTTTTTATTGCCCCAGGTCTGGACCTTTTTGGTCACGACACAAGGCTCATTGATGCGCATGGGGAGCGAAGTCTAGCCCGTCTGGTCCCATCCCACAGCAGAGCTACTTTAGCACAAATAACTGAAAAAGCTAATACTGGCTATGATAGAAATGTGTCAGAACACAGTGTACCACAGCTTGCTGTGTATTAAACTGCATGTTGCAGACCGGTCAGAGTGCCCATGCTGAACCGTCTACTGCCAAAAGCGCCTACAATGGGCATGTGAGCATCAGAACTGGACCATGGAGCAATGGAAGAAATTGGCCTAGTCTGATTAATCACGTTGTCTTTAACATCATGTGGATGACCGGGTGCGTGTGCATCATTTACCTGGGAAGAAGGCAAGCTTGAGTGTGATGCTTTGGGCAATGATCTGCTGGCAAACCTTGGGTCCTGGTGTATCGGTGTATATGTAACCCACCGCAGACTTTAGGTACATTTAGTGGCTTTTTTGACTTTCTTTTTGTTCAGCATCATTTATAGGTGTGGAATCAGAGCTTCAAAACAAGGTGTCACTTGTGCAAATCAAGCACATATTTTAAAGCTATGATTTGTTAATGACAAGGGTGTGGCAAAATGTGATTCTGAGATAATCACCTTCAAAGTTGTCACCACACTTGGCTTGATTCAGCCAGCTCCCAGAATGCAAATGATTGGAGGACCAACACAGCCTGGCTACTTGTCACATGGGCTACTTGACACCCTGCTGAATGGGGACTTGTTTTTCTTGTGTTTTGAGGGAATGTTGAACAGCGTCATTGACACACATCTTTTGTTTTAAAAAAAGGCTTTTATTTAAAAGTAAGAATATACATGTTTTATAAAAGTGGAATTATAAATTAAATTGAATTAAAAGTGCGGAAAACACAATAAAATGTAGAGTCTATCAATAATATGAGTCTCTGTATATCAGCCTCGGTTTGTCATTTAATATAAAAATGTGTGTATGCCAAATATCTTCAAATTTGTTGGAGTTATTGTGTGGGATAACCCCAACCCTACCCCAGCTACACCCTGAGAGCCTGTTTGGGGCCTCTTTTCATTTTCTTTTCACCCCTGGCTGCATTTGCAGGTAAACTTGAGAATCTTGTCCATTTCTACTTGTTCATAAACTGCATCACCAACCTCAACGGCCACATTCAGATTGAAATCCGTTGTTTGAAATGTTCTCCAAGTCCGGGATAATGCCGGTATCAGATTCAGCATCGCTGTTGGAGAATTGACTGTCATTGCGGAAAATGAAGTCCAGAGTCCGAAGTGACGTCAGCGTGACTTTTTCGGTGGTATACATTGGTACACGCCCCCTCGACAATGATGTCTCTGTGTTTGTGTAAAAGTAGTATGATTTAAAGGTCGAACCCTATCAAAACAGTTTCACACTGTGACTTTACATCAGATGGAATATGGAGGAATGATCTTTACCTGGACGGTCGCTTTAAAGGAAATGATCAATCGGCGTTGTTCAGCGTCTTGGTAAGTGAACTGTGTTTCCCCATGTAATCTAACAAGAATATTTAATTTCACGGTTGAACATTTTTCTACTATTTATAAATCAAACCAGGTTTTGATAATAAAAAATAAAAATAGATAAAAAAAACCACAAAGGAACGAATCTGGAAAAATCTAATTTTCCTTCGAGAAAGGTTTTTCAAACTATTTGGCTGCTCCTGGCAATTTTAGAAATACGCGACAATGCGGGTTTTTCTGCGGTGGGTCAAAATATTGATTTTTAGCAGGAGTGGTTGTGTGGTCTCCTCTCCCGAACCTCAGTTAATTTAAACTTCATTTGCCTCTTTCTGACGCCATTAATTATTTACTGTCCACAGAGGCCACCCATTCAGCTATTGATTCACCCACACATCCTGCCACCCATCCACCTACCCAGCTACCCATCCATCCACCCACCCACCCATGACTTGTCGTAACAGTACAGTGCTTCCAGCAGGCTTCTGGTAGCGTATCGCAGTCCGAAAAGTCACCACTACTAGACACAGCAGAGGAAATACCAGCACATTTTAAGCTGCATTTTAAGGGTCTCTTCCTTTCCCGTGCAGGGGTTGGCGGCACAATGTCTGGCACTTAAATCTGCACTTGGAGCCTCTTCCCATTGTAATGCTGATGTGACAATCTGCACTGGGATGTGGAAAAAAAAAGGTCTGGGAACATTACGTTACAGACAGACGTTATGTCACCCCCCCCCCCTTCTCAGGTGTTGAAAGTGTCTGGCTTCTTGGACAGAGATTGGTTGAATGTAGACAAGGGTCTTAAACGCCTCCCACCAATGAACACCTGGAGAACACACCATAAAAGCAGCATGTAACCACACTACAGAATCAGTCGAGGCTGCAGCGGGCTTGTCTTGTTAATTTTTTATTTCATCCTATCTTGAAATGATCTTTTTAGATCATTTCATTCTCTTTTGATTTTGAGGGGAGTCCTTCAGTTTGATGTGTATTGTTATGTCTAAACATTCCAACTTATTGCAATGGAGGAAGGAGAAGATCTGTTTCAATGTATTCTAAATATAATTGAGCTATTGTCACTAAATCCAGCTGTGGCAGTGTCGCCCACCATACACCACCCAAGTGGCATTTTCAGGGAGCAGATGGACATGTGTCATGACAAGGGCTTCTCTCTTGAGTGTGTGTGGGGATGGCGGATTTATCTGTTGCTCGTTGGTTGGTCTGGTCACAGAGGAACTGAGTTCCTCTCTGGCATGTCAGGGGACGAGTACTGTCCCACGGAGTCCTGGTTTTCCTCCTCCTGCTCCCAGTCTTCGGATTCTTCTTCCTCTCTCGAGACCCCATGTCTGGGGTCTCGAAGACGGCTGGAACCTCCACCACCTCTGGCTGCCCACAGCAGTCCTCCTCCTCATTGTCCTCCACCACAGGCCACCCACAGCAGCCTTCCTCCACCACCTCTGACCGCCCACAGCAGCCCTCCTCCTCAAGCCACCTACCAGGTGCAGCCTATACCACTGCAGGAAGGCTCAAGAGCAGGACCACAGTATCTGAGTGAGGACATGTGGCAGTGGCATTGCAAAAACAAGTATTTAATGAAGGATGGAGCAGTTGATCAAAAGAAACAACGTGAGTCCCAGACCCAGATGACCATGCTCGCACAGGCCATCACTCAAGGTCAGCAAAGTCCATCACAGCCTCAGCAGAACACCCCAGGCAATATCCAACGAGGCGGGGGATTCCGTGGAAGCTGTCTCAAGCCGCAACACCTTTTTTTTTTTTTTTTTTCCTACTCTGTGAGGTAAGTACTGGAGGTAAGTCATGGTAAAGTTTCATTTAGGAGGATTTAGATGTATATTTAATACAACACAGACAATTAATCCTATTATATAATAATAGAACCCAGAATCGCGATTGTGGCGCTGCCCCTTGAGGCCGCCTGCGCGAGCACTGCCTGTCGATTACGCACATTTGAGTATTTTTGGAGCTAATAGAGCTTGTGCGTAATCACCGGGTGTCATGACATTTCACTGCATATATGTACGACGACCGTATGTGTATGTATGTGACAAATAATCTCTTGAACTTGAACTTGACTAAAATGTGTTTCTGTGTTATGTGAGATTTTGGGGGAAACTACTTCTGCCTGGGGAGATGCGCTTTTGGGGGAGGTCCGCTGACACCGCAGCGGAAATGATGGTATTTATGGCTCTTTGAAGGGAACCGGGTGAGGGCCTGGGAGCTGTAATGTCTGCGTATTGATAAATGACATACAGAGCACGTGAAAATATGATATTCTACCCAAGTTAATTTTTTCCCTGTGTTGTTAATTTATTTTTATAATATAAAAAAAAAGGTTTCCCAATAAAACAATTACTAGAGGGAATGGGAAGTTTGACGGTTGCTGTGGACTCCGGTTGCCATTTTTGGAAAATCACTTCCATTCAATTGCAGAGAAAAAGCTTAAATATATGAAATGAAACCCCAGCGGCGCGGGCGGCGGCAGCACCACCAGCAGGCCCTTCCTGGCCAACGCCCATGGCAGCGGGGCAGAGGAAGGGAAGACCACCAGACGGGCGCGGTCTCCAAGAGCCAGAGAGAGGTGAGAGAGGGGGCCTCCCCAATGGATAGCGTGGGGGAAGAGCCAGGGGGAGGGTGGTCCTCTTGGAAGAAGTATATCAAGGGAAGCAGGGCTCACTCACTTCTCTCTCGTACGCAGGTTAAGATCTGTATTTGATATTAGCCAAAGGCCGAGAAGCAATAACACAAAATGACAGAGGGAAGGTAGGCTTTCAAAGGCCATGTCACTCTAGGTGGCGGTTTTACAAATACTTTTTTCCGGGGTATATTTATTCAGGTGTCTGCTGAATGGTTTTTTGGGGTCGGGGTTGTTCCGTTTTCTTTAGTTTGATTAACACCATACATAATGTGTCACATAACCTTGTCAGGTGTAGTCACAATTAACGCTCAGGGGATGAGGGACGCAGTAAAAAGGAGGGTGGTTTTTGATTTCGTTGAGGGGTTGGACTGCACTATTTGTTTCTTACACTTAAGGGATGGGAGCAACGTGGGTGTGTTTTCAAGGGAGTGGACCAAGGGGGGATCGGTGTGGAGTGGAGGGGGGGTGCACAGCTCAGGGGTGGGAATTATTTTGGGGAATAAGAGGGTAAGGGTGGAGGGGGTTTTCGTGGTGGTGCAAGGGAGGGTGTTGGGGTCAGACATTTTTTGCGGGGGTTTTTAGCTGCGGGTCTGTGGTGTATGGGGCACAGACCAGTGATCGTTGGGGGGGGGGGGGGGGGGGGGATTTACATGTAGATCTGGGGAGGTGGACAAACAGTAGCGACGATTTCATCAAGGGCATCTTTAAAGGGCATGGGCTGGTGGATGGCGGGAGGGCCGTCAGCCCGCGGATGGATGGTCCCACATGGCCTAACTCCCAGGAGGTAACGAGGAGGCTGGACTATGTTTTTGTTTTCGAGGTCTTTGGGCGTGTTGTCTGGGCGGGTGCTCCCTGCCTTTTTCTCGGACCACGATGGGGTCCTCTCTCAGGGTTCGTTCTGGTGCTCCGGTCTTCGGCAGAGGGTACTCGAGGTTAAACTCCAGTATCCTCGAGGAGGAAAAGTTCAACAGCAGCTTTGTCGCCTTCTTCCAGGGGCTCGAGGGGCTCAGGCCTCTGTGTGCTGGAGTAGTCGAATGGTGGGGGGTGGCCAAGAAGACGATCAGGGCCCACGGCATTAGATATTGTAAGAAAGGAACGAAGCAGGCGGAGAGGGAAGTGGCTGCTCGAGCACGCCATAGGGAACCCCGGCGGCACTGTAAAACAGCGGGCTTGCAACCCCCTTAAAGGGCAGCTTAGGGAGGTCTATGAGAGTAGGTCCCGGGCTTACCTGCTGCGGTCCTGTCGGGAGTTCCTGGAGAGGAACGAGACCTGTTCTACAGCCTAATTCAGCTCGGTAAGGGCTGATAAGGCAAGGCAGGTGTTCACAGAGATTAGGGACAGCCAGGGACTGGTGGTGACAGAGGCGGAGAGGATGGTGCAGGTCACCACAGACCATTATCGCTCCCTCTTCTGTGAAAGAGCGGTAGATGAGGCCCCGGGCAGAGGCTTTCCTAGAGCGTGTCGCCCGGCATGTGCCGCCTGACCTGGCAGAGGCTTTAGAGACCCCCCTCCCGCTGGAGGAACTTAAGGGGGCCCTTCGTAGGATGGGAAAGGTCCTGGGTATCGAGGGGCTGCCGGCCGAGTTTTACCTCAAGTATTGAGGGACACTGGGGCCGGTTTTCCGCACTGGGGCTCTGGGAGGGTCGATGGCTAAGAGGGTGATCTCCCTTCTATTCAAGAAGGGCGACGCCCCCGAGCCTAACAACTGGTGGCCGTTGACCATGCTGTGCGTGGTCTATAAGCTTTTAGCTAAGGTCTTCGCTGACCGTCTGCGTGCAGTCCTCCCGGACGCAGTCCCCGTGGACCAAATGTGTGGTGTGACTGGACGCTCTCGGAGGTGGAACCTCCAGCTCATCAGAGACGCTATCGCTTGGGTAGAGGATAGGTTGGCCACTGAGGTTTTATGTTTCAGCTTTTAGAGAGAGTAGGCTTAGGGCTACAATAGTAGCTCCAAGATACTTGAACTGGTTGAATAAACCTCAAGAAGTCAACCAGTTCAAGTATCTTGGAGCTACAATCAGCGAAGAAAGCTCAAGGCCTGAAGTCCTCGCAAGGGCAGTGCAAACAACAGCACCACTTGCCAAACTAAAATACATATGGAGAGATAAGAACATCAGCCTCTGGACCAAACTGAAACTACTGCGTAATTTAGTCTTGTCCATCTTTCTGTACGCATGTGAATCATGGACTTTGACAGCAGACCTTCAGAGAAGGATACAGGCACTTGAAATTAGATGTTTCCGCAGAATACTGGGCATCACGTATATGGACCACATTACCAACGCAGAGGTCCAAAGATGGATCACAGCAGAAATGGGCCAATATGAAGAGTTACTGACCACTGTAAGGAGAAGGAGGATGCAATGGTATGGTCATATTACCAGAGGCAGTGGTCTCCCAAAGATAATACTCCAGGGAACAGTAAGAGGCAGAAGAAAGCGAGGCCAACAGAAAAATAAATGGCCAGACATCACAGAATGGACGGGAAATAATTTTTTGCCATGACCCAGAGCCTTGCCCCTGACAGAGAGACGTTAAGGATGACAGTAACCAGCTCATGCAGCGCCCCTACGACCCAGAGGGTTACGGGACATGAGATGAGGTGAGGCTTAGGGAAGGTTTTTGTCGGGTGGCTGCGTACGTTTGTATGTGGCTGTGGGGATCACGGTTTGTGTTAATGGTCACCAAGGGGAGCCTTTTGGGTTGCACTCAGGGGTAAGACAGGGATGCCCACTCTCACCCTTGCTCTACATCCTTCATATGGAGTCCCTGGTGGCAGCCATTGGGGCTGACCTGGGTGTGAAAGGGTTGCTGGTACCAGGCAGTGGAGGCCTTAGGGTCAAGCTTTCGCAGTACGCAGATGATACCACCTGCTGCTGGACAGTGATGCTTGCCTGCTCCGTTCCCTCTCAGTCTCCCATCTTCCAGGACTTCGGCCGAGTGTCTGGGGTGAAGTTAAATCCCGCAAAGTCCTCGGTCAAGTTCCTTGAGTGGTGGAAATACAGGGAGGACATACCAGGGGGGCTGTCGCTCTGCGGGGGACCCCTGAGAATACTCAGGGTAGATTTTGAGGAAGCCCACAGCAGTCCAGAAAAATGTTGCCCTCTGTAAAGCCAAGAGGCTGACCCTCACAGGCAAGGTCCTGGTTTTGAAGGCTGATGTGTTGCCACCTCTTCTGTACTTGTCATACATCTTCCCGATGCCGGCAAGCTTGCGGAGGCCACTCACACTACTGATTTTCGGATTCACATGGGGGGACCGGTATGAGTACATGGCGAGGGCCCGCATGGTGGCGCCGATCGGGGAGGGGGGAAGGGACGTGCCCCACCTCCCACTTAAACTGGATTGTTTTTTGTTTCCTTTCTGTTGAGGGAGCTGTCCACCCATCAGGACATTTCCTCCAGCTCTTCTTCTCTTATCAGGGGAGGAGGGTCATGGGGTCCTTGAGCAACTTGGGTCCCCAGTTGAAGCAGTTGCCGTGGCACTTCGGCCACGCGGCGAAGAGGCTCCGGGCCCACCCCGAGGCACTGGACGGGGGCTTAGGGCTAGACCAGTAGAGGCTCTATGCCGAGATGAGGCAGGGGATGACCAAACCGGCTGCTGTGGGAATCCCTGCGACGGTCTAGATGGCGGTCCAGCCACCTGGCCTGGACAACGGACTCAAGGACCTTAACTGGTCCTGCCTCCACAAAGCCCTGCTGGTGCGCGCAATCATGCAGCGGCACGGCTTGCCGAGATCCCCCGGGTGCTCCAGAGTCACATGCTTGGGGGAGGAGACTATCTGCCACGTGTGGGACTGTCCATTCGCGGGGGTGATGTGGGCGAGGGCAGGAGGCCTGCTCGGGAGGGCGAAGGAGCGTTTCGTCCCGACCTGGGCAAAGGTGGAGAGTGGGGTTGGCAGTGCGGGCACCAGGAGTGAGCGATTCCTGCTCTGGCTTCTCATAAGACTCCTGAAAAAGAACCTGTGGGCAGCCAGGAAGAGCCTTATAGGTCACGGAAGGGACTGGGGAGTGGGGGTCGTGAGGAGAGTGGAGGAGGACCTGAGGGCAAGGATCAGGAGGGATGCATCGAGGTGGGGGCAGCATGCCGCCCTGGAGAGGTGGAAAGGAGGTTTGGGGTTGTTTTATGGGCACATATTTTGGCGGGAGGGTGGGTTGCGTTGCAGTGTATGTATGTATGTACACGTATGTTTATGTATAGTGTATATACACCCGAGTCACGTGATGTGAGGTGTTCCTAAAACGTGCTGTAATGTGTGACGTCAAATAAAACCATTAAAAATAAAAAAATCTGTTCTTATCAGTTTAATATCTGATACGTCCCCTACCCGGGGACCATATATTCAATAGATTTTTGGAGCAGGGAGATGGAACAGGGGCTTGCTCCATCCACTCCACACATCGACCCGGTAATGCAGTACCTCCAGGACCGGTGCACCACCTAAACATGTGAAAGAAAGTCTGTTTCCCTCCCGGATCTCATAGAGCTTGACCTTTTAAATAACTGTCATCACCCCCTTTAACATTTGTGTTTATTAAAAAAAAAGTAGCATAATAAATAAATGAAACAAGCACTATGTAGTTAGCTATGCTGCCTTCTTTAAATTGCATGTCTGACTAATTATTTATTCGCTTTAAATCGTCTTTGTTTTGATCATCTCGTATTGCACAATCCCGCAGACTAAATTATTACAAGCTGAAAACAAATGTCCGATCTCCTGGAACGTCCCGGAACATTGGCTTATACTGCTCAAAGTGTGTTTCACCCTTGCCCCGTGTTCAAACCACGTTCTATAATATGCTGCGTTCCATTGAATTGAAACTCGGAAAACCTGACCTCCTACTGCGAACAAGTACATTGGAACAGCCTTAGACAAGAGACTGTGAGCGCGTCTGCATAATAATGTAGTCATTTCTGCCAAAACATGTCAGTGTGTTTTTAAATGTTTGATGCATTAAAGTGAAGACGTTTACTCTAGTTTAATTGCATTTCCCAATTTGGTAGGCTGTCATATTTTCTTTCAATTTTAAGGCGTTTTTACTACATATTTGACAGTAATTTGGGATTTCCTTGTCTCCTGAAGCTTAATCAGCTTGTTTTTCATTGGGTTTAATTATAAATGTGTACGTGCACAAAATAGTGCATGTGTTACACTTTGTAGTACAATGCAGAATATGTTTAGAGGCTTTCCACATTACAAGTTGATCATCATCAACCTGTAATGTGGAAAGCCTCTAAACATTGACGGTACACATGATGTATGGTCAGGTTTTTGGCCACTAACAGTGAATACATAAAAATCAAAAATACATAAAACAAAAATAGATTGAAATCAGAAACACTGCAAACAATCTAACTGGTAGATTTTTTTTTTATTTCTTAGAACTGGAAAAAAAAAAAACACTTCACAGCTTGTTTTTGTTTTAAATTAAAGATTTACAAAAAATAATAATTTAGAGGGGTTAAAGTATATATATTCACAGTGCATAATTCTTATCAACTACACCCCTCCACTTATTCTGTCTTTTTATCTTTTTATTTTTTAGGTGAATGACGTCCTCCGTGGTTCATCGGCAACACTGATCTACCTGTTTTTAATCAATACATTCGATTGTTGATTTCCTTCACATTCAAGCTGTGACACGGCGGGACGGGAGGTTCGCTCATTTAAACATCCGGTCGTCCAAGGCCCCAGACCCGCAGCATCTCGCAAGGTCGTCCGATCTATAAAGTGCTTTCCCCTCTTCTTCTATGTATTTCCTCACTCATTCATGGGTTTCACTTGCACAACACATATCTGGTATGAATGAGTGAAATAGAACCCCCATCTTTCAAGTAAACCTCATTTTTTCACTGGTGGCACCGTTAAGACGGCGTCTCTGAGGCAGAAACCAGGTGTGCTGAGCTTGGCTGAGAAACATTTTCCCCCGCACCTACATGCTGTGACGCACGGTCGCTGAATCAGAAAATAAAAAATAAATTACATAACAATAATTAAATGAAATAAATTAACAGACCGTGTCTGCTCTTGAACTGGTCAGAACAAAGACTAGTATTGCAGTGTTTTAAATTCACAATTACTTTTTTTTTTTCCTCCAATCCCACATTCTTTACTGCGTGACTGTACGCAATGTTTTAAAGAATTTTTTTGTAAATAAATTTATTGATTTGCACTTCTCCACTAGGAAACTCAAGTCACTGCCACATTTGAAAATATTTGTCATAATAATCTAGTCAAATTCTGGCATAATGACAAAGTCACTGTAAACACTGAAGGCGACTCTCTCCCTCTCTCCTCTTCTATGAACGGACAATCTCTCCACACCAGTGGGTCCAAACCGGTGGGTCCACCGTTGTGTGGGTTAGGGTCACACTGGTGGACGTATCGTCTGGCAGGACACTGAGTGGATGTCAGTGGACACTGATCACTTTTTTGGTTTGTTTCGTACTGATTGATTAGTTGTAGTAGTTGAAGGGGAGTTTGGCCTCTTTGCCTCAAGCCACGACAACTCCTTCCATTTGCTGGACGTTGTCTTTGTGCGTTTGGCGGCTCCCGGCTCCTCGTCCTCCGGCTCCTGGCTGTTGGAGGAAGCGCGGCTGCGGGGCCTCCTCCGCCCTTCCTTGCCTCCCCCTCCCTCACTCTCTCCACCTCCTGCTGTGGAGGCATGGGATGAGGTGGGCCTCTCCTCTGTCCCTCCCCTCTTCTCCTCTCTCTCCCTCCAACCCCCCCAGTGGCTCTCTCTCTCACCTCCGCCTGTGTCCAGGTAGTCTTTGGGGGTTCCATCCAGGTCGCAGGGCTTTGGGTGAAACAGTGTAACGCCGCTCAGCCTGATCTCTATGGGTCTTCGGGACCCCTGCGGTCCGACCCCCCCTCTGAATAGGCTCTCCAATCTGGGAGCGTCCACCCTCCTACCCTGGGCTGCACCGCCCCGATGCCTTTCCCCGCCCTCCGGAACAGCGGCGGCAGCCCCTGGAACCGGAGAGGGTTCGAACCAAACAATACCGCTGCTCTCTGTTGCTCCCCGGGCCCCTCTGGGAGCCTCGGAGGGGAGCGGGTGTCTCTGCTCCCTGCTCGGGGCCGCCTGCTGACTCTTCGGAAGTCCGTCCAACGGTCTGTGAGAGTCTCTGCGTTCTCTGTCATGATGACGATGGTGCTGGTCTTTCTGACGCTGTGCTTCATGGGGGTGCGGTGTGTTTTGATCAGGGAGTGTCTTGCTGCTTCGCCTGCTGCCGCCGTGGTTTCGAGAGGAAGCGTCACGACGGGAGGAAGAGGAGGAGGCAGAGGGCCAGCTCTTCTCGCCGTCCCGGTCGTGGCCACGCTCCCTCCTACCTCTGGCCTCCTCGGGCTCCCGAGACACTCGGCCGTCGCCTGCTCTCCTCTCCCGCTCTGCTGCAAGGGAGGAGGAGGAGGGGGTCGAGGAAGAGGAGCAGTGAGACGATGAGGAAGGAGGTCTTGTCTGTCTCTCCCTCCCTGTGTTCTTGCTGCGTTCCTGCTGTCCTGCCCTCCCTCGCTCTCTCGCCTTGTGTTCGGGGGGTTGGCTGTCGCCCCCCGTGCTTCTATTCTCCCTCCCCCCGTCTCGCTCTCTCTCCCTCTGCCCGCCTCTCTCTCTTGCCCTCTCCCGCTCCTTCCCACTTCCCTGCTGTCTGGAGGTCACCCTCCTTGATGGCGCGGAGACCGGCGGTGTGGCCGTGGAGACCGGCGGCGTGGCCGTGGAGACCGGCGGCGTGGGAGCAGCAACGTCGTTGCCATTAGGAGTTTCTGTCGCTCCTTCATCATCCTCTTCCTCGGCGCACTCCCCCTCTTGCTTGCATTTGGAAAAAGGAACCTGGTGGAGAGAGATATACACAAGGAGAGAGAGAGTTTCGGGTTTCATACCACAATATGAGTATTTTATCGTTCCACTCTGAGCTCTATGCCCGTCACACCTGTATGAGCAACAGCTGGTCTTCAGCGGGCGTGGAGCTGCGTTGGGCATATCCCTCCAGAGGCTTCATCATAGTCTTCCCCTGCTGTTGCTCCCCGATGCTAAATGTCCCATGGCATTCAGCATAGGTCACACACACACACACACACACACACACACACACACACACACACACACACACACACACACACACACACACACACACACACACACACACACACACACAATGTATACCAATGTGCGCTGGACTTCTATAGTGGATTCAACCTTGGGGTTTTGAAAACACTTCACCTCGGCAAAAGCTCCCTGTGCTACTAGTCCCGGGAAAGAACATATCTAGAGACGAATCACAAGACTCACAACTGTACTGCTTTTGAGGGAGAGGCGGAGGAGAAAGGGTAAGTGTGTGATAATGATTAAAAAGGCATGATGTGTGGGATTTAGGGCTTTAAATGTCTTATTTTACTGAATTATGGCTGCACTTTAACAATAAGGAATTGTTATTTATTCGTAGATTTCTAGGTTTCCTAGAGTTATTAAGTTGCTGTTGCACTTTTTTACTGTTACTGTATTATTTAACATTTTAATTGTCTTTTATTTTACTAAATTGTGGCTGCACTTTAACTGTTTTTTAAAGGGAATTGTTATTTATTCTTAGATGTATTTATTTATGTTCTTTTTCAGTTATGACTGACTGTCAAACTAGATAATAAAAGAAGGGTATACAGCATTCATTGTATGTATTTGTCCATGTTTTACAAAGGATTTAACCTAAGCCAGGCCATACAACACATGATAGCAATCACATCGTATCCATAGACTGTTCGTACTATCGGATTGTTAATCGGTATTGGCCGATACCCAAGTTCAGGTACCGGAATCGGTATCAGGAAGGAAAAAATGGTATCAGAACATCTCTAGTGGGATTGTATTTTTCTTTTTCACAAATTATGAATTTTATATGAGGCCCGTCCGATAAAACCCCTGTTGGAAGAACACTCAAGGGCTTCTGAGGTTGAGAGACTTGAAGTTGATGACCATTGATGAGGGCCTTGCTTGTTTCTGCTTGACAAAAACACGTTGAGCAGACTTTTTGGAACAATATTATATTGTCCTTTAAATTTGAAATACTCAATGTTAGGTATTTGCTTGCGAAGGTGGTAGTTGGGAAACATCCTTCACTGACCTGATGTGATCTGCTGGGTCTCTGGGCTGGTCCAGGACCAGGAACTGGTCCAGGCTCTTCGTGCTCCCTATGGGTGCTTTGGACCTCAGCGCAGCATTCTGCATCCCCACCTCGCCTGTACTTATCCACTTCACTGTCCTCTTCATTTCATCCAGCTCCCCCTCCTCCTTATCCATCGTCTCATCGCTTAAGCGCAACCTTCTCTTCCTACTCCTCCTCCTCGTCAGCCCTGCTTCTCCTGGCTTCATTTCCTCAAGGCCTCCACCACTCTCTTCTCCAGTTTTTCTCCGTCCTCCATCCTCCTCCTCCAGCCACCCTCCTCCTCGGAATGCACTTTTTCGTGGGTGCAAACCCCCCTCCTCCTCATCTTGTTCTTCCTCGATGGTGCTGGTTGCCTTCCCCTTATTGTTGTCTTCCTGCTTCTCTGGCTTCATATCGGTGTCAGACCCATCTTCAGTCTCTACACTGGGCTGCCCTCCAGCCTTCCCATTATCTTCCTCTTCTCCTCCCCCTTCTCTTTCTGCAGCCTCCTCCTTTCCAGCTATGGTCTTAATATTCTCATCTTCTCCTTTGTAACTGCCACCACCAGCCATCCAATCGGGCTCCTGGCTCTTCTGCTCCTCCTCCACCTCTTTCACTTTCAGGCCGCCAAGCTTGATGTTGATGCAGATCTTCCTCTGGGGCATCACCTTCATCACTCCTTCCCAGATCCCACTCTCTGTCGAGGACTGAGGGCTTTCTCCCCCCACCGCCTCCACCTCTTTGCTCAGGGCGCCATCTCTCCTCAAAGCTCTGTCCCAAGGTTCTGGCCAGTCGGGAGTCCCAGGGTGATGGCTGTGGTCTTTGTCAACAGTGGGGTCAGTTTTCATGGACCCGCTGTGATGTGTTTCGCAGGAGAGGTTCGTCTCTCCTTCTTTTCGCTCCTTCCTACTGGACCTTGAGTGCCGGTCCTTGCTGTTGTGGCCTGAACGACGGTCTGTGTCCATATGTCTGCTGCTTCTTCTTTGTCTTCTTCTGGTCTCTTCATCTTGTCTCCTTGTCCCTCTATGCTCTGTTAAGGATTGATCTGTTGACCCCTCATCTTCTCTGACTTTGCTAGCCTGGGCTTCTTCTGCGTAACGGCTAACCAAAAGGTTGTCCGGTGCTGCAGGAAATAAGAGCGAGCCTTCAGCGTTGTCTTGCACTGGGGAGTCATCGTCACGCTCCTCTATCCCTATGGTGTTGCGTCTCTCATCCTCATGGGCTGAACCTATTGCGAACGAGGCGCTAAGAGATGGAGATTCCTCATTTTCTCCTCTTCCCTCCTTTCTCCTTCTCTTCTTCTTTTTGTGTTTCTGCCCGTTGAGATCGGGGGCTGCAGGGCCTTCTGTAATTGGACAGACAACACGTGTGAGGCGTCCTGGCGATAGCTGATCCTCACTCACTGGGGGAGGACCGTTCGCCAGAGCACCGTACTTTGCCTCGCGCCTCCGCTGCTCCATCACTGTCCGAGTTCCGTCTCCATCAGATGGAGACAAGCTGCGATCTGGTGACTGGTTGGAAGGGGAGCATCTGTCCCTCCTCGAGGCCCGCCTGTGTTTTGGTTGGACACGGGGGTCCGAATAGGGGGAGGAAGGGGGAGGGTAGTAGGCACAAGGTTGGGACCCTGCCATGTGAGGGGTGGGGAGGAGCGGAGGCAGGTGGGGTTGGTGGTGGTATCCTGTGTAACTGCCAAAGTACTTCTCATACCACTTTATATATTCCATTTGCCATTGCCTATAGCGCTCTGCATCCAGCAGCGGCCCAGTGTTCCCATCTCTGGTCTCTGTGTACGAATTGCTGGTCACCGTCCTTGTGACTACCTCCGACCTCTGCTGGTGGTGGCGAGCCGATGTCGTCCGGTCTCTTTGGTGGTCATCAGCAGACTGGTACTTCCGGTCGCGGTGACGCCGGCTGTTATGGTACGGTGCTGGGCCACGGGACCTGGACCGAGATCTGGACTTGGAACTGTAAGTCGCCCCCTGGTGGGGTGATGAGGAGGATGGCGTAGTGGAGCTTGGACGTCTGTAGCCGTAGTAACGGGAGGGGCATGCATGTGCTCGGGTCGAGCGCCGCCTCCAACGGGGCCGAGATGAGTGGGATCCAGACCTAGACCTAAAGGGAGGAGGGGGGCACAAACTGAAGTCACACACAGACCAATACCACACTGACACAGGTCCCATGGAATTAGCCAAGAAATGATTTATGCGAGAAGCAGTTCACTCATTAACTAAATGAGTAACAACTGAGCGAGTAAATAACAACCTGGATCTGGAGCCGCTCCTGGAGCGCGATTGGGATCGGGATCTGGAGTGGCTAACGGAACAGGAAGACTTTGAGTAAGAACCTGAGGAGGAGCGGCTTACGGAGGAACCTCGCTGGGGTGACCTGAGAGAGAGACACAAAGAGAGAGAGAGCGAAAGACAGAGAGCTTGATATGAACAGCTTTAACAGAATCCAATGAAAGAATGTAGTCATTTTAAAACCGAAAATAAAACACAGATTCACTAATACAACGTCCAACAGTTGTATACAACTTTAGAAATGCAATATTGAGGGCTATTCCACGGTTCCAATGGAATGCACAATTGTACATTTTGCATGGTATGAACACAGGCTATTCACACCTGTACTGGATCTGTGATATTCTATTGACAAGGTGGAGGACATACAGAGACCTGTAGTGCCCATCAAGAAAAAATTATATATTAAAAGGTGCAGTGTATAGAATTTAGTGGCATCTAGCGGTGAGGTTGCAGATCACAACCAACTGAATACCCCTTTCCATGGTGGTGCAACATGCCAGCCTCTGTGGAAGAGCCTGTGGAAGAGCCTGTGGCTGCAAAAACTGCAAAAAACTTGAAACGCCCTCTCTAGAGCCAGTGTTTGGTTTGTCCGTTCTGGGCTTCAGTAAAAACATGGCAGTGCAACATGGAGGCCTCCCTGGAAGGGGACCCATATGTAGATAAATATAACTCATTCTAAGGTAAACAAAAGTACAATTCTTATTTTCATGGGAATATACACCAATTAAAACAAACCTATGAATTATAGGTATATATACAGTATATTATACATAGTTGATACTGTATATTATATTCCAAGTCTTCCGTAAATTCTACACACTGCACCTTTAAGGCTACGATTTACTACACTGTGTTCAGCTGCCTCATTTAAGTGTCCCTTGTCATGCCTAATTGGAAGAAATTATCGACATGAACAATTGCAAAAATCACGACTACGAATTACGATTAAGACGAAGGATCAAATTATACTAAAATGGGGACTAAAATGGAAAATATGTGCATGAATTTGTATTTTAAATGCAGTAAATACAATTCTCAATGGCCACTCCAGAACTCTGTAGGGGATAAGGGTACTCGACCCTAAGTAATAAATGTTAATTTGAAACATGCAGGACAATGTTATAACTCACTTCTGTACATGAACCAGAACACCAAATGGATGAGGATACTATGGAGGTTTCAACTTCACAACAACAGCACTTACCGTTTTACCATGGCAGTTCTTGAGGGGCGAGAATTTACCAAGCAGACTGAAAAAGGTGCCGTCTCTTTAGTGAGGCCCATTCTGCTGTGTATGGAGATTTGAAAGGCTGTGTATGCTAAATGTTGTACATTGGTCAGCAATGACTATCCACTTACTAGAATAGATGTCAACATACCATTCTGGACCTCTTTGCTATCAGGAGAGAAAGTTTTTCACACAATGAAACTTTCAGGAAAATAATTCAACAGATTCTACCTTCAACCCGTCACTGTTCACATATTTTTCTTATAAGATATTGTTTGGTTTTGCATAAGTCTTCTTTGTACCAAAGAGGCCCAGCCATCTAATTTCCATCCAATTACCCTTCTTGACAGTCTACTCTACTGCCCGCTGCATTCACTGCAAAGTCTTCATTAAACCAAAATATGCGATGCATTTTTGGAGTTCCTTACTGATTCCCATCATTTGGGGTAAGTGTATACCGACCTGGAGCAGGAGCGTCTCCGCTCCTTCTGCAACTTCTTGTACTCCAGCAGCTCTTTGGTGAAGTCATTGGTTATCTCGTCCGGCTTGGTCTTAGGCCTGGCCCTGTTCAACACGTGACCAGAGCGGCTAGCGGACGCAGATTGAAAGATGGGGGGGGGGGGGGGGGGGGGAGTGGGGTGTTGGAGGGTGGGGCACAGACAGGTTCTGTATTTAATACTCAGAGGTTTCAGATCAGTAGCTATCAAACTACGTTGGTGAGGAGCCTTATAAGTTTGTGTTGTAAATTTTTGTTTTTAACAGTCTATTTTTCCTTTCTTGATTAAAAAAAACTAGAAAAATGCATTTGTAAAGAGCTCAGCTCATTATTTTAAATGCATGCTGCACTGTAAAGGGGGCAATGACTGCCAGTTTATGAAGGTACATGTAGGTGAAACTGGTCACAATTGTCATGTGGACAACAAGTGGGAGAAAATTTCCCTAAAAGGACAATTGTGAACATTGACAAGTTGAAGTTGATAATTGAAGTAGAAAATCTACCTGACAGGGCTCCAGACTCAATAATTTCCCACCACTGTCCTGGAACAGTACCCAAAGTCAATTCTAACCGTCCTGAAGTGAATGTAAACAGTCACTAAATCAAAATGTTGTGTCTTAACTTTGTTATTATCATCTACTGTATAGTTGTTAGTTGTTAGTGGCCTAATAAAAAACACCATGAAAATGTTATTTATTTTGCTCCATTCAAAGAAATAAGTTTAGAACAAAACTGAAAATTTATCTGTAATCGGTAAAAAAACATAATTAAGAAAAAATAGAAAGTCACACTAAAAGATACAGATTAACAAGATTGATTTAAAAATAATCCAGATTATATTCTGAGTTTGCTGTTTCTTACTACAAGTACCTCAGTACAGAATTTGAGTAAATGTATCTGTTACTTTTATCTCTGACAAATGTTTGGTAAAAACACTGACGTAAAGTCTTTAACTCCAAATCCAAAGTACTTTTACCTCCAAACTGTACTCAGCTGAAGTACAAATACCTTTATTTACTGTAAATGTTGTAATGTGAATGTTTATTTTCAGTTAGGCAGTCAGAGGACCATGATGTCTGTAGAAAAAAGAGTGAGCAGGGATTAGATTAGATTCAACTACTTGATTACGTTTTGGATGTTGCAATAAACGAGCAGTTAATGGATATCCCGGACTGTCAATCCTTAATGAAACCTTGACATTAATACAGTAAACTTGTTGTGTTATCACATTAGACTGCAGTTCACCGTTAAACGCTTCATGTTCCTTTGAACAGAAAATCTGCCCCGTTAGCTGTTAGCTCTATTAGCTCCATTAGCTGTTAGCTACATTAGCCAAACACACCGCAGGACTCTGCTGCCCACCGTAACTATAGTGAACAGGATGAGAAGAGGCACTCCATTGTAGTCAGTACTCAGTTCAGTTTGTTGCTTCCTAAGCGATAGTTCTATGTCAGGAGGCTCCGACTCTTAGGGGCTACGTTTCTCATGGTTTGGAGGGCTCCGGTTGAATGTGGTGAACCACCAACTACGTTTACCGGCTTGTGCCACGATCTCCGGACAGAGACCCGCCCTACTGGAGAGAACCCCAGCCGCTCACACAGGGTGTGCGTCCGGGTCGAGTCTCTCTTTACTCACAGGTTCATGGACGCCACCCTGACGAGACGGGGTGGTACCTGCCACGGGCAGGTGATTCAATGGATTCAAGATTCAATAGATTCAAGAGGTTTATTCGTCACATACATATACATACTTTCATACGCATATGCAGTGAAATGTAATAATGTGATGAGCGGCCTGTGGCCCCGTCCCTCACCTCCTGAAACTGGAGACTGTGTTACCGGTGTTCTGAAGCACTGGTGTCCTGATGCGCAGATCAGCTCAGACAACCAGGCTACGGTGGCTTACATCAAACCGCCAGGGGGTGTGAGATCATCAGCGCTCCATTATGTGGCCAGGAGGCTGTGGAGATGGGCGCTACTACAGCTCCCCTCTCTGTCAACTAGCCACATCCTGGGCCATCTGAACGTGGGGCCGGAACTCATGTCACGAGGAGGCCCCCACGTGGCAGAGTGCTGCCTCCACCCAGATATAATGCTCCAGCTTTGGAGACTATGAGGGACAGCATGGGTGACCTGTGTGCATCGAGACAGACTGCTCAGTGTCCCCTATAGTTCTCCCTCGATCAGAGAGCCGACCCCCCTCTGGGGGCGGATGCGTTCGCGCACCACCTGTGGACAAGGGGTCTCCTTTAGGTATTGTCACTTGTCATTGTCATTGTGTATGTCTCCCAGTTGCTTTCCATTGCTAAGGGACTTCATTTAGTAAAAACTAGATGTTTTTGTGTAAATAGAATAGAATTACGAATATTTGAAACGGTTTAAATACAAATTTCCTGCACTATTGATTTCCTGGTTATAGCTGCGCTTCCTCGCTCTCTCTTCTCTCTGACAGCGAGTTCACACGCACGCACGCACGCACGCACGCACGCACGCCCACACACGTGCTCTCTCCACTGTCTCATTATTTTGTTATGGTGTTAGCGCATTAAAGATGGCAAGTGCAGAGCCTACGTGACTGGATTTCAAAGAAAACAGCGGGCGTGCTGTTTGGAAATCACATTTGAGGCAAAACGTAAACCTAACTCAAAGAATTCAAGTGGAGTTATTTTTTTCTCCTCCAGACAGCACTGCACCGTGCATTCATTCCCATGGTGGTTTTCCTGTGTTTTTATGGCAGATCTACTTATTTTTGTGTGTTTCCTAACTTGTTTGAAACAATTTTTTTTTTTAACACAACACGTTTTTTTTTTTGTTTCCTTTCAATAAGGGAACGGAGCGCATATGACGGGCGCCCTGATGGTGGAGGGCGTCCCGATGGTGGAAGTTGGCTACCTCGATTCCCATTCACACTTAAAAGAAACGCAGCACATAAAAAGGGCACCAAGGGCATCAAGGGGCAGGTGCTCGGGCACCCTCGGACACCCTAATTTGCCTTTTGAGCTTTCCTTTTGGAATTCTCCGTTTACAAACAGTTTCAGTCATCCATAAACCCAGAATATGAAATTGCCACTGACAAGAAATCAACAAATTTTGCTCCACAACAGAGTCTGGGGAGCCTCACACACAACAAGCACATAGCTGGTGTAGGAGGTGAAAAATAATTTTCCCTGATGAGCTCAATCGAGCCTGGGTGTTGCACTGTGACTGTCTGATTAATCTACACGACAGTGATTATGATGATCATTATCAGCGCACAAGAAGACATTAAGAGACAAACAAGCAACAAACAACCCATTGATTACATTTTAAAGAAAGAAAAATTATAGTTTTGTAAAACTTTTTTTTTTTTAATAAATGGGGTGGTCCTTCTGAGGGAAAATATCCTCCATAACTCAAAATCCATTAATAATTATCGAAAGAAAAACAAAAGCTCTATTTACCTTTCGTTCGTCCTCCGTTCGTATCGGTACAGCTGCTCCCGGGGGATGAGAGGGGGGATGGAGGAGGCAGAGGAGGAGGAGGACGGAAGGGACTGGATAGAGGCAACGGAGAGGCTGGGAGGCGCAAAGGGGGCGGCAGAAAAATGGTATGCAGGTGGTGGCACCTGGAGGCCCGGCGGGTACGACGGAGGGAAGGGATGGGAGGGGAAAAAAGGCGGCGGGGGGAAGAGAGCAGGGGGAGGCGGAGCCTCAGGGAAGGATGAGGAGGAGTGGGGGGAGGAGGCGGGTGGGCCGGGCGGGTCCTCGCAGCGGGTCCAGCCTCTGTGGGTGCCGCCTGAGGAGGCGGTGGAGCTGAGGGAGGCAGGAGGTAACATCACAAACTGAAACATATGTACCCATAGACTTGGAGAATCCCGAACACACACACACACACACACACACACACACACACACACACACACACACACACACACACACACACACACACACACACACACACACACACACACACACACACACACACTCGCTTATTTCACTGACCTCTCCCAGCTGGGCGGCCGACCAGATTGTCCGAGAGCAGGTCCTGTGGGTCAGAAGAAAAAATACATAAATACTCAATTATCATAGTATTTATAATATATGGATAGGCAGGAATAAGGAAACACAGTTAAGACGTCTCATATATGTCCCATCCCATCATAAGACATGAGCTACTGGGATTTGAGCCAGTACCAGGGTGATTTACTACTGGCTGTAGGGTGCATTACTCACCGGATGGGGGCGTCTGCAGGTTTTTGCTGGGGGACCGAACGTGACTCGCGCATGGAACAGGGCAGGCCTGGGTCACACACACACACACACACACACACACACACAGACACAGACACAGACACACACACACACACACACACACACACACACACACACACACACACACACACACACACACACACACACACACACACACACACGCTGATTTAGTAGTAGCAATCATTGCTAGCATTTCACATTCGCATGTTCTTCCATTTCTTTTTATAGAATTCAAAAGCCGTTTAATGCTAGGACACAAATGATGCATAGCTTGCAGAGCTAGTTTTGTCAGACAACTCGACAGCGCCACACACTTCTGGGCAGGCCATTTTAAGCAACCAATCCCATCTGCCCTGCCTGCTTTGCTGCGTTGCTGAGAGTAAATCTCACCTCTGGGCCACACCAGATGCGACACATTTTACGCCGTGGCTCTATTGCTCCGGGCGCAAAGTGTAAAATGGAACTCTCCAGATTCCCATAGAAGTCCATTCAAAAGATGTGTTTATTGGAAAATATTTCATTACCAAGGTTGGTATGCATCAACCACATAAAATCACTGATGTACAGTCCTAACGTGGATTACTTTTTTACCACAACAACTTAAATCTCACTTATATAAATAAAATATTATAATTCTAGCAGGAAAACAAATATCACGCCAAGGAATAGACTTTAGATATTACTTCATACGGGGGAAGTCGTTTTGAATTCCTCACTATATTTCAGTTGTATTTACGTTATTTCAGTCAGGCACCTAGCTGGGCAGCTCAAGTTGTATTTGCGTTATTTCAGTTAGGCACCTGGCCGTCCAGCTCAGGTAGTCTCGAGGGTCCTAGTGCCAGTCAAGATCCATATGAATCTCCGCAAATGTGAAATCTAAACAATGAACTCTAATCTCACAAGCTAATCCAACAACGTTCATAATAGAAGTGTGGACCTTTCTCGACTTTGAGATGCATCGCAGAGGTGGACGGTTCTGTATCGATGCAGTTGTAATGAAAAATTACTGAACAAATCCTATGACCGCATGTAACCCTATATCTGCTTCACTAACACGGAGAACATCGTGTACTGCTGATTACAGTGAAACCGTTGAAACCACCTTGTGATCGAAAGGAGAACTCAGCCTAAATGCCGACGTGACCCAGGCAATGTTCCCGCTGAAGTAACAGCCCATGTGATGTAGTGGATAAAACCCCTCGAGCAACTTAGTTCGGGGGAGATGCTCTTTACTATTTTGTGTGACCTGTGTAGCGCTCCCCACTGATCGATCTTCTTCTGCAATGAACTTAGTAACAGTTGTTGTATTTTCTGTTTAACCTGAACTCTCTCACCTCACACATCGATCACCACCTGAGTGGCTGGAATTTCCACAACAGAGTAACATAATTGGGAGATTGGAAATATACAGTGGGGCAAAAAAGTATTTAGTCAGCCACCAATTGTGCAAGTTCTCCCACTTAAAAAGATGAGAGAGGCCTGTTATTTTCATCATAGGTATACCTCAACTATGAGAGACAAAATGAGAAAAAAAATCCAGAAAATCACTGTTTGATTTGTAAAGAATTTATTTGCAAATTATGGTGGAAAATAAGTATTTGGTCAATAACAAAAGTTCATCTCAATACTTTGTTATATACCCTTTGTTTGCAATGACAGAGGTCAAACGTTTTCTGTAAGTCTTCACAAGGTTTTCACACACTGTTGCTGGTATTTTGGCCCATTCCTCCATGCAGATCTCCTCTAGAGCAGTGATGTTTTGGGGCTGTCGCTGGGCAAAACGGACTTTCAACTCCTTCCAAAGATTTTCTATGGGGTTGAGATCTGGAGACTGGCTAGGCCACTCCAGGACCTTGAAATGCTTCTTACGAAGCCACTCCTCCGTTGCCCGGGCGGTGTGTTTGGGATCATTGTCATGCTGAAAGAACCAGCCACGTTTCATCTTCAATGCCCTTGCTATTGGAAGGAGGTTTTCACTCAAAATCTCACGATACATGGCCCCATCCATTCTTTCCTTTACACGGATCAGTCGTCCTGGTCCCTTTGCAGAAAAACAGCCCCAAAGCATGATGTTTCCACCCCCATGCTTCACAGTATGTATGGTGTTCTTTGGATGCAACTCAGCTTTCTTTCTCCTCCAAACACGACAAGTTGAGTTTTTACCAAAAAGTTATATTTTGGTTTCATCTGACCATATGACATTCTCCCAATCCTCTTCTGGATCATCCAAATGCTCTCTAGCAAACTTCAGACGGGTCTGGACATGTACTGGCTTAAGCAGGGGGACACGTCTGGCACTGCAGGATTTGAGTCCCTGGCGGCGTAGTGTGTTACTGATGGTAGCCTTTGTTACTTTAGTCCCAGCTCTCTCTCATTCACTAGGTCCCCCGTGTGGTTCTGGGATGTTTGCTCACCGCTCTTGTGATCATTTTGACCCCACGGGGTGAGATCTTGTGTGGAGCCCCAGATCGAGGGAGATTATCAGTGATCTTGTATGTCTTCCATTTTCTAATAATTGCTCCCACAGTTGATTTCTTCACAACAAGCTGCTTACCTATTGCACATTCAGTCTTCCCAGCCTGGTGCAGGTTTACAATTTTGTTTCTGGTGTCCTTTGACAGCTCTTTGGTCTTGGCCATAGTGGAGTTTGGAGTGTGACTGTTTGAGGTTGTGGACAGGTGTCTTTTATACTGATAACGAGTTCAAACAGGTGCCATTAATACAGGTAACGAGTGGAGGACAGAGAAGCCTCTTAAAGAAAAAGTTACAGGTCTGTGAAAGCCAGAAATCTTGCTTGTTTGTAGGTGACCAAATACTTATTTTACCGAGGAATTTACCAATGAATTCATTAAAAATCCTACAATGTGATTTCCTGGATTATTTCCCCCCATTCTGTCTCTCATAGTTGAAGTGTACCTATGATGAAAATTACAGGCCTCTCTCATCTTTTTAAGTGGGAGAACTTGCACAATTGGTGGCTGACTAAATACTTTTTTGCCCCACTCTATGTAGTTTCAGTGATAGAAAGTCTGCAGTGCTGCTTTTGGTAGCCATAGACGGAATGAAGACAGACCCGGTGTGAATTGACAAATCTACAAAATGATGTGACGCTTTTGCGCCGATTTTGCAATGGTGATGAGTCGCGTCTGGTTTGGCCCAGGGGTAAGAGTTGTCTGAACTGGAGTTTGCTTATACATTAAGTCAGTTCATATTATTCTTTATCGGTCTTCAGTGTTATTGTATTGTCATGAAATGAATACAACCAAATTAAAGACTGCAATAAAATACTACCTCTGTTGTAAGAGGAATATCTCTGATATGAGAGATGCATGAGGCGTGGGATCTGAATTTTGTTTGAATTTAGTCTTGTACCATACTTCATACTAAAATATAGTACAATGTGACAATTTTCACTCAGTGAGCACTGTATTAGGTACACCTGTATAATCACATGCAAATCAATGCAACAGCTCTGCCATGAATTCAACTTTCATGAAGTTTATTATGTTCAGTTTTTGTTGACTGAGTCAGAAATGTGTAAATTGAATTATAGAAGATAGGTACATTATTGATAGGTACTACGAGGAAAAAGTTTCAAACTTCCGCAAATTCACTGATGCAAAAATAGCGGAGCATTCCATCGGCCCGCAAGACATCATAAATATGGATGAGGTTCCGCTGATGTTTGACCTGCCTCTCACTCAGACTGTCAACAGGAAAGGCGAATCATCCATCACGCTGAAAACAACTGGGCTTAAAAAAAAAACGCACTTCACCTGTGTTCTGAGCTGCACGACGATGCCAAAAGAAAACTTCCCAAGATAAATTATTGTGAAGGTCAACAAGAAAGGATGGATGACGGAAAGCCTAATGCATGAATGGCATACAGAGTGTCACGGCAGGCGACCGGGAGGATTCTTTCACAGGAACAAGGCACCGCTCGTTTTGGACAGCATGAGGGCCCACGTAACAGATTCTGTGAAAGAAGCCATCAAGAGGACAAACTCAATTCCAGCTGTTTCTGGGGGCACAACAAAGTATTTGCAGCCACTCGACATCAGTGTAAATCGTGACTTTAAGATGGCGCTCCATGTTCAGTGGGAGGCTTGGAGGACAAGTGGGGAGAAATCCTTCACTAAAACGGGCCGTATGCGAAGAGCAACTTATGGTCAAGTCTGCCAGTAGGTCCTGACAGCGTGGAGCATTGTCAAAAAATCCACTATCATCAACGGGTTTGGAAAGGCTGGACTGCTGCGTGTTGAAGAGGGCGGCATGAGCTCAGTGGGGAATTTGCCTCTGGATGAAAGTGACAAGAGCGACAATGAAAACAATCCAACATCGGATGAAGCAATTCTGAGGCTATTCAACTCTGACACCGAAGGAGATGACTTCAGTGGTTTCAGTGCGCAGGAGGAGAAAGATAGTGACCAATGACTTTTTGGTAGGCTACTGTTTACCGCTAATTTTTTTATTTTTGTTACAAGCCGTGTTTCGTTAAAGCCTATTTATTTTTGTTACAAGCCGCTTTCCTTAAAGCCTATTTATTTTGTTCCAAGCCGTGTTTCGTTAAAGCCTGTCTAAAGTGGAATATTTGTTTCAATGTACCGGTAGGCACCTGCGGCTTAAAGACATGTGCAGCTTATTTATGTTCAAAATAATTATTATTTTTTTTAATTCAGTGGGTGCGGCTTATATTCACGTGCCCTTAATAGTCCGGAAATTACGGTACTTAAAAAACAAACTTAAATGAAAATAAAAATATACAGCATGTCTTAAGTTTACGTTTTTTTGTAGTACATTTCTAGTCAATTTGAAGTTACAGTTAGTTAATTGTTAACAATGATGGGATAAACAGGACTGTTAAGATTCTAATTGTCTGTGTGGTGAGCATATACATGTGGGTGTAAGAGAGAGACGGGTAAGACAGGGTAATTCTGTTCAGGCAAAGAAGAGTTAAGGGTTATCACAACAAGTCTGTCTTGACTTGTGTTTCATCCCCTCTAAAGATTCAAATTCTGCAAAGTGTCAGATAAAACACTAACTACAAATTCTGCTCGGTGACTGTAATAAAGCTTTTAAACACTCTTTGTGTTACATTTTCAGACCTGCCAACCTTGGAAAAATATTTTGAGTACCACAATAGTGTAACAAGGAGTCTTCATGTCGTTTAAGTTACTGCAGCTAAACGATGGCATCAATTATTCACATCGTAGCCGTCTCGTAACGAGGCTAATCACATTGTGTACAAATTAATCTCATTAGGATATACCCCTTGAAATGCATCATCTTGTAAAGTTACAGAACATGTTTACCAACTAGAGATGCACCGATTGCAATTTTCTTGGCTGATAACGATTATTATTTTTTTTTTTTAACTGACCTGTCTATTCACATTTTGACCGATTCTGATTTTCTTTCAATTGTATGTTCATAATGAAACATTGACTATTAAAGAACTTTTACATTGTTGGCCGATCATGTTGAGTTTATATCCGTGATCGGAGAAATCACATTCTCATCATTTGGTCTCATTGTCTCTATATGCTATACGTCAATGACAAACTTGATCTGTAATCTGATTACACTCATGTGATTGGACAGGTGCACATACGGACTAAAGCTTAAATTTTCAATTACCACAATAGTGATATTGCTGATTTTGACACTACTATTGTTAATTTTTCACTATGAAACATTAATAGAACACAAAACTGTCCTTCAGTTCCAATAAAAAATGATAACATCGAACGGTCACTAAATTCCAATAAAATGGGGCCGTCACCAAGTTTCAGTATAATGCAACCTGTAACTCCCTTTGAGTTTCAGTAGGACCCAACATATAACTAACATGGAAGTGTCCAGTTCAAACTTCAAATGAAAGCCCCTTTCTTTAAAAAAAATTAAAATAAATAAATAAATATAAAGTCACTTTCACTTTGAAGTGCAAATATAATTTTTTATTATATTTATATGGTACTTGCCTTTCCAAAATAAATTGCAATCATTGCAAAATGTCATTGCCAATCGAGCTGAAAACCAGCCGATCCATCTGTGCATCTCTATTACCAACGTTTTATATGTTATCATTATGGTCACATTTTGTGCTTATTACTCCCCCACTTGCCATTTTACCTCAGCAATGCAGCGTCGGTGGACAATAAAGTACCACTGCCTATGAGTACGGTGCGTATCAGTGGATGTGAGTGAGAGGAGAGGGGAGGAGTTACAGAACGAGAGGTCGTAGCATCTGGTCCAATCCCAGAGATGTAGTTTAAATACCCAATAAATGTACAGTATTGTTTTGTATTGATTGATTTGTTTTCTGTAATTAAATTACTATATACACACTTTTTTTTTTTTGCATAGTTTCAGCTGGCATTTCGTACCTGTGTATTTTAACAAAGAAGTGAGTGGTTGTGCAGGTTGGCAGGTCTGCATTTTCATTGTTAAGCTGACGTATAACTGCATAGTATCCTATAATTCCTCAAAATATAAAGTGACTAAAAATGGCAACCAAATTTTCAGTTTCGACAACCAAAACCTGATGTCTAGTTGTCAGCCTGGCAACCACTAGTTACCACCACAAGTTAGTGATGAGCACTGACACTGGGGTTCCTTTTCTTTGGTACCGGTAGCAGGCAAGATGTTTTCCACGATGATGAGGCTGGAGGAGGAGGGGAGTTGTGAATAGAGTCAGAGAGGCTAGAGAGGGAGAGGGAAGGGAGAGAGTACTGGATGGGACAAAGGGGTAGGTGAGAGGTATGAATGGGTCCAGACAGGGCAGGGGGGCTGGTCCAGTAGCTGAGCAGGGTTGGAGGCGCTAGGGGGAGACGGAGAAGAAGGATGGAGTGGAGAGTCATTGGTGGAGCTGGAGGGAAGGAGACAATGAGTCCCCAAGTCAAACCTGTTGAACTGGTTCAACTCGCTGGCACTTTTCAGATCTCCAGCCATTTGGGGGTCACTAGCCTTGTGGTAGCCAACGATATTCCTCATGCTGCTCCACACCTCTCTTGTAATGGCCTGAAGGCAGTCCTTTATCTTCTGCCTGTAGGTGACCCTGCTCTCCTTGAGCTTTCTCTGTACCCGCTTCAGTTCTTCCTTGTCACCAGACCTGAAGGCGTTCTTATTGTTGTTGAGGAAGCCTTTAGGTCACTTGAAATGTAATGAGAGACCATCAATGTCCTCCTCATGTTACTCACAGAGAACTTTCCAGTCCATTGAGATGTAGGCATCCTTCACATGAGCATATAATAGGTCGGGAGTTTCGTTCTCCCTCGTGGGGCACTTCACATGTTGTCAGTGTTTTTAATCAGGGTGACATGGTTAAAATCCCCAGAGATTGCAATGAATTTGCTGGGGTGCTGGGTTTGTAGTCTTGCCATAACAGCATGCATAGATAATGTTCCTTTCACGTGACTTAGAAGATTCAGAAGATATGTTTAAGGTGCTTGATGCTGTAGGTCTTGAAGAAGACCATCAGGATGAGGGTCCACAGGCCCAGGATGAAGCCGTCAGGAGGCTGCAAGTCCTTCTGCTTGGGTTTCTGATGGATGAACACCGGCAGTTGGTCAACATAAGACTGCATTTCTCTCAGGAGCTCTCCATGCAGAGGCATCTCTTCCATGTGTGTTACGGGGTCGGTCAAGTTCATGCTGCCTCCATGTTAGCAGAGGGTGGGATATATGCGATCACAACAATAACATGTGCTCTGAGTTTATGTTTGTCTTGAGTACGGACAAACTTCACTCTACTGTTATCTACTAGCCTTTTTTCTTTCTTTTCTCCATCTCTTGGATTCGGCTCCCGTGATTGTGTTGTTGAAGCTCCACAAATCTCAGACTACACTGGCTACAAGCTACACTAGCTACAAGCTACACTGGCTACAAACTTGTATAGTCAAGCTTGTAGCTTGTCTAACCCTAACCCAGCAGGGGTGGTCGGGTCTGCGTTATAAGGATTTTATAGGTGGTTTTATGGGGTAATTGTAGCACTCTATAGACTTTGTCCTCCAAAATGGTGTACTTTGTGGAGTCCGTTAAGGTGACTTCCTCGTCCATCACAGCCTGGTATAAGCGACGTCAGTCTTTGTCATTCTGCCGTGCTCGCCATATTTGGTCATCAGAGATGGGCAGATCTTTTCTGCCCTCCGCTTTGACTGAGGGGCAAAGAGTAGCAGCAGAGTGGCACAGGTCGACGGTAAGTGGTTGGTAGTGTGGGTGGAATTGTGGGGAGCTCTGTATAAGGCATCCGGAATGGTGTTGTATTTTCCTTTCCTGTATTCCGCAGAGAAAGTAAATTCCTGTAGCAGGAGTACAAACTGGGTGAGGCGTGCACTGGGACTCTGGATTTTAAAGACCCATAGTAGCACTGAGTGGTCTACAGTGAAGAATCTTCCCTCCAGGTAATATCTCCACTCTTCCAAGGCCCAGACCACAGCTTAACGCTCCATTTTAGTGGCTGAATAGTTGTGCTCGGCTTTGTTTAGGCTCCTGCCGCCATATGCTTTGTTCTTCTGTTCCAAGTTTGTTCTTCTGTTCCAGATAACCAAGCCTGGTTATATTAATTAAACAGTGGATGATGTAATTTCTTGCTGCTCAACTCTAAGAAAACTGAGATGCTGGTAATTGGTTGTGCCATACACAGGCAACTGTTTAAGGATACCGCTATAAACTTTGATAGCTGTACTTTGACCCAAACAGAACTGCATTTTTTCATCTTCGCAATATTGCTAAGATACAGCCCATTCCATCCATGAGTGATGCAGAGACCATAGTCCATGCATTTGTAACATCTCGCTTAGATTATTGTATTGTGTTGCTTTCTGGCCTTCCGATGTCTAGTATTAAAAACATCTAGTTAGTAAACACTGCAGCAAGCATCTTGACCAGGACTAGAAATTTTGACCATATTGCGACAATACTGGCTACCATGCACCGGCTCCTGATTTACCTCAGATGTAACTTTAAGTTTTTGCTACTTACCTATTTAAAAATTCACGGCCTAGCACTTACCAGACGTAGTGGTACCTTATGTACCACTTCGAGCCTTACACTCATAAAATGCTATTGTGGAACACCCTACCTAGCTTTCACTCCTTAGCACTGGTACATGATGTCTGGCCATAACCCACTATGTTGTACCCCCCCTCTCTTTTGCTCTAAGAGGGGGGGGGGGGTATCAGGCTACTGTGAGCTACCTGGATCAGGCCTGATGAGGACCACTTCCCTAGAGGCATCTACCTGCGATACTCTGCACCAGAAAATATTGTCTAGCTTTGAAATTGCATATTATAGAAGAAGAAGAATCATTTATTACTCTGCGTGTGCAATTGCATCTCACAGATGCCCACTTGGCATCCATTGCAACCCTGTCCTGTGGCCCCTCTCAAGCTCCCAGAAAACCCTTTGTTTCTGGGAGTTTTTCCTTGCCCTGGTGAGGGGTCAGACTAGGGGATGCCCCTGATTTCTCTGTGAAATCTGGGTTTGGCAAGCCCTTTGAGACCAATGTTTTCCCATGCATTGATTTACTGTATTTGTGGCGCCTGCCACAATACCAACATTGGCTGCCAAATTGATTTCTTTTTTTTTTTTTACTTTTTAAAAAAGGTAGAATCTTATTTTAATGGAGAGCCGCTGCGCACAGTGCACTGATTGGCTTGGCACCTCCTTGCCCCGCTCTCATATTGACATTGACAACAGACAACAGTCTGTGAATAGCCCCTCCTCTCCATGCACACACCGAATCAAAACATGATCATGTGCTGGATGTTTTATGAGACGCACCAATTGATCGGCATGTGACCGGAATCGTCCTGTTTTCAGCTTGATTGGCCATGACCGGTGTCCGGCCCATCAGTGTCAGATATATGATTCTATGCCGGTCAAATTCACACGCCCGATACAGTGCTCATGGACTCATAAAATTGCTCAGACACTAAAACCCGATACAAACATAATGTAACGTAGTTGCCTCTCAAAAAAGAGAGCGAAAGAAAGAAAAGGTCAGCTGCCTGGCGGTACTTCAAGGCAAACAAAGAAGATTCGATAAATTATTTATCTATTGCCTGACAATATTCCAAAATTGTGCAAACTGCCCACTTCTCTATTGATGGATTACTGACGGAACGGCTCGAACTTATTATTATTATTGTAAATATATAATAATGATAACAATAATAATGATAACAATAATGCCTTTGTGACACGGGTAAGTCAGCACTGCCAAGAATGCCTTTGTGACCAGGTAAGTCAGCACCCGGTCCTCCAGATCGGGGGTTGGGCGTGGGGTTAACAACCTCGCCCCGTAAAAAAATGTTACGGAAACGACGAGAAGAAGCCATTCTGGCGTATCTATCGCTGTCACTACGGCAGAGTGTCTGCTCTGGTTGTTCATAGTGCACGTCACAAGCTTGTGATAAAAGTTTTGACTCTGTATTTAGACTCTTGATGAGTCACTGAGTAAAGCGAGTCGTTCGATTTGATTCAGTTGTTTAATGCACGGTGAGCGAAGGAGCACTTACAGTGAACAAGAGAATAGTCGGCCATTTATTATTATTACTTTTTTTTGCAATAATTGCAATGCATTTTGGAATGGATTGGGAACAAAACAGTAGAGGAGACAGCAACTTAAACAAACAACATAAAACTGTTGAACCTGGAAAAAATGTAAGCACTGGTAGCAGGCAACGGGGAGCAGAGATGCTCCTCCGGTTCGGAGACTGGCTTGGGGCGTGGCTGGAATGGCTCGGAGCTCATGGGAACCTTGGGGGTTTCTCCGCTGTGCTCCGCATGGAGGATCCCCACACTCACAGCATTTCATGGATCCCAACACGGGAAAAAGTCAATAATTTCTGATTTAAATTTTTAAGGTATATTAAATGATGGAATGATACACAGATATTACGTTTTATTAATGCACCAACGTCTGGAACTCCAATGTGCGTTGCATCACGCCGGTAAAGTGGTCAAAAGTAGCCGGTCGAACCGGTGTCCTGTTTACATCAGAGCCGATCGGAGTTGGGGCCGAGTAAAACCTCTATCTATTAACCTCTGTCTATTGCAGGGTCATTTGACCAGGGACTGAAACTGGGTTTTTCCTTACCCACTGATAACAAATTCAGGATGTTAGCGGCTGTTACCGTGTTTTTGGTGTCGTGGGAAAGGGGTAAAGGACAGTGAAAACCCTGAACATTATAGGCAACATAAAGCACAATTTATGGTTGTACAGGTGATCCTAATAAAGTGGCCACTGAGTGTTTATGTATGGGATTTGGGAATTCATATGTGGCTCTACTGAAATTTGTCAATAGTGTTTAAAATTCTCCATGGTCACTGCATTAACATAATTCTGTTATGCAAACCACACCTACTGTGCGTGTGTATGTGTGTGTGTGTGTGTGTGTGTGTGTGTGTGTGTGTGTGTGTGTGTGTGTGTGTGTGTGTGTGTGTGTGTAGCCCCACCGTAAGCAAAGACTCAGCGGCAGGAGGGTCTGCAGCAGGGGGCGCCACAGGGGGAACAGAAACGCTGGCTGTGTTGACAGGCACCTCCCCCTCTCTGGAGAGAGACAAAATCCACGATCGGCAGGAACTCTATGTAGTTTGAGCCATCTTGGTTTCATTGAAAAACTACTGCAGTTCAAGCACACAGTAAAAAGATAAATTATAGTTGGTAAAAATAAGTAATAAGTAAATGTAACTCAAGTTATGTTTCGAATGTGCTGTCCGACTGAATATCCTTTTTTGTAAAGGCTGCAATGAAGTCCTGCCTCATTGCTACGCCATTGTAAGACTATCAAATCTTGATTTGTAGAGAAAAACTTAATTTTTTTTGTTTCATACATGCAGGAAACAAATAAAAATAAATACATCTAAAATAAAAAGACAGGCACAGAAGCCGGCACGCACCACTGTCTGGAATGGAAACAAAAAGATACTCCACTCCAATTCTCCGAGTTAGGTTTAAGTTTTTCATTTTCCATACAAGGAAGGAAATTAAATGTCTCTCTCTCTGAGATTATATTATATATTGCTATATTATAATCACAATATTTGCATATTGAGCGGTAGGCACATGAGGGGTGGAGCGTGCCTGAACACCTGCCCCATGGACCCTACAGTGCCCTTTTTATCAGGCGTGTCTTGTTTAAGCGTGAATGGGGATCAAGGTAGCGGATTGTCTGAGCAAGATATATTCATGAGGAAAATTTCATGAACCTCGCACCTCGGCGCATCTGCGATGTTCGCACAGTGGCTCTGCTGTGCTGCGCCGTTTGCCCAAAATGGGAAAATGCCTAGAACCGGAGCTGGGGGTCCTGCCCCTCAAAGTTCTGCATGGGCCTGTAGAGCGGGGAAGTGAAATCCAATCACCAGTGGTTACTGGACAGCTCTGAGAGGAGAGGGGGAGAGCCTCCGCCCCATCTCTCTCTCCCCCTCTCGCCCCCTCTCTCCCTCTCTGCAGTTTACCGTTACAGAACACGGTAAACTGCACTTACACCGTTTCAATGCTCGTATTTTTCCTGGAGGATAAAAAAAACATTTAAAAAAAAACGTCTGTCATCAATGTCAATAGACAATTTAACCGTAAATCTTCCCAAGTCTACGATCCGCAAGCCAGTGGTTGAGAACCTCTGCACTAGAGGACATTCCGTCGGCGATGGTCGGGTTTATTTCAAACTTTCATAGTCACATCTGTGAAATTACTGGACATTCTGGTCAAAGGTGCACTTTCCATTGATCACACAGTTAAACGCCAGAGAAGAGGGATGAATCGAACGCTCATTTCAATCCATTTTTGATTTTGAATCGGAATTGGGACACCCCTAACAGGTAGGCAGCATCTTAGATAGTTCTGTGGTTTTTAGTACAGCATGGCCACTCAAAAAGATAAAATTAGTCATTTGAAGAGCCAGGTTTTTTCCTCTTTTTGTTGATTACGGTTTTATAAAGCCCATTTTTCGAGCAGACCAAAACCGTTTGCAGCAACTTCGTTTACCATCGCAGCGTCCGATCCCAGGACCCACGCGGGATTCGTCGGGTCCGCAGCCCATCGCGGTGCCCATCGGGAAATGCTCTTCCAGGCTCACCATAACCCGATGGCCGGTCACCTTGGTCATGATAATGGATAGCTTTTATTGACCGTGAGTGCCAGTTAGTCAACCCTCCAGCTACGCCAAAAGCGCCATTGAGGCCCCTCTCCCTAGTCGAGGTCCAGTTTGAAAGACTCGGTATGGACCCTATCGGGCCGTAAGACCGCAGTGCCCAAGGGTATCGTTTTGTGTAAGTCCTGGTGGATTATGCAACCCGGTACCCCGAAGCAGTGCCCCTGCACAGAATTACAGCCAAAAGTGTGGCTGAGGCGCTGTTTCGGGTCTTCTTCAGAGTCAGGATTCCGAAGAAAACACTGACCGACCAGGCCACTAGTTTTATGTCACATACACTTTGGGAACTTTACAAGTTACTGGGCGTCCGCTCAATTCAGACCAGCGTTTACCATCCCTAGACCGACGGCCTGGTGGAGCGCTTTAATGAAACACATAGCCGTGATTGGAACAAGTGGTTGGACCCCCTGTTGTTTACAGCGTGGGAGGCTCCCCAGGCCTCCGCAGGATTTTCTCCCTTTGAACTCTTTGGCAGGAGACCCCAGGGGTGCTAGACCTAATTAAAGAAAACTGTGAGGAAGGCCCTAGCTCTAGTAAGAATGAAATACAGTATGTTATGGACCTGAGAACAAAGTTGCACGCGCTGATTCAGCCGTTAACATGGGAGAATTTGCTTCAGTCTCAGGAACACCACCGCCTCTTATACGACCTGGGGATTGGGCTCCGAAAATTTGCACCGGGAGACAAGATGTTAGTGTTGCTCCCTACGTCCAGCTCTAAATTGCTTGTGAAGTGGCAAGGGCCTTTTGTGGTCACACGGCGGGTTGCCAAGGTCGATTATGAGGTCGAACGGTCTGACAGGCAGGGGGCGACACAGATTTATCACCTAAACCTCTTAAAAGAATGGAGGGATAGGGCATCTATAGCTGGGGTCAGGCCGCTCATTGAGCGGGATGAGTTGGGGCCGGGGGTTCAAAAAGCTGCTGATCATACCACGGCCCTGTTAAGTGACCATCTCTCGCCGTCCAGAGGGCAGATGTGGCTGTTTTCTCCTTCCTACCAGGCCTTGTGTCCCTCATACACCACCATGTGGAGAGGACCCCAGGGGTGAAGGTACTCTCTCGGCCGTATCGCCTGCCCGAAAATAAACGCAAGATCGTGTATTAGAGGCCATGCTGGACATGAGTGTAATAGAGGAGTCCACGAGTGACTGGTCTAGTCCCATCGTGCTGGTGGATAAGCCTGATGGGTCGGTCCGGTTCTGCGTAGACTACTGAATGGTGAACGTGGTGTCAAAATTCGATGCCTACCCGATGCCCCGTGTCGATGAACTTCTCGACTGGTTAGGTACAGCTCGTTTTTTCACGACATTGGATTTAACCAAAGGGCTACTGGCAGATTCCCTTGTCTCAGGAGTCCAAGGAAAAATTGCCGTTCTCCACTCTGTTTGGCTAATACCACTTTCGCACACTTCCGTTCGGGTTGTTCGGTACCCCAGCCCCCTTTCCGACACTCATGGACTGCGTCCTGCGTCTGCATGTAGCATACGCCGCGGCCTTCCTAGATGACGTTATCATTCACATTCACACACCTGGGAGCGGCATATGTAGCCTGTGGGTGCTGTGCTTGAGTCCCTGAGGCCAGCTGGGCCCACCACCAACCCAAAGAAGTGTGGCGTGGGATGGAAGGAGGTATGGTATCTGGGGTACCACTTGGGTGAAGGTGTGGTCTGACCCCAGCTTGATAAAACCGCTGTGGTCACAAACACGCCGAGACCCAAGACCAAGAAGGACGTAAAGCAGTTCTCTGGGCTGGCTGGTTACTATAGGAGGTTTGTCCCCACTTTTTGGAGCAAACCAGCCCCTTGTCCGAATTAACTCGAAAGGGTGCTCCAGATCCGGTCCAGTGGTCAGAGAAGTGCCAGCAGGTGTCTGCGAGGGTAAAGTCAGCTCTCTGTGGCAAGCCAGTGCTGTTTAACCCTAACTTCTCTCTCCCTTTCTGTCTGCAGACCAAGGCATCCAACAGAGGGCTGGGCGCAGTCTTGTCACAGGAGGTGGAGGGGCCCGAGTGACCGGTGCTGTACCTCAGCCGCAAGCTCTCAGAGCGGGAGTCGAGGGACAGCACAATGGAGGGGAGTTGGCTGTCGGCTGGACGACTCCCCGGGCTAAGACGGGCAGTGGGGGTATGTGGCGGACCAAGGGGCGTGATCAAGCACCGGCTGCAAACAACAGCACGGTTGTCTTTCCCGCGGCCGCCAAGCTGCCTCGAATTGGCCTAATCAGCACCCATGTGGTGCTGATTGGTCCGACTTGAGGCTGGGAGATTACTTAATGTTTGTCTGTCTTGCAGAGGGGATCGGTGCATGGGCTCGTCAGCCGACCAGGAGCCAGAGCGGAACGCCATTCCTCCTGCGGCCAAAATTATCCTCATCATTACGTGGGGCCAGCGAACCGTTCTGTTCAACACTTTAATAAAAACTTTCGCCATGTTGGCGCACAATGATAGAAAGGATTCCGTCTCCCTCCCTAACCCTTACCTGTGGGCAGACACCCCCACACTATGAAGTTTCAACTTTAAGCAAAATTCATCTCGCTTGAGTTTGCTGTAAGCTAGCATTCAAGAGTTTTTCATAAAACCAATTACAGAGACACATTTTTTGAAGTTTCAGGAGTTTTCTTAGTGGTAAAAAACAAACATAAATAAATACAACCACAATCCAAAACAAACTGGTTGCCCACGTTGGGTCTATTAGGACATACTTGGCCAGCGTCTCCACCTGGTCCAGTGGACGCTGGAGGGAGGCGACGGGGGTGCCGTGCTCAGAGCAGGGGGGAGCCAGTGCTATGGGAGGGGTTGCACTCAGCTGAGTGGGCGGTGGGGTGGGTGAAGCCGCTGGGCGGGGAACGACAGGGTGCTGGAGATAGAACAAAACGAAACCAACGGCAGCAAGTTAAGCGAGTTGCTTTACAAATGCAGGGAGGAGGTCAAGAGTAATTCTTTTTCAAGAAGCCATGCTGGCACCTAGGCAAGACGAATGCTCCCTGAGGAACTGTCCACATTATGTTAAACACATCAAGCCAGGAGTTGTTCACCTGCTGGCTGCGGATTGGCTGGTAAGGCCTTTGGGGGGGACATGTCTGGGTCAGGGGAGTAGGGATGGGACTGGGAGTTTGGACAGCGGGGTTGTTGGAGACCCTCTTCATCCTTTTGCTGTTGCCCCTCTCATTCTTGAAGGTGTTGACAGCCTGCGTTGGGACAGACAGAAAGGCAAGAGCGAAGAGTCATTTTAGATACAGCAACCTTATCAGTCCATCTTCAACCAATGACTTCACATCCTTCACGCCTCCCTCTCCATCTAGTACTTCCTTCACTGCCCTCTCACCTGCCGGAGGAACTTATTGGCTACCAGGGTGTCTGGAGAGACGTCTGCTTTACTGCAGGTGGGGCAGATGTGCTCCTCAGACTCCAGCAAGGCAGTGCGAATACCTGAGTAGAGGAGGGAGAGCAGAGAAATGGAGAGAGAGATGGAGAGAAAAAGGTTAGGTGGCAAAGTGTTGAAAGAGGGAGCGCAATGACCAACCTTGAAGAAAATGGCTGCATGATTGTCAGAAACCATGGTACGCATCAAACTACATCCAGTGAAATATCGTAGTGTGAAAACACAGCACAGTACACTGGGAAGCATATCCCACAATGCATTGCGTGGATTTTCGATGCCTTGTCCTCATCAAGCCACAACATGCTTAAAGGAAGTGATGTGGCTATATGAAAATGGAATGTCTGAGAAGCTGCCATTTTCTACTCATCCTAAAGTAAAGTAAGATAGTTACTTTCACTTTTTAAAATTAGTTTACATTTCAAGAACATGTCAAGATCAAATTTTGTTTTCAGTTCAATTTAGTTTTATAAGCTCCTAATTTTTCTGTAAATAGGATAAAAAAAATTTGGAGGAATCAAATAAGGTGTTATTAATATCATGTTTCAGATTGGTTTTAGACAGGAATTTTGTTTGAGAAAAGGCTGTAATTGCATTTTTATTTTGATTGATCACATTGGATTTTATTTTTCAATTTCTGGTTCATGTTTTGTGAACAACAATAACTTGCATGCTCTGTGGCAACAACACTTATCAGGCATGTCTATGGTTGTCGTGATTAGTGTGTGGTAAAATGTTTATCAGTGTGTGCGTTTCCCCATGAGGGTGTAGCCGCTGGTAGCTAACCAGCTGACTGAGTCAATCAGTCAATAGTTTTGGAAATAGAGTTAAATGCTGGTAAATTCAATTCACTAATAGTAAATTATTATGTTTCCTGCTCTACTCCATGATCCCAGATTAGAGTACGATCACTCAACGTGGGTAAGCTCATTACACATGGGTGTAAGTGTGTGTATACTGTATGTGTGTGTGAGTGCTAACGAGTGCGGGATAACAAAAAAAACAAAACTGCTGAACCAGTGCAGTTTTAAGAAGAACAATTTTTATTGACCTCAACATTTACAGACAGCTGACAGACATGTGCAAACTGAAACATATGGCAAAATGAAAACAGGACGGACATTAGATATACTGTACATTCAGCCACGCAATGACTCCACAAATATAATAAAATGTAATGTTTATATACACATAATATTCTTTCACACACACACACACACACACACACACACACACACACACACACACACACACACACACACACACACACACACACACACACACACACACACACACACACACACACACACACACACACACACACACACACTTTGGGAAGGTCCAATAGGTTCAAAAATAAGTAAAGTATTATTCAATCACAATCCAAGCTAAACATGAAGAGTGTGCACATAAGGAAACCCAAATAGGACACGAGTTATAAAAACCATTGCACTAAATAGGCTAAACATTTTAATTAGGTGAAATTAAGAAAACAAGATCATTTCCATTAAAACAGTGGTGTAGTGGCTGAAGTAGTGGAAGCATGGAAGGAGATAATATCTAGAAAACAAAATTTAATTAATTTTGTAACTAGAAATACCTATTATATTAGATTTTTGAGGAAAATAAAAATGTTGAAACAACAAATATCTAGTTTTGGGCAGATTTTTTATCTATACACACATGATTCGAGTGTAAAATGTAAATATCTTTAGCCATAAGAAAGACAAAATTATAGCTACTAAAAAGACGCCCAAACATGCGTAAACACGCGTCTACCATTGTTGTACACACAAGCTAGCACTGCTCTGGTGAATAAACGATACCCCAGCGTGTCTAGGACGAGTATGAGAGTGAGTGAGTGAATGTGTGTGTGTGTGTGTGTGTGAGTGTGTGTGTGTGTGTGTGTGTGCGCGCACGCGCGCGCACTGACACTCACATTCGTCGCAGTAGCTGTTTCCACAGCAGGGGATGAGAACAGCGTCATGTAACAGGTCCCTGCAGATCGGGCACAGCAGCTCGTTGGGGACGGGCTCCTCCTCCTCCTCCGACGTGGGCTCCAGCTGCTGCTGGGGGACGAACGGGGGCCGCTCTTTCTTTCCCCGGGCATACGCCTCGCTACGTTAAACGGGAAAGATCAACGAGCACAGACCGAAAATCAGACGTTCAGTCCGCAAGATGATATGGGCTGACGCAGGCGTCACACATATAACTCACAAAGTGTACCCTTACATAATTGAACATACAACAATAAAATGATTTGGGATTCTGTTTTAATAGAATTAGGGTCACCCAGGAATTACAGTCTGTCTGAAATTGGTTCCAGAAGGAATAGTGGAACATCATCATGTTCCTGACATCAGTATTCTGCACTAGAGTAGGGTCTCCTGTCCACAGCCATACATGTACCGATCTGTAATTTCTACTGTTTTGAACCAGCTGGGTGGGGCATTTCAGTTGCATGCGTGTCTGGTTCCACACATTGAGGGTGATTTCCATAAGCCCTGCCCTTTTCTTTGAAAGGGCACAGTTGTATGGTACTGAGAATGTTATTTTGTCCACTTTATTGAGTGACTTATGAATTGCTCGGCTGTAGTCCGTACCAAATGCTGAGCCTTGTATCGCATGGTTCAATACAAAGGCGTATATCACCACATCCCTAATATGCTGTCAAATTTTCAACAACACTTCCATATTGATTTTAAGACTTTTCAAGACACGCAGTCCATGCTTGCAAGCAAATGGTTGAAGAGACAGTTTTGTTTTGCAGGGTCGCTACTCACGCGTCTATGGTAGGGATGGCGTATCGTCCACAGTTGGTGAGCATAGCTCCCTTGATGTTGGGGTCATCCACTTCCACCATGAAGGAGCGAGGAATGCCTGTACTCTTCTTTATCCGAGGAAGGGCTTCAAAACTTTTGTCCTTTGAGACAAATTATCAGATACACACAAGCAGTTGACATGCAGTGGAGGTCATACATACAAGAGTGTATGGTTTGCACACAAACCCCAACAGGGGCCCTAGCCATTCTTTGCAACCACACATTCTTGGGATCAACACCAACAGCGGAATATAGGCACCGAAAGGAAGTATACTGTGACAATCCTGCACTTTGGTAAATTAGTAGAGGAAAAACCAGCCATGTGGTGACAAAGTGTCTTATCAATCTCCCTTCTGCCAGACATTGTGAACTTTACATGGCCTCTGTTAGTTCACCCCAGGGCATTAGAATGGGTGGACTTGCAAGGGACAGTCAACCTCGAGAATCTCTGGCATCTCACCCCATTGGTGGGACAATTCCTGATGTGGTGGCCCGTCTTCCCACAGCGGTAGCAGGTGTAGTTTGCAGGAGGAGGAGGACCCTGCTTCTTCAGGTAACTGGGGAGAGAGAGGTAGAGAGATATAGATAGAGAGATTGAGAAAATGGAAGGCAAGCAGCCAAATATGGAAGAAAGTGGAGGTACTTTAGGTAGACTCACTTCATGGGGTCATAGTCGTGGTTGGACTGGGATATCATGGCTCGGATCTTGTCCTCCTCGGGCGCGTCAATGTGGGCCAGGTTAGCGGTCTGGGCACATGCACACATGCCATGTCACGTATCAGTTTGACGTTTGACATTGCAAAGAGTAAACTCGCCCTTTGATTGGCGTGTGGGAAAAATAACTCCTGTTACACTCGGGAGGACAAAAGACACACGCTCAGGAGAGCAACTGAGATAGGAAAACCACCTCATTTTTCGTGGTTTATCATGGTTTAATTAAATTAAGTTTCGTTTTTTCAAGGAGTCACTGTCACTATTTTAGAAGGTAGGAAGACGACTTTTCACAGTAACGGTAGTGATTAGTCACCTTTGGTAAAGAGTGAGATTTAGAGAAGACAAATTAACATACTTTAAAACCTCACTCAAAGTACCAAAAAGACAAAATGTAAAACTCTCATCTCACAGTTGCTGCTAGTCAAAGCATAGTAGGGTTGGGCGAAGTCAAAATGTTCCTACTGGCAACCGTCAGCCCAACAACCAGTGGTTGTCGATATACTTGCCAGAATATATTGCACTGCAATACTAAATGGGATTATTTTGGTTTTAAACTGGACACAACCGGCAAGCCTTAGGACGTAAAAGAAGTAATTTGCCGTCTTTGCAAACACGGCATGGGACAGAGCACCAGGTCTCACCAGCCACACTGCGCAGGTTTGACAAAAAACAAGCCCCCCCCCCTCCCAAAAAAAAGCTTAATAAGGCGCTTTGAAAGGACAGCAAAATAAAAGGATCAAATAGTGTTTATTTTTTTTTTTTTTTTTTATTAATTATCCTGGAGAAAGCCTGTCCCAGTGTGGGTCTCTGCTCCTGGGAGGAGGAGGAGGAGGCGGCGGCTCCTCCCCTGGGACTGGCCCCCCACCCCCCAGTAACAGGGGTGTCTGAGTGCGCTCTGCACCGCCGTGTTGTTCCTCCAATATCTCAACCGAACCAAAGGAAGAAAGAAAGTGAGAAAGCCCATTTCAGAAATACCTGGAAACAGGTTTAGTGATTAATTTCTTCCTTTTGTGGATTCCACCAGACGTGGAGAAAAGCACCAGATGTATTTAAAGCCGCGACGCGGAATACCAGTTCCTATTCGCACACTCTTTAAATTGCGCTTTACAGGTCATTCAGTTAGCAAAGTAAAAGGACAAAAAACACCCCAAAAAGTCACCTAAAAAACTAAAAACAATTTAACAAAAACAATTTATTTAAGAACAGTCAAGGTACTACAAACACTTGCTAACATTTATAAACAAAATAGATATGCAGTTAAAGAAAATAAAAAACAGGCCTCAGTCAGTATTGTTTAAAGAGATCACTATTTCTCCCTTGTGTCAAACTGAGGTTTTATTTCTCCATCAATGAACTTTGGACAGGACATAAGATATTCACAATATTGTCCAATTTGGACAAAAAAAAACAAGTGTATCGCTTAATTTATCAATAATATATACTGACATCATTCTGAATTCAATAAAATTTGCACCAAATTGAATCAAAGAAGTAGCATTAAGGATAAGTAGTTGAGCAGAACACAACATAACAAATGTAAAATGTAATGAAATGACACATAGGACTTCAAAACATGTACACAAGAGAAAACTATTTTATTTTTATGTCACATACTTAAAAAAAAAAAAAAAAAGCCTCTATTACCCCATGCATCCCATTAGCTCACGAGATCGGAAAGTTTGCAACTTTTGACTTTAGAGGTGACAAGTGACCCGTTAATCATATAAACACATCACCCCTTTAAAAAATACAATTCCATATTGACAGATTTATATTAGTAAAGAAATCTAGAGAATTGTGAAAACATATCTAGTCACTAGCTATTCTGTACTCAAATATGTTCCGACTTAAAAATATTTAAAACACACATTTTTATTGCATGTGCAAAAAAGAAGAAGAAAAAAAAAAAAAAAAGAACAGTGAGTGTGTGTACCTTTGAGAGAAGGGAGTGGGTTCTGGAAGCACTCTGATTACCCATCTGTTTGGGTGAAAGAAGACAAGTTTAACAGAGCCTGTCAATAGGATCCCAAAATGACACTGCATGCTGGGTCCAAGGGAAATGGAATCCTATGAAAACTCTTGAACAGAGTGCATGACGCCATTTTGACGAGGATATTTGTTTGGGACAGAAAACGGCACACACTTTCGTATTGAAAACACATTTAATACTTTATTCGGTTTTGTTTTTGATTATTGTAGGCTGACTAATGTGCTTAGTCATAAAGATGCATGTATAATTTAGCAGTAAAATACTAATGGCAAGTAACTTTTAATTACCATAAGTATTGCTACAACCTCTGCTGAAAGCATGAAACACTAAACAGAATATAATAAATTGCTTTTCGTTAAAAAATCAAATAAAATAAAAAAATTATAAGTGCGCTCATTTGACCAACTGAAGTTAATTTTTGTTGCTGGGAACTGCAGTTAAGACCAGTTGTTAAGACCAGTGTGTTTCAACCTGAGGGTTTACTGACGTGTTTTGTTAACCTGTCAGTGTCATTATTGAACCTTTAGTGAATTATTAGGCATTGGTAAATTGCCTAATCATACATCTGCCCACAAGTCATTAAAAAATTAATAAAATAAAGTCTTTGCCGGGCCAAATTTACCAATACATTAAAAACATGTAACGGGCCGATTTAAATTGCGTTATGTTGCCTGGGCCACATCCGGGCCTCTAGTTTGACTCCCCTGCTCCATTAACAGGAGAATGTGAGGTACGGATTTTATGAAGCCATTATTGAAATCAAGCAACACTGGGCTTCACACTTCCAAAATAAAACAGGAAGTCTTTCTATGGTCAGGGACTACAGTCTGAGCACTGTATGTTTGTCAAGGCCCAAGCAGCAGGGATCATATGGAGCTTGCATAACAGCTAACCTGACAGTTGGGTTATCATTTCCTGAATGGCCTGTCTGCAGTGTGTAGCACAAAGTGATAATAGACGTCCCACCCAACCCCCCCCCCCCACGAAAAGACATCCTGCCATTGTACAGTAACCATACATGTAACTGAATGAGCTGCAACAGAGGACAGAATTATAGCTTAATGCCATGGTAGAATGGTGATGTTCTAAAGCTTTATTAGAAGGAGTCGCGTTTTATATTTTTCTTTTGTTGAGAAGACAAGATTCGGATTTCTTTGTTCAGACTGTTGAACTTCACGACACAAGAGTTTGATTTATGTCACGTAGTGAAAATTTGATCAGGAGGGACCCTGAAAAAACAAGCAATCATTCAGAATGTAGGCTCCACCGTGTAGCCAAAACATATTGTTTTAGAAGTACCTGTAAAAGAAACTCTTCGGTGCGGGTGAGCAAATTAAAATGCAAAGAAACAAGGCTTTGGCTGAGGCAAATATGATACGTGGAGCAGGTGGCGGTGAAGGGGGAGTGGCGGGTACGTACTGCTCTGGAGGTTCCGAAGGCTCCGTGGTGGAGGGGATAGTCTGAGCGCTCGCTGAAAACAACATGAGAAACACAGACTCTTAACTTTTAGCGCGCATTGGCTCTTAACGCAAAACATTTGGAGAACGGCTCCTTGCACGCTACTTCGACTCTGCTTTTCTCAGAATTTGGCTAATTAAGCTTAATTCTCCTGTGTGAAAATAAAATAAAATTAAATAAATGAAAAAAAAAAAAAAATTAAATTTGTTACAGCATTTTCCGCTAAAATACTTCTACCGTTACACAAAAGTCTGTTGTCAAACAGCAATTTTCAAAGGGTTAACCCAAAAGATGAATGTGTAGGGATAAATGTAGGATATTTTGTTCTGTTATTTTGATATTCTTTGTAAATTACCAACTGTGTTTGATTAGTAAAAGCCTGCATATTCAAAAGAGCACATGGTTCACTTAAAATCCATTTCAGAACCAGGCAACTCCAAAATACAACTCTTTGGTATAAATAATTATGAATTTCAGCATACGTCCATACAGCATTTATTGGCTTTCCAAAGCGCTAACTCTAATATTTTGTCAGCCTTAACCCTGCCTTGTTGGTAAAGGGATTTTCCCG
>NC_137205.1:8675996-8705996 GCF_960531495.2 Zeus faber
TATTGATATATACAGATATGTGCAGTAAAGTGCATGTGAATAAAGTGAGCATGGAGATATACAGTACAGTATACAATAGTACGCCCCAGCAATACAGTAACACCGAACAGAACAGCAACACAAAGCAGTATGCAGTGATACAGTATGCAGTACAGTATGCTACATACAGAACAGAAAGGCAGTGGTTCCTGTGGGAGTGACTCCTTTTTTTGTTAGGACCCCTGGTGAGTTCAGCATTGACAGTTCTTATGGCTTGTGGGAAGAAACTCCATCTCAGTCTCTCTGTCCTCTGTGTGACTGCAGAGGCGCTTGCCTGACCGCAGCAGCTGGAACAGTCTGTTTTTGGGGTGATGAGGATCCTTCATGATCCTGCGGGCTCTGCTACTACACCTCCTGGTGTACAAGTCCTGCAGGGAGGGGAGGGTAGTTCCAGTGGTACCTTCGGCTGAACGCACCACCCTCTGCAGGGCCCGCCTGTCCTGAGCAGTACAGTTCCCAAACCAGGCAGTGATGTTCCCTGTCAGGATGCTCTCCACCGCTCCAGGGTAGAAGGACTTGAGGATCCTCACCGAGACCCTGAATTTCTTCAGCTGCCTGAGGTGGTAAAGACGCTGCCTCGTCGTCTCTCACCAGAGTGTCTGTGTGTGTAGTCCATGTTAAATCCTCCGTGATGTGGACTCCCAGGTACTTGAAGCTTCTCACCGTGTTGACAGAAGTCCCATAAATCATCAACGGCGCGTGTGTCCTTGGTTGAAATCTCCTCCTAAAGTCCAAAGTCCTAAATCAGCTCCTTAGTTTTGCTGACATTCAGGAGGAGGCTGTTGTCCTGGCACCAGACTGACCGGTCAGCCACCTCCTTGCGGTAGGCCGTCTCATCATCGTCGCTGATCAGGCCCATGATGATGATGGTGTTGGAGCTGGACCTGGCCCCACAATAATGTGTGTACAGGGAGTACTAGGGGCTATCCTGTATTCAGGGTGAGGGAGCTGGACATGTGTCTCCCCACCCTAACCACCTGGGGCCGGGCAGTCACATACAGGCAGTCTCATCACGGGCACACACACACCACCAACACCCGCTTTGAACACACCCCCAACACCCTCCTGGTTACATCCCTCTCCTTTCCTCCCTCATATACTGTCATAACTATGAAAGGAAGAGGCCACATGCCCTAATTCTGTTGCAGTTTTCCTGGACTTAATAAACTCTGTTTTGTCAATATTGTCTTCTGACGCTTCTGTGTTTATATTTTTCCATGTACATGTTCTCCCCCTCTTGGAGTAGTGATTAGCGGTTTAAAGACCAAAACATGATAAATAGTTCTCCAAAGAGGGGAATTGGTAGTGGTTCTGTAAAACAAAAAACTGTGCTCTTGTCATCCTACAGGTCGTCCACAGGACAGAGTTATTGCAGCAGTTCTTGACGATTAAAGAATTAATAAAGAGTTGCATTGCAGGTTGAGAACTTGAGCTTCACTTGCAAACTCTATATCCTAGATGCAATAGTCTACAAATTCTCTGTGTTGTATGCCCAGCATGCTGACAAGACAGGTATAGAAACAAATAAAAATACTTGACAAAAGCAGAATTGGCAAGTGGGGGAAGGACGGCAACAAAATTGGAAAGTATGCCAAATTAACATGAGATAGTGAACGACAGAAATGGTGCAACTTATTCATTAAACAGCTGCTGTTTTCCTAAGGAATGATATGAAATCCACTCAGCCAAAGAGTAGTGATGTACTTCAGAAAGGACTTATGTATATGGCATTATATACAATTTATTTTATAACTAATTCACTTACGATGTAGCCCCGGTGTTACACCGGCCTTTACATGACAGCAGAGAGTTTCTGATAGTGTGACATGCCCACGAAGACAGCCCAGAGAGCGGAACACACCGCCCACCCACGCCCACCCACGCCCACCGCAGTGACACACACAAACACACACACAGTTACACATAGTCACACACAGACACACACACACACACACACACACACACACATATACAGTTACACGCAGTCACACACATTACATAAGAAAACTCTAAGGCACACAAAACATCTGGGCACGGCAAAGAACTAGATATGAGAGATGCAACGTATGGAGCCTGTGGTTTCACAGCAGCAATGTTTTTTTGTTTTTTTGCTGAGAGAGCGAGAGAGAGAGTATGGAGGAAGAAAGAAGAAGTGGTAGAATCATTGAGTGTGTGTGCACTTCCAGTTGTGCGTGCATTGGTGTTCTCATGTGTTTCACCCCCTTAAACTAAACACAATTACAACCTGGCCTCCTACATAGCAGTGTGTGTGTTTGTGTGTGTGTGTGTGTGTGTGTGTGTGTGCGTGCGTGCGTGCGCGTGTGCTCTTGTATCCTCTGTGCGACAGAGATTGGTGCCTGCGTTTGCCAGCGGTAGGTAGGAAGGTAGGATCATTTGATGATGAAGGAAACAGCAGCGTTTATATAACAACGCCCTCCCTCTGTGGCACGGAGACTGATGGAGGTGAGGCAGAAGAAACGAAAGCAGCAAAGTTAAAAAAGAAAAAGGAAAATGAAAGGTTTAAAACAAAAGATGAAAAACTGATAAAAAAGAACGAGAGATCGACTCATCGGGAAGGTACGTGTTCAACTGCAGTGACTCACTTTTGGGGAAAGAAGAACACGTCAAGCGAGAAGAAAATTCAAAAAATTTGAATCTTTTTAAGTGTAATTGTGTAAAACTCTGCTTCTACCACAAGCATAGGGGTCTGTCATGAAGCAGCCATAAAACATGTCCCAAATGAATGATGATATGAATGAATGAATTGATACACATATTAGCAGAGAATGCAAAATACTTAATTTGGATATTAAAGTGCACAACGCCTACTCTATAGCCCTCCCACTTAGTTGTTTATTAACTATGACATTATTTTTGGGGGTTTTTCTGTGATATTTTTTATCAAAAAATTAATTACCATATGTGTCTGGACTATTTATGTTGGCTGTAACGGTAATTAATGCACTTTAGCTTAGTTTAGTGTAAAATGGCGGAACGCACAATGACAAAATGCTAAAATGTACAATCACTACATCCCCTCACTACTCTTTTTATTGTCACATGAATGAATTATGAATGAATATTCCTTTAAAAAATATGAGAAACTACATTATTATGGTAATGTGAGGACTGCCCATTGTTCCGACGGCCCATTATTCCGAAACCCCAATAGTCCAAAAATTATCCCATTGGACCGAAAGCTCATTTGTCCAACAGCCCGTTATCCCAAAATCAAACAGCCATTGTCCCAAAGGCCCAATGCTCTGAAAATATCTGCTGAAAGATCTATTAAGCTGCTCCGCCAATGAAGGAGACAAAATACAACAAAATTCCCATCGCCTTCTCATGGCCCGGTGGCCCGACACCGGTCCGCGGACCAGTGGTTGGGAACCTCTGCTCTATGTAGCCTGACACTGGAGGCACAGGGCTTCAGCGGAGCTGTTAGGGTCAGGGTCAGCGGGTTAGTAGGTTTGGGAACAATGGGCCTTTGTTTTTGGGATAATGCAATGTTGAAAAATTGACTTTTGGTCCACTGGGAAATTTTTTCGGACGAGTGAGGTTTCAGAATAATGGCATGTCGCCGGTAATGTCAGGGTACATTATTGTTATAATGTATTTTTGCCCAGACACATTACGGTAATAATATTTTGATAAGAAAAGTACAGACAAAAAAACCAAGAGAATATCACAACAGCCAAGTGGGCCATTTGTGTACTTTACATTGTTTATTTGAACATTAGGTTAACTTCATTGTTTATTTCCGTCACTGAAATGGTCATTACAAGAATATTTTAAAACCAACAACCTCTTTTTTTAATCTTGTTTTTGGCGAAAAAAGTAACAATCCAGATAATCTCTGTATCTCCCCTTACTGTATATTTACATGGAACGGAAGACATTCAGAGGAAAGAAGGCGTTCTGCATCTTTCTCATAGTGTATCAGATAGTCTTGCATCAAATAGTGAATTTCACACAAAGCTTTGAATGGGTTGATATGGTTCTGGAGAGGTGTGGTTACAGCAACTGTGCAGGGTCGGGGGGTGACCCGGGTTGGTGCGGGGCATGATGTGATATATTTTCTGGTGGCCCAAAACCTCTGCTTATACGATAACTTGCTCTTGCACTATTTTGATCCCCTCCCCGCCCAAAGCCGGCAGAGCCGACGCTGTTTTTGCTACGGCCGACACCTGCCAGAGTTCACCAAGACCGGTCTGTACGGCGAGCGTTGCGTGACGACCGAGCAAATGTAACGAGCCGGAGAATTGCATCGAAATCAAAGAAATCCTGTCCGAAATCCCGCCCTCACAAACGCTGATGCGGCTCCACTGTGGCTTCTTGCTCAGCGGAGAGACCAGGCAGAACCTAGTTTGGGGGGTGGAGTGACATGCACGCGAGGATGGAAGTATGTAAAGGTCAAAGTGTGGTATGCGCGAGCTGAATAGGAGCTCAGCAGAAGCAAAGACAATTGTAACCCGGCAGTCGGCGTGAAAAAAAATGGGAATCTTGTCCCATTTTGTGGAAAGGTTATGGTGTATGCCCCGCATCGATGAGACGAGGACCCGCTGGACTGGTATCTGTCCCTGCAGCCAAAATCAAATCACATCTAGGTCATTTGCTCGCTGCCAGCGGACTTCTGTTGCAGTGGGTGCTTCTGTGTGTGTGTGTATGTGTGTGTGTGTGTGTGTGTGTGTGTGTGGTTGTCGCTGTCGCACACTACTCTGGAAATCAGGTTGAGCAGTCTCTGTAGGTAACTACTGGTATGTGGGTGTGTGTGTGTGTGGGGGGGGTTGACGGAGAAGGAAATTAAGAAAGAAAGGAAGAGGTGGGACAGGGAGCTGGGAGAGGGAGCTGAGGAGAGAGGGAGAGAGGGAGGGAGGAAAGGGGGGAGGAGAGAGGCGGAGAGGATTCTGTGACTGTCGATGCGTTTCTGCTGCTCTGGCCAGGTCAGGCACTCGGGCGGCGTTTTATTCATGCTGAGTCCTTCGACAGGCCAACGAGTCCATCAACTGAAGTAGCGTTTTGTGTGTGTTGTACTTTCGTTGGAATTGCATGGGTGCTACTGTATGCTGTTCCTCAAGGGGAACTGCGTTTACTCCCTCGCCTGTGGGGTTGCAGGCCAAATGTCAAAATGTGGGACGGGATAGGGGATGAGAAGCTCCATGGGGGGTGCACGGATAAACCACTGAAAGTGCTGCAGCTCCCACATCTGGCTGCGTGGGCGTGGGGCCTGGGGGCCCCTCACCTGCATACCGGCCTATGCAAAGCGCAGGTGAGGTGCAGCCAATGGCAGAGGCGGGATTTGAGCACGGGGACCATCTCACACTCTCTCTTTTCTCTCCCTCCCTCCCTCCCTCCCTCTCTCTCTCTCTCTCGCAGAGCGCACTAGTTGCACGAAGCCGTCGCAGCGCGCGCGCGCGCGCCCAGAAGGAAGCGAACGAGAGAGCGGCGCGAGGCGGAGAGCGCGACACCCCCGACAGGAAGAAGCACCGAGAGAGAGAGAGAGAGAGAGAGAGACAAGCGGCCCCCCTTTTTGGTTTGTTTGTTTGGGGGTTTGTTTGTTTTTTTGGTTTGTTTTCAACTGCCTGTAGAATTTTCGTCTTTGTGTGTGGGTTTTTTTTTTTTTTTTTTTTCCTTTTCTTTTTAATTATTTCCACGCGAGACGACAACTTCTCTCCGCAGCGGCGACGAACTAGACTCGGGGCAGCCAGAGAAGAGGGGAGAAGAGGAGAGGAGAGGAGAGGAGAGGGGAGGAGAGGAGAGGAGAGGAGAGCGCCATGGCAGACTCCGCGGCCAACAGCGACGGGGAGGACGGACCCCGCGAGCCCATGCGGGGCTTCGCGCGCCAAGGGGCCCTGCGCCAGAAGAACGTGCACGAGGTGAAGGACCACAAGTTCATCGCGCGCTTCTTCAAGCAGCCCACCTTCTGCAGCCACTGCACCGACTTCATATGGTGAGGACGAGGGGGTGGATGGATGGATGGGTGGTGGATAGATAGACAGACAGACAGACAGACAGACAGACAGATAGATAGATAGATAGATAGATAGATAGATAGATAGATAGACAGATAGATAGATAGATAGATAGATAGATAGATAGATAGATAGACAGACAGACAGACAGACAGACAGACAGACAGATAGATAGATAGACAGATAGATAGATAGATAGACAGAGAGACAGAGAGAGAGATAGATAGATAGATAGATAGATAGATAGATAGATAGATAGACAGAGAGAGAGACAGAGAGACAGATACAGTGGGTGGATGGATGGATGGGTGGTGGATAGATAGACAGACAGACAGACAGACAGACAGACAGATAGATAGATAGATAGATAGATAGATAGATAGATAGATAGATAGATAGATAGACAGAGAGACAGACAGATAGATAGATAGATAGATAGACAGAGAGAGAGACAGAGAGAGAGACAGATAGATAGATAGATAGATAGATAGATAGAGAGACAGAGAGACAGAGAGACAGATAGATAGATAGATAGATAGATAGATAGATAGATAGACAGAGAGACAGATAGACAGATAGACAGAGAGACAGAGAGAGAGACAGAGAGACAGATACAGTGGGTGGATGGATGGATGGGTGGTGGATAGATAGACAGACAGACAGATAGATAGATAGATAGACAGACAGACAGACAGACAGACAGACAGAGAGACAGATACAGTGGATGGATGGATGGAGAGATAGACAAGCAGATAGATCGACAAATAGATAGATAGAGAGACAAGTAGATAGACAAGTAGATAGATAGACAGAGAGACAAGTAGATAGACAAGTAGATAGATAGACAGAGAGACAAGTAGATAGATAGATAGATAGATAGATAGATTTCTCTGTAGGCCTAATACACAGATATATAGAAGATATATATATAGATACATTTATAGTAGTAGCAATATATACAGTATATATATATATATATATATATATATATATATATTTACTACGGTGCCAGACACTGTAAGTCCTGCTTCTTGCAGACGCAGATAACAAGTTAGAACGAGTTCAGATGGGAACGAGGTGATGGAGAAGTAGAATTAGTTCCTGTCCGCCTACTCCTTAGTGCCACGCTGTGGGACTCAACCCACAGGGTTCGACCAACCTGTCAATCAAACGTCCCCTAAACCTGCTCCATACGCTCCTTCTCGACTCTTTCTCTCTCGTTTGTTGTCCAAATCACCTGTGCAGGGACGCCTCTCTAACCACCGGGGTTCAACCCGACAGCGAGACAAGCCTGTTGTTCAGGTTATTAAATGAGCTTCAAGCCTGAGGCTGGCCTAATTTGGCCGATTTATTTTTATCTAGGCTCCGCTCTATTCCCAAAACGGCCATTATTTAAGTCCTGTGATGGGCTTTTTAATTTCTCAATGGCTAAATAGTTGACCTAGAATAGTGTGTGCGCTAGATGAAGGGAGTGTGATGGGATAATGTAATGGGTTGGTCTATCTTTCTTATCTCTCTGTCTGTCCGCGAGTCTCTCGTCCCATCCTTCTAATAATATGTCTGTCTGTCTTTCCGGGTCAACAGACATAGCAGGTGGTAAAAATCAGAATACTGATTCATTTGGAACAAGGAAGATTATCTTTTTGGAGCTGCAATATAAGTCTGTGTGTGTGTGTGTGTGTGTGTGTGTCTGTGTGTGTCTGTGTCTGTGTCTGTGTGTGAACGTATGCCATCATATTCCTGTAATTTTCATACCATTGAAGGGGCGGGGCCTAAAGCTGCTGCTATCGTTGCTTGAAGAGTACGTACATCTGTTGGGCTTCACTACTTATGAACAATTTGCGCAATACTTGTTTGCTGTTTACACATCTTCGTGCAGTGGGTGTGGGTTGTGTTGTGTGTGGGTGTGGGGGTGTTTTGGTGTGTTTTTACACAGAGACGCTGCCAAGTTGTTACCTGCCAAGACTTGATCTTTAAGGATTGGACCTCTATCTCAATAATATATAGTCAAGAGCGGTGGTTTGGGCTCAGTGGATCTGCAAATCCATACATATTATGATAACGGACGTCTATCATTCTTCTTCTCAGTGTCAAAAAAGGCAAACTCCAAATCGCTTTGTGTCAAGTTTTTGCATGACGGATATCCTCCATTATTGATATTTTAACCTGGTGTCAGAGCTATTGTACATTTTATAGCAGTATTGCTGCATCATTATCAGGATTGTTCTTAGTTTTATATAATAGGAAGTATAGTAAGATGGTGGACGGAAGATGCAGATATTTATAAACAAACACGTCCTACATGGATTACATTTCAGGTCGTCTGTGTGCTTGTGTGTTATGAAGTTCAACATGTTCTCTGTGTGTTCTCTCCACAGGGGCTTTGGCAAGCAGGGATTCCAGTGTCAAGGTAGGCGTTTGATGAAACATGCACATGCACACACACACAAAACACACATGCACGCACATGCACACAAACAAAACACACGTACACACACTAACGTGCGCGTGCAAGCAAGCACGCACGCACGCACGCACGCACACACACACACACACACACACACAAACACACACAGCTATTTCTTATTTATATTTGATGTGGTCTGCAACAAAATACAGAGAAGGCCGATTTGCATGCACGCAGACACGCACACATGCACACACACACAGACACACACACACACACACTCACACACACACTCTTCTCTCTCCCTCTCTTGCACGCTTTTTCACACTTGGTCTTGTAATCGCTTCTGTTTGATCCGTGTCCCTCCATATCTCTTCTCTCATCCTCCGTCTTGCTCCGTTCATCCTCAGGTTCAGCTTGCAAAAAAAACCCCAAACAGATCTGAGCTCTATCTCTTTCTTTCTCTTCCTCTCTCTCTCTCTCTCTCATCCCATTCCTTCCTCTATCTTTACATTACATTTAGCAGACGCTTTTATCCAAAGCGACTTACAATTGTTCAAACACCGACGGACGCAGCCATCAGGAGCAATTAGGGGTTAAGTGTCTTGCTCAAGGACACTACAGCATGCTAGCAGGAGGAGCCTGGGATCAAACCAGCAACCTTTAGATCACTAGACCACCAGCTCTACCGCCTGAGCTACCGTCCCCATCTTATTCTTTCTGATCTGCCCCCCCCCTCCAGACAGAGAAAATATGTTCAACATCTCTTCACCTCTATCCACTTCTTTCCCCTTCTTCACAGATCCTTCCTTCTCTGTCTTTCCCTCTTTCTCAGCAATCTTACTTTCCTCTCCCCTATCTCCCCCCCTGTTTGCATGTTATATTTACCCCCCCCCCACACACACACACCGATATAAACAGATACACAAAAAACTATGCCATTGAACGATCAAAAGATCAGATAATGTTCATGTCATGACCTACGCCCTTCATAGCACCTTTGGAGATAAAGGGTTCATAGTCAAACTTTGGTTGATGTTTTTTCAATTCACTTTGCACTATTGAAACGTGCCTTGTTATGCATGTAAGCAGCAATTCAAATTGACCACCCGCATTATGTATAAAAGCAATCCATCACTTCCTTTTTAAGAGAAATTATATCAATACTTCATGAACCCTTTCCAGGTGTGAAATGTATAACTATATGCCGACATTTAGCAGGTGCTTTGGTTGACGCTTGCTTTTGACTGCCCTTTAATGTAAAACCATAGCACAGGTTACCGCTCATAGCCTGGGAAGTGGACGGGCGTAATAAACACAGTGTAGCATTGTGTTTGTGTCCATTTTCGTGGGTGTTTGCTGATAATTAGCGGTACAGTTCTACCGTCGATGTTGACATTTCTGCGGCTGCACCGCAGGCTAGCGAGCGCTATGCTTTTTCCTGGGGGCCACCAGTTGAGACTGACTGCCACTGTGTGGGCAGGGGGTGGAGCCGTATCTGTGGGGGTGGGGTGGGACTCCAGAAAGGGTAGAAAGATGAGTGGATGAGAGAGGTTTGGACAGGACGAAAAGATAAACAGAAACCAAACAGAATGAAAGCTTTGAGTAAATCCAAACCCACAAAAATATGAAAAGAACGGCCTTCATGACAGACCTAAACCTTCTTGTCGTGTGTGTGTGTGTGTGTGTGTGTGTGTGTGTGTGTGTGTGTGTGTGTGTGTGTGTGTGTGTGTGTGTGTGTGTGTGTGTGTGTGTGTGTGTGTGTGTGTGTGTGTGTGTGTGTGTGTGTGTGTGTGTGTGTGTGTATTTTAACTTAAATAACATTGAAACATTGTCACAGTACTCTGCGGTAGTCTTCAGTACTCAAAGTCTGTGATTGAATTCCAAGACTGCTCATTGACAGTATAAGCGTCTTTGGGTTGTGACCATGGTTTGTAATCCCTCAACCAAAATAACCTCCGACATCAAACACATTCCAATTCAATCTGGATGAAAGGTCCATCAGCCATTTGTATAAGTGCATATCGAAGTAAGCTTTTTGTAAAACAATGGGCGCACACGCGGCTCACGCAAATGTCAGTCCACATAAGGGGTTATGCTGTAATGAGTACAAAATCTAAATGAGCACATCATTTTTAGGTATTCAATTTGGGATGTGGACAGTTTACCCTCATCGAATGACAGTACACTGTCTAAAGTGTTAGTGTTGGTTTAAAGGCTCCAGCGGAGGTGGTATTTGTCATTAGGCAGAGAATGGACAACCAAGTCCAGAGACATTTACAGGAACGTGCAGCTCAAGCCCAAGAGGTTTTTACTTGAGAACATCAACAGCCTTATACATCATATTTGTTTATACACTCACATGACACTTTATTAGGAACACCCGTTCACCTACTTATTCATGCAATTATCTCATCAGCCAATTGTGTGGCAGAAGGGCAATGTATAAAATCATGCAAATACAGGTCGGGAGCTTCAGTTAATGTTACATAAAAAAAAGAGAAAAACACTTTTTTTTATTGGATTTACTTTTACAGTCCATGGATGCTAAACATCTACAAACAGCATCAACTGTACTGTATGGGCATTACCACAAAACAAAAGTGTGTTCACTATAAGAACAAAATGTAGCTCAAACGGTTTACTTTATGCTTCTGTCTTTGTGTGTGTGTGTGTGTGTGTGTGTGTGTGTGTGTTCAATTCAAAGGTATCTGTAGATATTACAAGTACTCAAGCCTAGAAATAAATAGATTAATAATAATCGGACACACACAAAATAAATCCTCCATATGTTTAATGGACTGTCCCTCCTCCCTCGCAATGGAGACTGGCCAGAGATGACAGAAAAGCTCCGGTAACTCAGATAACCACTCTGTACAATTCTGGTGAGCAGAAGAAACATCTCAGAATGCACAACATGTGGAAACTTGAGGCGGATGGACTACAACAACAGAAGACCACGTCGGGTTCCTCAGTGGGCACAGGCTCACCAAAACTGGAGGAGCATAGACTAGAGAAACGTAGCCTGGTCTGATGAATCTCCATTTCTGCCGAGGCACACAGATGGTAGGGTCACAATTTGGCGCCAACAGCATGAATCCATGGACCCAACCTGCCTTGTGTCAACAGACCAGGCTGGTGGCGGTGATGTAACAGTGTAGTGATTTTTTTCTCTGCGCAATTTGGGCCCATTAATACCAATCAATCATCGCTCGAATGCCACAGCCTATTTGAGTATTGTTGCTAACCATGTGCATCCCTTCATGGCCACAATTGACCCATCTTCTAATGGATACTTCCAGCATGATAATGCACCATGTCACAAAGAAAAAGTCCTCTCAAACTGGTTTTCATGAGTTCAATGTTCTTCAGTGCCTTCCCAGTCACAAGATCTGAATCCAATAGAAAACCTTTGGGTTGTGATTGAAGGAGAGACTCGCTACATGAATGTGCAGCTGACAAATCTGCAGGAATTGCATGATGCAATCATGCCAACATGGACCACAATCGAAAAGGTTTCCAACATCTTGTGGAATCCATGCCGGGAAGAATTAAGGCTGTTTTGTGAGCAAAGGGAGTCCTTACCCCGTATTAGTATAGTGTTCCTAATAAAGTGTTCAGTGAGTGTATATCATATGTATAGATTTAGGAACTAGACTATTAGACTAAGCTAGAGACGTATTTTAACATTCTTTGTCAAAGGTAAGATAAAAAAAGTAGATATTTTATGTTTGTGTGGTAACATATTGCTTTTAAATTTCCATTAGGTATTGCAATTGAAATGTTACTTGTGAAGCCCAAATGAAACCGTCACCATAAAGCATAATTTGCATATTTAATCACTTCCTATACAATAGTAGATTTGACATGGAAATGTGTGAGAATACAGGGGCGCAAATGGGGTTATATATGCCTATATGATGGACCAGATCAGATTATTGCATTTTAAACATGTTTTGCATCGGCACAATGAATAGGTCGTGGGTCGTTTGATCCATCGCCAGAGATTACAGCAAATTTGCCAACCTTGTTACATAACCTGAGAGTATTCTTTTACAATTGGAAAATAAAAGAAAAGAAAATACAGTCTCGAACACTGTTGGGGTAATGCTTGTGTGTGTGCGTGTCTGTGTGTGTGGTTTGTTTTTAAACTCGTCCTGACAGCCAACCTCGGTCGGCACTGCTCTCCGGCTGTGTGTGTTTTGCTGTTGTTGTTGTTGTTGTTGTTGTTGTTGTTGTTGTTGATCCTGCGGCAGGCTTAACAACTACGGCATGTTGCCTCTGTGGAATTCGACTGTTTGGTTCGCCAAACGCTCAGAGGATGTGTGTGGGATTCACAGAGCGCTCTGGCGGTCCGTGTTACGTAAACGTCAGATTTTCGGGAGGACGCCAGAGACGTTGATGCATCGTCGGCTCCATTGGTTCCAATCTTCACTCTGAAATGGGCCAAAGCTGCAGTTGTCTCGTCAGTGGCTGGTTCCAGGGGGTGGGGGTTGGTGGAGGGTCAGGGGTGGGGTTGGGGTTAGTAATGACAAGTTCTAAAAGGTTGTTTGATTGTCCTCAAGTATCTCCTTAAAAATTTCATGGACAAATTATCCCTTTTGCTGGGAACCTCTCAGGCTTGGTGTTTTGGGGGGGTGGGGTTCAGTACAATTATTCTGCATTGAAGAGAAACAGAGATAGTGAGAAAGAGAGAGACGACCGATGGTGGTGGGCAGAACTGTTACCTGTAACTGTAAAGGAGATGGGATGGGAGCGGGGGTGTATGGAACAATGAAAGAAGGAATACCAGTGGGATGAGGCATTGACGGATGGGGGCATAAGAGGGCTGCCGAGTTGAAATGGGGAGAGAGCAGACATTTGGATTTGGGGAGGGGCTCTAGAGAAAAGCAGTGTTGGGACAGATCGAGGAGAGAGAGAGAGAGTGAGAGACTACATCAGGAAGCAGTTGAGCATTGTGTTATATTGGATTAAGGTTTGTTTTAAGATCTTATATCAGATTTGATTGAATCAAAATAGATTAAGATGATTTGAAGTTTAATTGCCCTGCAACTGGCAAGCAGTTGGCGGGAGGCAGTATGACTCAATGGATTATGCCACATTAATGGCTTTGCTAGTCAAGTAAATTATTACACCAATATATGAATTATAATCTCATAACTCTATTTGCTCAGTGTCTCCATAGTACTGATATTTATATCCAATGTGTAACTGGTGGCAGGTCTGTAGGGTTGACGGTATTTATTGGAGAGTAATGGAACCCCTTGGTGGCCTCACTAGGTGCAGGGAAGAGCAGACATTGGCAAGAAAATAGTCATTATCAATGTAGCGTTTCAAGTCAAAAAAATTTTTCCATCAAGATTTCCCTCAATAACATGATTAGTCATCGTTGTTTAGATTTTATCCACGATCCGATTTGATTAGATGGAAATAGAGCACAATGATTGGGCTTAAGGTGAAGTCATGCTGTATGTGCCGCTGACAGCACAGCTCAGGCACAACACGGCTTTTAACAAATTAGGTGTTTAATTGGGGAGCGGGCAGAGCGATGATTATAGTCTGGTTTCCCCCTGGGCCTGTCACGTAACTGTCCTATTTTTCATGATACGTGAGTTCTCTGCGGGCCCCCGCGTCCATGTCTCACTGTGAAGCACTCCTAAAAAAACCCAGTGGATATACAGGTACGTACTAGGGATGCAATGGTACGCGGTATATCATCGAACCGTTCGGTACGCCCCCTACGGTTCAATACGCACACGTGAACTGTGGTTTTACGGTATCACGGTTGAAGTCCACCGGACGCTTTGGCACAGCGTATGTTGAGCCGACGCGGCATTTCTCTATTTTTGTGCCAGAGATCAATTATTTTTTTTTTCAACTGCGCATGGCTACAGAGCCTTTTCCATAGAAACACAGAATAAAACTACAAAGAGATGTTTTTGTAAAGAGTGCCATCAATCAGTGTGTCCAGTCAGAAAATAACCCCCTGGGATGGCCGTGTCCCTCTTTATTATGAACTTCTCTTGAACGATTCCTTTGAACGGCTTTTTTGTAGGACTGAAGGGAATCGAGTCTTGCTGGGTGATGAGCCATTCTTGTTTTTGTGAAGTCTTTCAGTTTTATCTTATGTTGTTTGTTTAACTTGCCGTCTCCTGCCAGCCACCGGAAAATGTTCCCCGCTCCATGCAAGAGATAGACTATGCTCCTCCCTCACCGGGAGGTGCCCTGGTTGAAAAGGAACGCACCCACTGTCACGTCAGGTTCACAAAGCGAAGCCACACATGCACTGGTCTGACTGTCAGGTTTAATTTCATTTATTCATTTCATTTATTTTTTTTATTGTGAAACAATTAAATAATTTACAATATTATATATATATGTATGAACGAAAATGTATATTTATATTTGAATTACCCACCATCCTGGACACCTCCCCTCCAATCAGATGAACTAATGCAAATGAACCCCCGTCTCCCCCGTACTCCCACAGTCATACACACAGAGCATATACTAGTTATATGTATAAAAAAAACAAAACGATAAAAAACATTTTGAATTTTTAAATGTAAAAAAAAAAAAAAAATCTTAAATATAAAGATACCGAAACTGTACCATTTCTGTGGCCCCAAAACCGGGATACACACCGAACCGTGAGCCTACTGTACTATTGCATCGTTAGTACATACCTATGTATCACAAATGACTGACAAATGACTTGGAGTTATTTCTGAGGTACGCAATTGACACATTGGCAATTTCAGACATTTTTAGGGAAAAAAAACACTGCCGCAGGGGTGCTATGTTGTGTCAATAAACGTTACCCAGAATGCAATTATGGGGCAGGAAAATGACAGCCCAAACTGGCTTCAACTCTTGTAAAAGCTTTCCTTTGGACAGGCTTCGTCCACTCTATTCACAGGATGTTAATTGCAAAGACATAACGTTGCAAAGGGCGAAGTGGCACATTACCTGAATGCAGAAGTAAGAGATGCGAAGAGATGCGAAAGGAAGAGAGAAAAATGAGAAAACCGAGGGAGCGGAACAAAAAGAGAACGAAAGAATAGCGTGGGGGACACGGCATTCATTCCACCTTAGTTAAAAAGCGCTATTCAACGCAGCCATTACGACATACGACGCTCCCTCACTCACGGATATTTATATATAAATATCCATGTATATATATTCAAGCTACCGTCTGTGAAGTACTTTGGAGCCTTTTGTGTTTGGATTCAATTTGCTTTCTCTCGAAGCTTCTGCCTCGGATTGGCCTAATCATATTTTTAATGTTTATATTTTGAAGTATACATTTTTTTACCTTTAGGGCGAGAAGGTTGCTACAGCATTCATGTTGTAATGAGCCAGCTTTCGCGGAAATGTTTGCAAACATCAACGCTTGTTTGTGGTGCTGAAACGCAGCTCAGGTGTGCTCCTTGGCTCTGAACGCCGGCGGGCGAGGAGCCCCCCCCCCACACACATACACACACACACACACACACACACACTGTACAATTTACAAACACACAGTATAATTAATACGCCAAAATGGGACCCTGTTTTCTTTTTTCTGCTATGTATCGCCCTCCCACCATCTCCCTCTCTTTCACGCTCGTCCTCTACACCCCCATTCACTCCCTCTCTCCTTCTCTCCATCTCTCCGTCCTCTCTGATGGTGCAGGTCTCCCTGTCGTCTTTTGTCTTCTCTCTGCCTCCACACTCTCAGCCTCTCTTTTGTTTACCTCAGCATCCTATCTTTCTCTCTCTCTCTCTCTCTCTCTCCCCCACCACCTCCCTCTCTCCTCCTCCCCCTTTTCTTTCTCCCTCTCTCTCTCTCCCCTATCTCCCCTTCTCTCTACCTCTCACCTACCTCTCTCTCCCTCTCTCCTCATCTTCCTCTCTCTCTCCCACCTCTTTCTTTCTTTCTTTCTTTCTTTCTTTCTTTCTTTCTTTCTTTCTTCCTCTTCCCCTCATCATTCCTCTCTTCTCCTCCTGCTTTCTCCCTCATTGCTCCCTCCATCCCTCTCCTCATCTCTCTCTCCCATGAATCTTTCTTTCTTTCTTTCTTTCTTTCTTTCTATCTTTCCTCCTTGTCCCCCCCGTTGTCCCTCTCTTCTACTCCCGCTTTCTCCCTCATTGCTCCCTCCATCTCTCTCCTCATCTCTGTCCAACCTTTCTTTCTTTCTTTCTTTGTTATTTTCCCTTCTCTGTCCATCCCTACACACACACACACACACACACACACGCATACACACACACACTCACACACACGTCTACAACCCCCCTCTCTTGTATAGCCATACCTTTCTACCTCACCCCCTCATTCACACACAGACGCTGTGTATCTCTCCCTTTGCCCACCCCTCCCCTATCCCCACCCAACCACTCTCTCCTCTCCAGAGTCTGTGCAGAGGAAGGTGTGGGCTTTGAGGGGCGCTATAAATAGCATAAGTGCTCCACTGAGAGCGCCGTAGAATGGGAACTGGATGGTAGGATGGATGGACGAACAGGTAGATGAGTGGGTCGAGAGGGTGAGGATGGTGGAAGGGAGGCGGTTAAATGCAGAGCGGAGGAAAGCACCGGGGGAACTCCCTCCCCCAGAAGGATTCAAAGAGTGATGGCTTCAGAAAACCAGTGACGGGGGAGGCAGACCCCCACGCCCCAGCATAGACGAACACCTCGGGCTCCGCTCTTACATGAGCTGCCAGACACGTATTGTTTCTGGGATGGAGAAAACCACCGCTGGGAAACTTTTATTTTCAAGGAAATTCTGTTCCTCAACACAAGATTGACAAAAACAAATTAACTAAAATGTATCTTGACGAGCCATATCAGAGATGCCAAAGATTGAGATTAAATCGGGTGTCTGCATGTGGCAAATGGGGCATTTGAGGTTATTCCAAAGCTCCAAGTCTGCAATGAATTATTCAATGAAATGGATGAGTGCTATTGTGAAATGAAAGCTGTTGTGTAAGGATTTAGGTGCAATTGTTTTAACCTGTCCACCTCATTCCCCACAATCCACAAAGCTTCTCTGATTAAAGTTTTTAATTGCGAAATTTACTTTTCGTCTATCTTACCCAGATTCAGATAAGAAGGCAATACCAGTACAGAGATAGCAACAGGCCGCATGCTGACTGTAGATTTTGCTATATTTTGTATTTTTTAATACCAAATGAAACCAGTTGTGTTTCTGCCCTTTAAAATGGAATGAACAAATACAAAATACGACAAAATTAAGTAACTTTGATTAAAAAAAACAAAACAAAAGAAAAAAAGTGTGACCCTAGTTGTCAGTGGGACCAGTAGATAGTTTATGGCAGGTTTTATCAACATATTGTTTGAATTTGACAAAACCTGAATATTAAAAATCGAACACAGTGCGCTAGAAAATGGGAAATGATCACATTGTAATGGAAAATGTGTGAAAATGCTGTACTAAAACTCAATTTAAACCCAGCTGAGAGGTATTTTACATTTGTAGCCATGGCAATGGGCTAGAGCATCTGCTGATATGTGTCGGCAAAATGTCCGTTCGCGTCATTGAGTTTGACTCATCTACCTACATCTGTCTTCTCTGGATGATCAATAGTAACTTCCAGCTCGCAGTTCTAACAGTTGGTAAGACACTTACAAGGTTAAAGTGTGGCAATGAATCTATAATACCTTGCAACTGGTCGTTAAAATGCAGAATGGTGATTGTTTTTATTATCACAAAACAAATCTCTGGGACCTATTTCATGTGTCCTTCATTTGCCAACATGAATCTTACTTTGATGCATCATTTTAATACTTTTGTGATATTCTCAAATATATAATATATTTCAGAATGTCGAAACGCCTTGACAGCACATTAGGGTCTGCGTGTGTGCGTGCGTGCGTGTGTGGGGATAAAGATATAGATCGCAGGCAACAGGATGAGCAATGACGTGAGCAAGGGGATATTTTTGATGCGTCTTTTAATGGTATCGATTATCTTTGCGGAATCTTTGTGGAACGGCCTTGCGTCATTAAAGTCCATATAAATAATACAGACAAAACAACGACACCAACAAACAAAATAAATGATGTTCCGCGAACCTTGGATCGCCCCGCTGCACAACGTGTCCAGCCGTGCAGCTAGACCCGGTCAATATTAATGCAGAATACTGCGTCCATGCTTCCCCTGCGGCATGCAATGTAAGCCACCAGCTATTGATCTTATCATGTTTACACCCATCCCACATTTACTCAGAATTATTGTGGTCATAGCTCGTGGAAATACCAGCACATGCATGAACAAGAGACACTGATGACCTCAAACAGCGAGTGTGGGATATCGGAAAGTTGGTGGGTGTCCATGTCTGCTCGCATGCGTTCCTCATATTCCTCGTATTATGTTGTACATAATACATCTCTTTTGCCTACATAACTGCACAGAAACACTGTACTCAAATAGCACTTTGGTATTTAAATGCTTCTTTTGCACTTCTGGTTAGACATCAACTGCATTTCATTGGTTCTGTACCTGTACTCTGCTAGCGACAATAAAGTTGAATCTAATCTAATCTAATCTAATCTAATATCCACGCACATACGTATGGAATTATGGGGCTGGTCGGGCCGATGCCACTTAAGTACTTCCCGTAACGATTCAGAGTCTTAAAATACTTTATCAGTATCAGCAGATACTTCAGAGTGACCAATTAAATTCATTACTTTCACTGAACAGCAGATTGACACATACAGGAGAAATCGCACACGCTTCTAGGTGTCCAAACATCAGAAAATCAGGTCTCTTTTCTTTACCACCAGACGCGATGGTACAGAGATAAAGATGGCTCTTGATGGCAGGTCGTTGTTTTGGAGATATGGACCTTTAACACTGGTGACAGGCTAATATCTCACACCAGAACTGGTATTGGTCCACGAGTAACCCAAGTGATACACATTTGCATAGGCTATTTTCCAGTCGAAGATCCTGCCTTGGGGCCTAATTGTCCCAGCGGGTGTCAGGGTCTGTCAGGAGGAGAGATGGTACTGTGCTGCACCACCCCAGATGCACACCCACACACACCTCTCCCAGCCCACCCACAAGTATCCGGGCCAAAGTGGGATGCGTCGAGATCTGGTCCAGGCGGTGATGTTCTCTCGCTCTATGGCTTTGCTTTACGGTGTGTTTATGGAGTGCTTAAGAGTGTTGACAGCTGTTTGGCGACTGTGAGAGAAAAATGCTTACGATCATTTATTTTGAATGAGGACAAAGGCCTCTACCTCCAGAGGGGGAGTGTTTGTTTTAGTTTTAGACAATGTTTTTTTAAACATTGTCTCTGTTTTCCCAGGAACCCCCCAACTTTATGTAAAGAGAAATGTTCTTTCTCTCTACAATGTCAATTCTAACATGGAAGAACCAGATCACATTTCGTCCTGTTTACCTTGTATGGAGATGAGGAATAACCACAGGGAGCCTGGAGGTGCATTGTCAGGGACTGTAATCCGCGTCTGCCAGGTCATTTACAAGTTCCTGTGAATTGACTGTTTGAGGTTGGCATCCAGGGAGACAGTTGAGGGACACAGACTTGTAAATGACTTCTGACCCAAGCCACACCCTCTGTTGTTTTGATCAGAAATAACATTAGACTGATCAGAACGCTGCTTTGGAGCAGTACTGAACCTTTCTCTTGATTCTGCAGAATAAATAATCTTGAATATTCTCAGTTTTGTTTTCTTGTAGCGGGCCGATTAACCTCACCGATCATTGCAGAAGAATTTCTTCCACACGACACTTGCGTGGCGGCTTTATGTGTTTGACCAGGAGAGAGTCTGAACTCCGCGTTACACCCTCTCTCTCTCTCTCTCTCTCTCGCTCTTTAACTGTCTCGCTTTCTTTCTCTCTCTCTCTCTCTCTCTCTCTCTCTCTCTCTCTCTCTCTCTCTCCCCATCCAAGTTTGGAATGAGCCACCTCCTCCCTGTCAACTGCGCACGCTGTGTGTGCGCCTGTGTGCGTGTGTTGTGATTGAGACTAGCTAACTGTGTCAGAGTTGCTCTAGAGATACTTTAACCCCTTCGTCTACCGATGGTAACCTAGCAACAAGGACACAGAGCCAACTGGAGAGTGGTTAAATGAGATCCCAGGCCTCTCTCTCTCTCTCTCTCTCTCTCTCTCTCTCTCTCTCTCTCTTTCTCTCTCTTGCTCTCTCTTTTCCCTGTCACTCTATTTCCTCATTTCACAACTCCTCAGTCCTTTTCTTTCATACTGCTTCCTTTTTCCTCTGTCTGTGTGTTTGTGTTTCCGGCCGGGGTCTGTTTTGCTCCGTCATGCAATAACCACTGTGTGTGTGTGTGTGTGTGTGTGTGTGTGTGTGTGTGTGTGTGTGTGTGTGTGTGTGTGTGTGTGTGTGTGTGTGTGTGTGTGTGTGTGTGTGTGTGTGTGTGTGTGTGTGTGTGTGTGTGTGTGTTGTATTTCATTTAGCTGAAGAGTATAATCATCATCTTCAGTCCTCTACATTATGTTTTTTATAGAACCAGGCCATTGGATCTGAGTGTGTGTGCGTGTCAGTTTCCTTTATCCGGTAATGTTGAAGTCCAACATTTTTAAATCTCTCATAATGATAAAAAAAATAATAATAATTTTGGATATTTAAGTTCCATCCCAAAGCAGACGGTAACTATTCATTGTGTAAAATATGTGGACGAGACATCTCACCAAGACGGACAATGCCACAAACTTTATTATTTATTTAGACCTATTTGCCATATTTATTTTGTTTTTGATTTCATCAAGATTTTATCTTAGTGAAATGTTATTGTTAAATTTAATAAAATTGTATTAGAGCAGCTGCATTTGTTACTTATTGTTCACAAACGTTTTTTTTAGCTTAACAGATGGGACTTATTTTATTTTGAATATTCAACAAAAAATATTATAAATTTACATGCCTTCACGATGTCATTCTGTATAACCTCTGTATAAAATCTTCCAGGACAAGTGAACCGGCACCAATTTCTTCTCACAAAAACTCTGGTGTGTGTGCGTGTGTGCGCCCCCTGTCCTGTCTCTGCATGGAGCGGGGCGACTGCTTTTTGGAGCTTTGGTCGGTTCAACCACCATGAGCAGCAGTTCCTCCTCAGTGCGGCACGCAACACAGTGCGGCACGCAACGCAGTGCAGGGACACCCATGTGGTCCGGGGTCATGAAAAGTTGTAAACTCCCCAAAGTTTATTTTTGTTATGTGTTCTGTATTATGTGTGCACTGGTTTGTGTGTGTGTGTGCGCGCGTGTTTAGGGCTCCTTATGGGTCAGTTAATCCATCATCACTTGAGTAGTGACAAATTCTGTGACATTCACTACTGAATCTCGATACCGCAGGGTGAAGTATTCAATTGGAAAATGGCCCCAGACGCTTTTCATCAAATGTGTGCGCTTCCATGGTGTTTTTGTGCATTTAGAGAGACAATGGCAGACAGTTGGTAAAGCTGCCTGTTGCCAAGCTCTGACTGAGAAGCGTGGCGCAGTGCATTGCACTGCTGCCTCACAGCAGGGGCGGGTTATCTCCCAAATAGGAGTCTTTCTGTGTGGAGTTTGCATGTTCTCTCCGTGCTCACATGGGGTTTCCTCCACCTAACATCAGTAAGGACCCCCACCAAAAACATGCACACATCATCGTCTGACCAGCGATGACACTCGTTACCAGGTCCCCGGGCGCGTCCACGAATGCTGCCCACTTCTCCTGGCTGCCCCCCTGGAGGAAGGACAAGCCAAGGATGGGTTAAATGCAAAGGCCTTATTTCACTGGCCACCGTGTGTGCGTGCATGTGTTGTGTGACAATTAAAAGATTCTTCTTCACATCCATCCACCCTGTCTCCTCCAAACACCACGTTCCAACATCCAGGGTATGATCCAGCATATGAAGGAGCGAAATAGGCATCAATCAGGTCTCAGATATCTTAGATATCTGCTTTCCTGTGTTGAATTTATATTTCTGACAGACTCTCCGATTTACTTAAAAATGATCTTTATTTATTAAGCATCGTTTGAGGTTGGTGTCTGGGCTCATCATTTCTGGCGAGGTGTACAGCAAACATAGGCATCCTTGGTGAGCTAGAAATATAGGAGCGATGACCTTGAGTCCCCACATTGTGTAGAAGAATGGAGCCGGTGGAAAAGGGTGGATGCAGTGGGGGTGCAGCAAGCAGGCAGCAAAGCAGGTAGGGCAGGAGAAACTGGCTGTTTAAATAGGCCAGCTCATAAGGTCTACGAACCATGTGGTGCTGTCGAGTTGTCTGACAGAAATAGCTCTGCACGTTACCTCATTTAGAATCATATATTTCAAATGTTAATTCCATTTTTTTTAAACAAATGGTCTATTTTGAGAAACATAAATTGAAGATGCCTTAAGACGGTTGTCTTAACCTACAACCGTATCTTAACCTTATTTCATTGCGTTTTTGGGCCAAGAGCTGTATCTAAATATCGTAATCCTATCATGGCACTAATGTGCAGTTTCTGTTCGCATGCTGCGATTCGCTTATTAAATCATTCTTCAACGCACTCTGCGTCATGCCAGCTCGGTATTTGCACCTCTCCACTCCTCACCCCCTGACCCCTCTCTCCCACTCTCCTCTTTTCCATCTCTCTCTCTCCCTCTCATCCTCACTCCGCGCTGCTCCTCTTTCACCTTGCGCCACCTTGCGCTTCCTCCCTCCCTCGCTCTCTCCATTTCAGTTTGTAAGTAGATTAGATATAGAGGACTGAAGATGATGATTATACTCTTCAGCTAAATGAAATACAACACGCGCACGCACACACACACACACACACACACACACACACACACACACACACACACACACACACACACAGATGCACCAGCAGTCCTTTTCGCGTTGTTCCTTGTTTGCCGTCTGGCCAAGAGCAGGCGGGTTTGTTTGCAGGGGAGGATTTTGGAACGAGAGCGAGAGAAAGCGAAGGAAAGAAAGAGAAAACAAAGGGAAGTGGAAGACGGCAGGCAGAAAGGAAGGATGGAGGGAGGGATTGGAGATGGACCTCTGTTATATGATCTACAGACGTACAACCAGTTCCAGTTGGGTGCCAACTGGAAGCCAAATGTTTTTTTGTTTTGTTTTTGTTTTTTTGTTTTTTTGAGTGATGTCATAGCAGAACCATTTTAGTTTCTATGAAGAACCCTTTAAGACCAAGATTCGTAGAAAAAACATTCGACAACTGCATTGTGTTTTGGCCTTATGGGGTGAATAACAATATCTTGTGAATAAAAGGGTATGTTAATAATAATTAAGAAACTTTGAGTATCCCAAAGGACCATATGAAGAACATTGTGAACATAGTTTTGACTATCGCTAGTCAGTTGCTTGTACATTTTCTTTTACATTTTGGCAACAACTATATCACAACTGTTCCGTTGTGATTTAGTTGTTGCCCATGTGGCGCCCATCATGCATGGGCAACTACTACCTACCTTTTGGATGCTACCTTTCGGAGAGTTCCGAAAGGTAGCATCCTTCTTCCAACATCTCTCTTCTGTGTCCCGTGGTTTCCTTGCTTGATTAAAAGCCTCTACACAGTCGGGGGATGTCACCAAAATGTCGCCATTGGTAGAAGTGTGAAGCTGGATTTGATGCTGCAACTAATTTAGAGCTGATTAGATAAGGGCGGAATATAGAATTCATTAGCGTGATCATCTCTGAGGATTTAACATGATAGCAATCATATTGAATCTAACTTGTACGCCACAATATGCATGCGAACAGTCCTTGTCCGACTTTTTCCAGAATCAGCATGGTAAAAGGCACTGCGCTCCCACCTGTTGGACCCCTGGGTGAGTCCTATGGCTCCCTACCGTAAAGAACCCAAACGTGGGGGTGTCACAGAGAACTACGCGGGTCAAACAAACCTGTGATGCAAGTAACCGACTGACGTGCATGTTTCGCACAAACGCCAGGGGCAGGTAAACTGGTGTACCCTCAACAGAGATGAGAGGATGGGATGGAGATGGTGTTGAGAGAGGGAGAAACAGTGAAAGGGAGAAGAGAGTTATATGGGTGTGCTGACTCACTCTGACCCCTCTTCCTGCTTCACCAGCGGCATTGTGGGTATTTTTACTTGAGCGTAGGTTGTTCGGCCCCCTTATATAAGCCCTCGCACACGCACACGCACACACACACGCACACACACACACACACACACACACACACACTCGAGGTTAGGTGCCCAAGGTGAGCAGCAGAACAGATTGTTTGAAATGATTGACTACTGTTCTTTCCCTTGCCCTCTCTTTCTCTTCCTCTCTCTCTCTTCTCTATGCGGTGTCTACTCCTCTCTCTGGTTCTTCACGGTGTCTCCTGTATTACTCCACATCCAGCCTTGCCTCACTCTACCTCTCTGCTCATGGCTGGGAGGTTAAGAAAGGCAGGCACCAGTCTGGTTCTCCCAGACCTTTATCTCCGAGCCGTGCTTGTGTTTCAACGCCTGCCAGCAACTTTGAAACGTTTCTTCCTTAAGCTGTCTGCCAAGGCGTAGTGAAGGTGAAGATCTTGCTTATGTCTCCCAGTCAGTCGGTGAACCCAACCAGCAAACCATCTGGCTAGAGAGTCAGTCAGTCACAATGTCAGCCAGAGGAACTATTTATTGTTTTTCTATGGCACTCCCCACTGTAATGCACCACCTTACATTTTGACAAAAAAGATTTTAGCACAATGAAATTACAAGTTTCATGGTGGATGATATTTTTACAAATGTCTTAAGCGTGATAGCCTTCCATGTCGAAAAATCATTCACCTCAAAGTACACCCCATTTCCATTTGGAGAAACATTCAGGAGCTCAGGCCTTTAAAACCTCGGTATGTGGCACAAGGAATTCAAATTTCTCTCCAAGATCTTTCAACCTCAAAACTGATGACTTCTGCTTCGCTGCGAGTGTGTGGACAGTGTTTAGACTACACAACGAGGCACAGACCCGAAGAGCTGGAATCTCTGGTGCATCTTTACATGTCAATCGATTGTCGCTGGTGATGACACAACAACTGGACACATTTCACGAATTGAGTTGGTAATTGTTCAAGCTGTTGTCCAAAATCACAAATCTCGTTATCAAATCCTTTAATAGAATCGGGTTTTGAGCACGTGGAGGAAGCTGGAGTTGGGAGCCGGTCTACACCACAATCAGGCCCAGCGGTTGGCGTGGCTGTCAAATGCGACTGTCAAGATGGGATAGGGCCTATGCAAAATGCTCTGATTCTCACCCTCTGCCTATGGCATAGGCAGAGGGTGAGAATCAGAGCATTTGTTGTGATTTGTGGCGCAGCCTTTAGCCAGTCAATAAGCAAACAGGTGGATTGTCTTTTATTTTTGGTGTGTGTGTGTGTGTGTGTGTGTGTGTGTGTGTGTGTGTGTGTGTGTTTTTTATAGAACCAGGCCATTGGATCTGACAGTGTTTAAATCTGGGACATCACTGATCATATTCACTCCTCTCTCTCTCTCTCTCTCTCTCTCACACACACACACACACACACACACACACACACACACACACACACACACACACACACACACACACACACACACTATTGCACACTTATTGGCACCTGATCAGAGGAGAGAGAGCTATGTACAACACTGATCTGCCAGTGGCTGATAAACAAAACACCCTGGAAGTGGAGGAGGAAGAGAGGAGAGAGAGGATAGGTGAGGAGAAGGGGGTGACGAGAGGAGGCAGCTATTTATCTATCTATCTATCTATCTATCTATCTATCTATCTATCTATCTATCTATCTTCCCTGGGTAACCTGGCAGGATCGTTCACTCATTCATTACAGCAACTTTCCCCACTTACTCACTTAGTACGTCATGCTGAAAGTACAGAGTGAGCAAGAGTGTTATTGTGATGTTTCACATTCAACTTTGTGGCAGCTGACAACAACATTCTCCAAAGTGGTCCCTCGTGTCCTTCTGAAACCGGTGGTCTTGAAATATCTGGTTTCTAAGTTGCAGCTACTCTAATGGAGCCTCCAGTATCGTACCACAGCTGTATAAAGGTGTTGTCTAGTTGCAGCCAACCGGATTTGTTTTTACATGTCACATGACCATATGCTTGCAATAACTTATACATCTGCTTGGACATAGGCAAATAAAAAAAAGGAAAAAAACTCAGAAATTACACTAATATATTAGTAATGCAATTTCATGCAACTTTCCTAATTCTATTGGCCCAATGAATTAATATTGCATTTTGAAGATTATTGACACACTACCAACAAAACTGAAACTGATTGGGCTCATAACAGGAAGCTGCTTTGAGGCGAACGCCAACGAGATTGGCTTAAATCACTGAGTAATATTTGCTGAAAGCATTTCCCGGCATACACTTTGGTGGCAGTAAAGGCATCCCAGAATCCCCAGCAACTATGTGTCTGCAAAATGTAACCAGGTGAACAGTCGTGTTGTAATAGCTTTCCTAAACTCCACAAGTGGAACCTGACACCAAGGTATGCAGCCGATGGTCAGACACCTACGCTTACAGCACACTCACCTCCGTTGTAATCTATATTGTACGTGGTGTGTGGTGTGTGGTGTGTGGTGTGTGTGTGTGGTGTGTGTGTGTGTGTGTGTGTGTGTGTGTGTGTGTGTGTGTGTGTGTGTGTGTGTGTGTGTGTGTGTGTGTGTGTGTGTGTGTGTGTGTGTGTGTACGTGTGTGTACGTGTGTGTACGTGTGTGTACGTGTGTGTACGTGTGTGTACGTGTGTGTGTGCTCGCGCGCGTGTTTCCGTGCATCTGTACGTGTTGTGGGATGGTGGTGGGAAATTGATTTGGCTGCAGCAATACTCGATACTAAAAGAGCAGTTGCCTCCAAGCAATACGTCTTTTTTAAAATATGTATCCAGGACCAGGTATATTGGCTTCAGTTCAACTGATACCTACGCCTGTCTACACATGTCTACGACTTTTACAGCTGCTGTAAATTTACATTTATCCTCACAAACACCCCTCTCAACCCACTATTGGCAGTAATAAAATACAACATGTATCACCAGACAGGGGGTGGGAGTCATTGCATCCTGATACTTTGTTATGCTATTAATAGAGTCAATGAATCCATAATTCAATCTCAAAACTTTTTTTTCCTCAAGTGGAAAGTGGAAAGTGGAAAGTGGTGTGTGTGTGTGTGTGTGTGTGTGTGTGTGTGTGTGTGTGTGTGTGTGTGTGTGTGTGTGTGTGTGTGTGTGTGTGTGTGTGTGTGTGTGTGTGTGTGTGTGTGTGTGTGTGTGTGTGTGTGTGTGTAATGCTATAGCTCAGGTCAGTACTGACTCGTCACTGTGATGTAAAAGACACTTGCAGAGCTTTGGGCTTCTAAAAGAGGACAAGAGATGTCAGCGGAGAAAGGGTAGAAGAGAGGTGGCAAGAGACAAAGGGAGAGTTGCACTGCAAAAAAAAGTCAGTTTATAATTTCTTTTTTTTACATTTTAAGAAGAAATACTCCATAAAACATTGTATTTCTGAAAATACAATGACACCTGTCATTCTCCATAAAAAAATGTTCTTAAAGAAAATCCGTAAGTTAGACAGTTTAAAATTTTCAATTTGTTGAAATCTTTTCGAGGCAAGCTCAATAATCTTGTACGCACACCATTCTTGGCCAGTCAAATCCCAAGGATTAAGGTTTCATTTTTTTGCAGGGGCGGGCGAGAGAGAAATATCAGACACAAAGGTAGAACTAAAAGTGTCATTCATAAATGGTACAATGTAAAAGGGTAAAGGTGTGTGCATCTTTCTTCACCACCTTTCTGTACAAGTAGTCTGTTTCTGATAAGATACGACCTACAGCTTCTCTCCGTAGGATGTTGGGCCTGAGGTCCTTAAATATGAGTTTCTAGATTTACATTTTGATATTGGGGGCTAGTTCCATATCTTGTTTTTCCTCTTTCTCTGGTACGTTGTTGTGTGATAAAATCGCCTTGTTTTCTGTAAGCATGCTCATAGGTGTGTGTGTGTGTGTGTGTGTGTGTGTGAGGGCAACATGGATATTTAATGTAGGCGATTAATAATGGAGGTCGGAGAGGCAGGGTGCCAGTTTCACCTGAGTCCGATAGACGCAGACCGACTATAAGTGCACCATTAGGGCAGGGTGGAGGAGAGGAACAGTGATGGGGTAAGGGATTGATAGGCAAATAAGTGATGGGGTATTAAGTAGTAGAAACTGTCAACCGTCATGACACCGTCATTTGTGTCAACCGTCAAAGTCTAGAGCCTTTATGAATATACTGTACACTCAGTGGCTACTTTATTAGGCACACCTTTCTAGCACCGGACCGGACACCCCTTTGCCCCCAGGGCAGCCTGAATTCTTCCACCGCATCCCAAAGGCGCTCTTTTGGATTGAGATCTGGTGACTGTGGAGGCCATTGAAATGCACTGAACTAATTTCACTGTTTGTGGAACCAGCTTGAGATGTGTGCTTTGTGACATGGCACGTTCTCCCGTTAGAAGCCATGAGAAGACGGGTAGAAGGGATGCACATGGTCAGCTGCAATACTCAGGTAGGCTGCGGCATTAAAACCGTGTGTGCCAAGAAGACATTCCCCACACCATTACAGCACCACTACCAGCCTGAACCGTTGATACAAGGCAGGGTGTGGTTTACTGGTCTGACGAATCAAGATCAGTCGGTCAGACTAGGCAGCCTTTTCCCACTCTCCCACTATCCACTTTTGGTGAGTCCGTACCCACTCTGACCTCACTTTCCTGTGCTTACCTGACAGGAGTGGAACCCGGTGTGGTCTCCATGCACTTCAAGGTTCAGAGGTGCTCTTCTGTACTCTTCTGAATGCCTGGTTATTTGACTTGCTGCCTCCTTCCTGTTAGCTTTAACAGTCTGGACATTCTCCTCTGACCTCTCTCATTAACAAGGTGTTTTTGTTTTGTCCACAGACCTGCTGTTCAATGGGTGTTTTTTTAATTTTTCACACCATTCTCTGAAACTCTAGGGACTGTTGTGCGCGAAATCCCCAGGAGATCAGTAATTTCTGAGTTGCTGCTGCATGATTGCCTGATTGAATATTTGCATCTGAGTCACTGTACCTTATAAGAGTGGCGTGTAATATCACATAATAATAAAAATAATAATAATAATAATAATAATTATCTAGGACACCACATTTTGTTTTTTGAAATTTGAATATGTTGAAACTATTAACTGCAAGAAACAATTAGAACCTATCAGGATAGGAGTGTAAATTGGATTCTTCTTTATTGGGCTGGAGTCTGACACACTCTGGAGCATCTATCTAGTCTATCTAACGTGCCCTTGTGTCAAGCTCATCATCTAGGGCAGGGGTCGGCAACCCGCGGCTCCAGAGCCGCATGTGGCTCTTTTATCCCTCTGCCGTGGCTCCCTGTGGCTTTGAGAAAATAGTGTGAATAAATAATGGCTATTTAATTTAAATAAATTGTATTCTATTTAGTTAATTTTTTCAATGTAATAGTTATGATTCTGGAGATTTAGGTGATCTTGTAACATTGAAATAAAACGTGTTTTAATGAAAATATGCGTCGCACCTTTTATGCGTCACCATTTTTCAAAGAAAAATGATACTTG
>NC_137205.1:8710996-8713496 GCF_960531495.2 Zeus faber
AACAATAAATATAACAATGCAATAACAATAAAACTGTGCTTCAACCCCATTGCCCGTGTGTCTCGGACGTACGACGTTCCGACACCAAAACTCCCGTTAAGAACCATTGAGGAAAGCGAAGAGGGTGTCACCAAATTGCGTTGTGTGTGTCCTGTCATTAGAGCACTGTGGAGCGCGAAGACCGCCATCTGTTCGCCTTCATAATGTATAGTAGGGATTTTAAAATGTCTTGACTAATAGACCGACTGTCGACAGGTTCTCTGTTTCAAGAGTAAAAAAATCAAAAAAGAGTTTTTTTCTCCCGTCCAATAATGCACACACCGTACGATATTTCAGACGCCGCCTTGTCTGACATTGCGAGTCCAGGGACTCGCAATGTCAGACTGCCGTCACGTGTGGGTAAAACCATGCAGTTCTCTAGCACTTTTATAGCTGAATATCTACAGTAAATTATCATGATTAATTCATTTATTTATTCATTTTAGCCAACATTCGCAAATCCACGCGATTAAATGCATTGTTGATTCAGCAAAATGGTGTTCAAAATCATGTTAAGACAAGTCATTGAAGTTTTTCAATAATAATCTGTTGCCGTAGGCTATAGGCCTAGTCCAAAACATAGTAAAGAAAGAATTTCAAACATCCATCTCCGCTCTGCACAAAGTGTGGATAAAGAAAATCCATCCATCTGATGGCATGGTTCGAATTACAGGGGGGGATTTAGGGGGTCTCATCCCCCCTAATTAAGATTTTGACCCTCCCAAAATAAGTAAAAACAACAGCTTGGGGGGTTTCGAAACTTTATATATCCTATTCAGCTGTAATCGTAAAAATTATAATATATTTCCCATATTCATGCCTGGAAGAATCTTGTAATGCGATTTCAGACACCCCTAAAGTTGACCATACCACTACGCTGAGCCTCCCGAGCAAGACCAGAAGATGCATTGGCAATCGTTTCATAATTTGCATCGTGCCCTGATATTTCCACCCCTACTTCCTTCCGTAATGCAGGCGCGACCGCTCACCAGGAAATAACACTATTTCTTCACCCTCGTTCTGCCTCTTTGCGACTGAGTTACAAGTTCAAGTTCAATAACAAGTTGAGCGAGCGAGTCCGTTATCTACATAGAAAAATCCCCTACCTCAAAACGCCTCATTTGAGCGGTCTCTACGTCGACTCTTTTTGACGATGACTGCTCCTTCATTTATCTGGGGTTCAGCTGGGGTTCAATCTCTTAATGAGGAAGGCGGCAGCAGGAAGTGAAATTGACTGGAGGTGTCCTTTTCATACTTTTATTGTAGAACATCATAAGTTTAAAATGCCTTACCGTTGAATGATAAATAGCATTTATCGTAGTTGGCATGGAGGGACCGACGTGGGAGTGCGTGGACATCTGTGTTTGAACCGACGTGTGTACTGCCAGCACATTACACATGCATACTTAATTTAAAGCGTGCATGAGTAATGTTGAAGACGCTACACTCCATATGCTTTACTCCTTCGTGCATACTTTTCAACCTGTCTCATCATACTGTTAAAAAAAACAACAACAACGATACCTTAATGGGCACCAAGTTTTAAACTACATGTCCTGTTGAGGTGCCCTTGAGTAAGACGCTCGACCTGCCTCTATCTGATCACTCATTGTATTGACTCTGGATGTTGCCACATGCTGCTTGGATAATGAATTATAAATGTGCTTTCGTTAGTTGCAGTTGTTAGTCTGCTCCCAGACAGACTGTCAAATAGACAGATAACATAGGCACCCTTATATATCCTTTTAAGAATGCACACTTGTGGTGCATTAGGCCTGTGTGTGTGTGTGTGTGTGTGTGTGTGTGTGTGTGTGTGTGTGTGTGTGTGTGTGTGTGTGTGTGTGTGTGTGTGTGTGTGTGTGTGTGTGTGTGTGTGTGTGTGTGAGAAATAGATCTGTCCACCAAAGCATTCAGCGCTTTCCCAGTGCCAGCAAAATTCTACTCTTTAAGCATTTGAACAAAAATGCTAAAATGAAAATCAACATACGATTTATATAACAACCCTTCTCTCTGTCTCTCTCTCTCTCTCTCTCTCTCTCTGTCTCTCTGTCTCTCTGTCTCTCTCTCTCTCTCTCTCTCTCTCTCTCTGTCTCTCTGTCTCTCTCTCTCTCTCTCTCTCTCTCTCTCTCTCCAGTGTGCTGTTTTGTGGTCCACAAGCGGTGCCATGAGTTCGTCACCTTCTCCTGTCCAGGTGCTGATAAAGGGCCCGCATCAGACGTGAGTATACTGTCATCATGTGTGAGCCGGACTTGCCAGACAAGTCTCTAACTCCTTTTTATTATCATTGCAGTGTTTTACACAATGTAGTTTTCTGCTCAAAATTTCCAAAAATCCTACACATGTGATCAGGCTCAGGTCCATCCCCTTAAACTATATGGAGATATTAGTATGATATTGAACCATAACCCTGGATTTTCTAATAAATGTTCACTCAAATGTTCTCATAATCATTGTTTTAGAC